>NC_138772.1:119075960-119395960 GCF_965119305.1 Pelophylax lessonae
GTAACATGATGCAAAGAGTTGTTGTTGGCAGCAATCAATAGCAGCCAATCTTTGGTTTGTTTTTATTGGCTTTACCATTTTTACCCTAGAAGCAATTTTCTATACTGCCAAATTTTCCATTGGAGCATATTGGAATGGTTTGTGGTTTTACTGTGAGGCAATGTAGAATAATCAAGACTACTTGTGCTCTTTGCTGTGTATTTCTGGCGTTGCTTTGCTGACAATGTTCTGAATGAGTAGTGTGTACTGCTGTATTGTATTGATTAGTGTAATTCAGAATCTGCAAGGCTGTGGGGTTGATTTACTACAGGAATAGTGCATGTTTACTTTCAAAGTATGTTTTTACCTATCTAAGTGAATGAGGTGAAACCAATTGAAAATTCACTTTGCGAAGATTACTCAATCATGTACAAGGAAAATGAAAAAAAATACGGAATTAATTTAGATCCATCTAAAGGCAGGCTGGTTGTGCTGAAGTTGATTGATCGATTGACTTCAGTACAGCCAGCCTGTCTGTCAGCAGGACATGGGCCATTCTTCATTAGAGGTAAATTATTTGACTGCTGCTGTATTCTAATTATGTGCAAGCAAAATTACTTTTTTTTTTTTTTTTTTTCTCACTTGATTAATTATTTGCAGAGTGGAATTTGACTTTGTTTAACCTCCTTCACTAAGGAAAGTGAAAATTCACTCTTTAAGTGAACATCCTCTACACCTTTAGTAAATCTGGGTCACTTGGTAAGACAAGCCTCCCTCTTCTACAGAAATCAGAAGAAAAAAAGGTATTTTTGCCAGGAGTCCTTCTTCAACTTTGAGCTAAAAGTTCATGTGACACCATGTAAGTTCAAATATTGGTATACAAATACCACATATAAAGTTCTCTTGAATGGCCTAGTGATCCAAGTGCATTGGATGTCTGACATTTTATCTGTGTTCTGTAGCTGTCCCCTATTGAACATTTTTAACAACATTTCTGTTTTTCCTTGGACAGTCAGTGTTGATGACATTGAGGACGTGAGGCCTGGCCACGAGACAGAAGGGATGAAACGTTATGCTCAGGACGTGCCGAGAGACCTCTGCTTCTCTATCGTCTTCAAGGGACACCGCAAGAACCTTGATCTGATAGCCAGCACTAATGAAGAAGCTTCTCACTGGACAGGAGGCCTAAATAAAGTAATAAGCAAGTCACGATCAATGTGCCAAAAGCAGAAGTTACAGCAGTATCCTTTGCACAAACAATGTTTGTCAGATAGGAGCTTCACCAAGCCTTGGGGTGTCATTGCTTATTTGTGTGGTCAGTTGTGGCTTTTTTGTTTTGTACTAGAGATTAATCCAATATTCTGCAGCCCCCTCCCAAATCTAGCTATGCAAAGGCAAACCTGGATCTGCCTGTTTGTGCTGACTGGTGAGCAAACAGTGGAAGGTAAAAGTTAGGCCTTTCGTATGTTTTGGGGGCTGTCATAATTGACCTTTTAAAATTCTAGTTTGCTGGCTGTCATGCTGACCCTCTGTCTTCAATACTTTGAGCTGGTACAATATGCAGATCGGTTAGGTTTGAGGAAAAAAAAAGTCAGAAGTCCTTATGTGCATACATGTTCCAGGTCAGTGATTGAGTACTGAAATAAGAGGATCATTAACCACTTAAGCCCTGGAAGATTTTACCCCCTTCCTGACCAGGGGGTATTTTGCGATTCGGCACTGCATGACTTTAACGGACAGGCTGTACCTAAACGAATTTGACGTCCTTTTTTTCCCACAAACAGCTTTCTTTTGGTGGTATTTGATCACCTGTGCGATTTTTTGATTATGCGCTATAAACAAAAAAAGAGCGGCAATTTTGCAAAAATAACAATATTTTCCACATTTTTTTATATGAAATTCCCCAAAAAAATGTAAAAATCTAAATTTTTTAACATTTTAGGCCAATTTTTTTTTACCATATGTTTGGTAAAAAAAAAATCGCAAAAAGCGTATTTTGATTGGTTTGCGCAAAAGTTATTGTGTTTACTAACAAAGGGAAAGATTTTTGTCATTTTTGTTGTTTTTTTAACGCGTAATGGCGGCGATCAGCTATTTTTTTTTTTTTTTTTTTGCGGGACTGCGACATTGCGGCGGACAGATCGAACCCTTGACTGACATTTTTGACACTTTTGGGGTTACCAGTGACATTACTACAGTAATCAGTGCTATACATATGCACTGTTACTGTAAAAATGACACTGGCAGTGAAGAGGTTAACTTGGAGAGGGAGGGGTTAAGTGTGTCCTAGGGGCGTGATTCTAACTGTGATTGGCTGTGGCTACATGTGTAAGAACAGTGATCAACGGTCCTACATAGTAGAACCGTTTGATCACCATTCTTACACAGGGAAGAATGACAGGCGGCTTTGTTTACATTAGCCGCCTGCCTTTCTTCCGGTGTAACGGAAGATTGCGAGTGCGCGGCGGACATCGGGTCCGCCGGGCACACGCGCGGGGGGGGGGGGGGGTCTGTGACCGCGCGGGAGCGAATTCACTCCCAGAACCCTTACAGGCTAACGACGTAGTACTACATCGCTTTGCCTGTGAGGGACTGACTGACGTAAATAGTCGTGCGGCGGTCGGCAAGTGGTTAAAGCAGCCAGAAAGCTAGTATTTAAAAAAAGGAAAAGATAAAGCCTAACACTGGGCAGCTAAAAAATCCTAAATGTTGTACTCTCCCCAGTTGATGCAGAAGATATTATTTGATTTGTCAAAGGGATGATATGTGATTGAAAAAAGCTTACTGTACCCTCTTGCACAGCAGTTCTGTGGAACGCCCATCTAGGTTCAGGGTGGAAGCAAAGAGGATAGAAGGAGAAAGGTAAAAGGGAGAGGTTTTAGATATTCCCCTAGACAAAACAAGTGCTATATGCTGCATCATTGGCATGTGGGGGATAATGTTTAGGATTTTCTTGCCAGAATTCAGCTTGCAGCTAGTACTGCAACTTTAGATTCGGTTGAGATGCGAATTGTTAGAGCCATCGGCCACCGGCATCTTTAATCATCAGCTGTGAGCGGGGTTCCCTACTGACAGCTGAATGTAAAAAAAAATCCATTGTCGGCAATAAAAAAACAAAAAACAAGTGCATGGTTATCCCCCCCCCCAGTCCATACCAGGCCTTTTTGGTCTGATACAGATTTTAAGGAGAACCCCACACCAAAATTTAAAAAAAAACGGCGTAGGGTCCACCCCAAATCCATATTAGGATCCTTATCCAAGCAGACCTAGGATCTGGTATGAATTTGGGGGGTTACCTCCAAGCTGTGTTTTTTTTTTTTTTTTTTTTTAATTTTGGCATGGAGTTCCCCTTAACCACTTAACCCCCGGAAGATTTTACCCCCTTCCTGACCAGGGCCTATTTTGCGATTCGGCACTGCGTGACTTTAACGGACAATTGCGCGGTCATACGATGCTGTACCTATACAAATTTTTTTTTTCCCCACAAACAGAGCTTTCTTTTGGTGGTATTTGATCACCTGTGCGATTTTTTGATCATGCGCTATAAACAAAAAAAGAGCGTCAATTGTGCAAAAATAACAATATTTTTCCCATTATTTTATATGAAATTCCCCCCCAAAAAAAAGTAAAAATCTAAATTTTTGTTGTTTGTTTTTTTTTTAACGCGTAATGGCGGCAATCTGCGATTTTTTTTTTTTTTTTTGCGGTATTGCGACATTGCGGCGGACAGATCGGACCCTTGACTGACATTTTTGACACTTTTGGGGTTACCAGTGACATTTCTACAGTAATCAGTGCTATACATATGCACTGTTACTGTAAAATTACACTGGCAGTGAAGGGGTTAACTTTTTTTGAGAGGGAGGGGTTATGTGTGTCCCTAGGGGCGTGATTCTAACTGTGATTGGCTGTGGCTTGAGGTGTAGGAACAGTGATCAACGGTCCTACATAGTAGAACCGTATAATCACTATTCATACACAGGGGATAATGACAGGCGGTTTGTTTACTTCAGCCGCCTGCCTTTCTCCCTCTGCACCGACGATCGCCGAGTGACCGGTGACATCGGGTCCGCCGGTCACACGCGCGGGGGGGGGGGTCGGTGACCGCACAGGAGTGCGCCTCCGGCGGCGCGCGCGCTCGCTCCCTAGACCCTCACAGGCTAGCGACGTAGTACTACGTCGCTCTGCCTGTGAGTGGCTGACCGCCACAGTAAATAGTCATGCGGCGGTCGGCAAGCGGTTAAAATCCGTACCAGACCCGAAAAGGCCTGGTATGGATTGGGGGGTGGGAGTCATAATGTATTATATTTGTGCTGGCTCCAAGGCATTGCCTTTTAAATCATTAAAGGCAAATCATCAGCATGACAGCTGGACAAGAAGCATTTTACAAACGGGATGTTGACAATGGTAAACGTTATATTTTTTTCATGACTTGTATTCAGAACTTTTTTTTTTTTTTCTTTCTTGTTTGCAGGCAGGGAATTTTCTGCAAACAGATGGTGATTGCTTTAGAAAAGTTTGCTTCTTTAGCTAGTTGATGACTTGGGGATAAGCAATCTAAAGGCATGTTGGGCGCCTTTTTTATATAAGAGCATAAAGAAGTTGCTTTTCCTTGTATACATGCTTTCAGACACCTCACCCAACATATCCCTGTACCCCTTCACCACGTTGCCTCCATCATCATCATCATCATCATCATCATCATCGGTCCTGTTAGGTAACATTGTGACTTTAGAAAAAAATGTCAATAGCTTGGCATTACTTTATGCATGTACAAATAGGAACAGAACAGCTGAAAGAAGATCACAATTATTTTTATTTTATGTTATTTATTTATATAAAATGGCAAATTACAAATACACAAGCTAGTGAGATTTTGCTAGGTTTTTTCTTTTGTGCAACCAAAATATGAAATTGATGAACTGACACATCAAATCAATTTTTTCACTTTGAAGTAGAACTTTAGTCAGAAAATTAAGTCCTGCTAGATTACTTCAGGCTGGCCCCTTTTGCAGGTATAACTATGTACTAAAACATTTAAAATAAGAGTTTATACTGTTTAGTAATACACTGTTTCACACTGCTCTGCACATGCTCAGTTGCACTCCATTTTTAGGCACTGTGCCAAATTTGTAGAGGCCGATCTGCTGACAGCCTAAAGATTTACTGCTGTTCAGGGGCTCTGGGCTTCAGTAAAATGGCAGCCTCCAGCAAGAAGAAACAGGCACTATGCTGGAGGCTAATTACAGCACACACTAATTTTGGTAGCCTAGATAATGTGGAATGTATGTGCCTTGCTAAAGCACATTATTTTTATCAAGTTATGGATACATTTCCACTATAATTTCGGGTTCAATATTGTACAGAATCCCCATTTATTAATTGTTTTAAATTATTCAGAGATCCAGTACTATACCCTCATTTGGTAAATTTAACCCCATGGAATCTGGAAACCCTTGGTTATAAACCTCTGATATAAAGGGTCCACCCACAACCCATCACAGGTCTCCTATATCTCCTTGTGCTTCCACATTAGAATATTCTGTTTTACAATCTGTAAAGCCCCGTACACACGTACCGATTGTCGGCCGTAAAGATTCGGCCGACGACCGATCGGCCGATTGTAGGCTTGTTAGTATGATGCTTCCGACAGCCGACAGCGCATTTTCGGCCGAACAGAATCTGTCGTGCAAGCATTAAAATTTTTGTTGGCCAACACCAGAACGGCCGATTGTTCGCCAGTCAGTACAGATTTCGGCCGACAGACAGCAGATTTGCAAGACTGGGCATGCTCAGAAAAGAAAAAAGACAAGGAAAGTTAACCATCACATGACATCACTTCTGCAGTCGGCTGTTGTTGGCCGACAAAATTCGTGTGCAGTCTTTTGCACTTTTCAACAGACAAGACAGCCCTCGGACAAAAGACGGCCGATCGTTCGGCCGACGATCGGTACGCGTGTACGGGGCTTAACTCCTGCTAAATCTTTTTAATGTATCCAATGGAAAAAATGGAATAAGACTCCCTTCTAGACCTTGGGCAAAGGCATATTTTCATAGATGTTCAGGAAGAGATCGAAAACCCTGGTGGGTGGTGTTCCCTGCAGCTATTTATCCAGAGCCAAAATATCAGTTGTAGGTTGAATAAACCTTTAATTATGGGTAATACAACTTCTGCCCATGGAGGAAGGGGTGTATATCATGATATTGATTCTGTAAGGCACGGTCTGAATGCTTTGGTAAATTTCCCCTATTCTAGGCTTATTGGTGCAAAAGCCTATTACACTATACGGTTCAGTCACCCGACAGTTATATTTGTTGTTATAGACACTATCACATGTGCACACACACACCTACATCCCCGGGTTTCTGTAATACAGTGACATAATGAATATTTATAACTGAAACAACAGACTGTCCTAGGGAATGTAAGAGGTTCTTCTACTTGTGGTAGATGGCTTATCGTACACGTATTTCCTTAATTATAGAGGTCTCTAGAAGTTGGGTGTAGGTCACAGAATAAATATATATATGAAAACCATTTCTAGCTAGCAAGATCCTGTAATTACTAGTTGGCATAGACTGGTGTGGTGAAGACAGGCACCAGCTGCTCCTATATTTACTAACTTGCCCGACATTTGGCATGTTAAATTTATGTTGTGTATATGGTCAAAAAAGGAGGGTATGAATTATACATTGGTTTGGGTACAAGTAATTTAATACCATTTATAGATAAGTATGAGAAAACGTTTAGGGCCTTAAAGTAAAATGTAAGCCTACCTTTAAAAAAAATTGCAAGCAGGCAACATGTTCGAAACCCCAAAATACCCTCCGAAACAAACAAAAAGCTGCTAAACATCCCTGTATAATCAATTCAAAAATACTAAATAATAATTGGTGCAGCGCTTTTTATAACCCCAAAGCAAAAATCCAGTGCATAAAAAAAATAATACCTAAAAATACAATGTGTGTGTGTGGATGTACACACACCCCTCACATTTTTGTAAATATTTTATTATATCTTTTCATGTGACAACACTGGAGAAATGACACTTTGCTACAATGTAAAGTAGTGAGCGACCGCTTGTATAACACTGTAAAGTTGCTGTCCCCTCAAAATAACTCAACACAGTCATTAATGTCTAAACCACTGGCAACAAAAGTGAGTACACCCCTAAATGAAAATGTCCAAATTAGGCTCAAAGTGTCAATATTTTGTGTGGCCACCATTTTTTTTCCAGCACCGACTTAACCCTCTTGGGGATGGAGTTTTCCAGAGTTTTAAATGTTGGCACTGGAGTCCTCTTCCACTTCTCCATGATGACATCACGGAGCTGGTGGATGTTCGAGAACTTGTGCTCCTCCACCTTCCATTTGAAGATGCCCCACAGATGCTCAATAGGGTTTAGGTCTGGAGACATGCTTGGCCAGTCCATCACCTTTACCCTCAGCTTCTTTAGCAAGGCAGTGGTCCTCTTGGAGGTGTGTTTGGGGTCGTTATCGTGTTGAAATACTGCCCTGCGGCCCAGTCTCCCAAGGGTGGGGGTCATGCTCTGTTTCAGTATGTCACAGTACATGTTGGCATTCATGAGTCCCTCAATGAACTGTGGCTCCCCAGTGCCAGCAGCCCCAGACCATGACACTCCCATTCACCATGCTTGACTGTAGGTAAGACACACTTATCTTTGTACTCCTCACTTGCCGCCACACACGCTTGACACCATCCGAACCAAATAAGTTTATCTTGGTCTCATCAGACCACAGGACGTGGTTCCAGTAATCCATATCCTTAGTCTGTTTGTCTTCAGCAAACTGTTTGCAGGCTTTCTTGTGCATCATCTTTAGAAGAGGCCTCCTTTTGGGATGAATTGATAAATTGTCTCTCGCGCTCATTTATAAACTGTGAAAAATATTCCTGTGAAAAATATTCCTATCTTGTGTCCTGAGCCCTCACATCCTAAGGAATGTTCATTGCTTACTCTGTTTAGAGTGCGGGCACTCTAGGTGTACTTGGCGACTACTAAGTCAGGCTTGCGCTCTGTACTTACGAATGGCCCATGAATGGGACTGCCTGCGTCTGCTGTGTCTATTCCCGGATGGATCAGACAGACGGTGGTGCAGATTTATTCAATTTGGGGTCAGGTCCTACCTTTCCCTGTTTCGGCGCGTTCTACTCGGGCGCCTAGTGCTTCCTGGGCTTTTCACCTTGTGGGCGTCTGTGCTCCAGGTTGCAAGTCGGATGCCTGGTAGTCTGTTCACACCTTTACCACGTTTTATAAGGTGGATGTGCTGGCATCTGCAGATGCCTCTTCGGCCGCAAGGTTTTTTGCTGGCTGCTGTTTGGAGGGCTTTTGGCCTTCCTTGAGGGTTTTTACTGTTGTTTTCTGGTGGGCCTCATCTTTTGTGCTGATGAGTCCTATGTTGCCTTGTCGGCTTTGTTTGGCCTTGGGGACCTGTTCTTTTCTGCTGTTCCCACCCCTCATTTTATGGCACTGCTTTGGGACGTTCCTACTGATGTGAATCAGAGAGAACTGCGTCAGTCAATGAACAATAG
This sequence comes from Pelophylax lessonae, assembly GCF_965119305.1. Taxonomy (NCBI): domain Eukaryota; kingdom Metazoa; phylum Chordata; class Amphibia; order Anura; family Ranidae; genus Pelophylax; species Pelophylax lessonae. Next base: position 119,084,491 of record NC_138772.1, read on the forward strand.
AGAGAACTGAATTTTTGACTTACCGTAGAATCCTTTTCTCTTAAGTTCATTGACGGACGCAGTACCCGCCCCTGTATTTTGAGTTGGGTTGGTGTTACTTTTCTGACACTGCTTTGATCCAAAACTGGCATCCTATGCAGGAAGAGAGAGGGTGTACCCTCCGGGACTGCCCATAGGCTTAGCCAGAACTTTTTTCTGCCTAGTGTCCTACTCCTGTAGGGGACAGTATTACCCTACTGATATGAATCAGAGAGAACTGCGTCCGTCAATGAACTTAAGAGAAAAGGATTTTTACGGTAAGTCAAAAATCCAGTTTTTCCAAGTGCACAAATAATTGTAATCGCCAGAAATGGAGAATCTTCTATCAGTCCTTTCCCTCCCCAATGTGTGCCACCACCGTCAAAATACAAATATGCCTTATCTTCCTAGATGGACCTTATGATAAAAATAAGGCCATAAACAGCTTAGGATAGGATAGAAATTCAGGCACTTTTGGGGATTCTACAATACCCCTTTCTCCTCCTCCACACAGCACAGGTTATATACTCCTAGAAAGGAAGAGCTTCTCGTGATCTATCTTGCTTCTTTTTCACTCTAGAAGGAATCCTGTATCCACTATAGGTTCCTCTCGGTGTTGTGACTTAAAGACTCCGTACTTAATGGCTCGCGTTGCGTCCAATCAGGGACTTTCTCAAAGGCCAGCATGTTTGCAATATTCAATTAAATATTTATTGAGCTGCTCATGCGCAACTCCACATACTGTCGATTCTCAGCACGCGGTCTGTGTGCTGGAATGAATGACTTCATGCATTAGAGTCATGTTATTACTTGGCATGGGAAGATGTCTGCACCCAGCAAGGGCTCTAATGACAGCATCATTGGAATGGAGATGAGAATCTGCAGACTTTAGTACCCCTTTGGAGACGACTACACAGCGCAGGATTGTAATAGTAGTAGTAGTAGAGGCCGTTGGCTTTAAGGGACGCAAATCCTTAGCAACTGAAAATGTTCATAAAACTTAATATAATCCCAATTTAGAAAAATTTCCTGATATTTGACCACAAGACGGTCAGACGGAAGGCTAGACATGATCTGAAAAATGCTGGTTCCCAAGATTCCAGCACGTTATTAACTGGCAGCTTAATTGCTCTCAAAATTTCAAAGAAAATTGGCACACCATCCTTAATTTTCTTTTTACATGGTCTCAGGACCCCAGAAAATCTAAGCATTCTGATATGTTGATAGCAAGTACTTCCCTTGGTCAATGGCTTTGACAAACCCTTCCTACCTCCAGTGCCTCACTGTTGGCCCTTCACCATGATTGTGCAGCCTCCCTAACTAATAGTGGGTTATGTGAGAAAGTTTACCAGACCCAGCAACCACATGTATAAGTACTGTATTTTCTGGCGTATAAGACTACTTTTGAACCTCAAAAAAATCCCCCAAAAATGGGGGGTCGTCTTATACGCCGAGTATAATATCTCCAAGGTAACCTAAGTATAAGTATTACCGGTAGATGAAAATTAGGGGGGTCGTCTTATACGCCCAGTCGTCTTATACGCCGGAAAATACGGTAGTCATTGTTTGCATATTAGAGGATCTTGGTATTCTTGGGCTGCTCCACAGTCTACATTATTTAGTGTTTAACTGTGCAACATTTAGTATGATGAATTTACCTGTATGAAGGTGAGCTTTTTTTTCCTAAATGTTTTTTAAAAAAAAAGTTGGATTCACACTTGTCTACGGAAAGCAGACAAAAATAAAGACAACAAGATGAGCCTAAAGGAGCTAAAGCGCTTCTTGCAGGAAGTGAATGTTGAGACTGATGACAGCTATGCAAAACAAATATTCCAGGTATGTGCTCTATACATATAGCATGTACAAATTAAATTGTTATCTTTAAGAAAAAATGTTATTACTACACTGATTAGAGAGTTCCTGAGTGTCACCAACAAAAATTATTTCTCCATTTTGTCTTATGAAAGGTCCATTAAACGATACAAGACACGAAAAATGCTGTGTCATTCATGATTCTAGCTTGAACATCTGATGCGTTAGGACCTAAGAGGAGATACTGAAATCATTGTTTAGGACAGAAAAAAAGAGATTACACTGATCAGTAATAACATTATGACCAGCCCCTCATATTGAGTAGGTCCCCCTTTTGCCTTGGCCTCCACTAGACCTCTGAAGGTATGCTGTGGTATTTTGATCTGAACCATCTGTAGCAGATTGCGGTCTCCGCCAGCTTGCCTTCTTCCCATAGTGCGTCCTTGTGCCTTCCCTTCCCCCGGTAAGTGACAGACACGCACCTGATCATCACCATGATCTAAAATAAAGTATGATTTATCAGAGCAAGCCACCTTCTTCTATTGATCCATAATCCAGTTCCGATGTACACATGCCCATTGTAGGCATTTTTGACTGAGACACGGGTCAGCATGGGCACCCTGAGCAGTCTATGGCTGTGCATGCCTGTACCCAATTCACTGCGATGCACAGTGTTCTGTGTGAGCCTTGGTCACCCATGACCCTGTCTTCGTTTCGTCGGTCTATCTGCTTCAGGCCCCTTTTTGATAGGTCCTGACCACTGCAGTCTAGGAATATCCCACAAGGGCTATAGTTTTGGAGATGGTCTGACACGGTCGTCTTGCGTTTTGGCCCTTATCAAAGTTGCCCTAAATCCTTACGCTTGCTCATTCTTTCTGCTTTCAACACATCCACTTCAGGGACAACATTTTTACTTTGAGATGCCATTGTAATAAGATAATTAAAGTTAATCATTTTCCCTGTCAGTGGTCATCAAGTTATGGTTGATCAGTGTATATCCATGCTGTAAGGTTATATTGAGAAAAATATTAAAGCTGAATTCCAGGTATGGATTTTGTTACATAGTTACATTGGTCCAGCCTGGACCAATGTAAGCATGCACATACCTTACCTATGAGATCTTCGTGAAAGCTGAAAATCACTATTCCATTACTCCACTGATCTCCACTAGCTCTCTGGTCCCACGCTAAATGTCCTGCTACATTGTGAACACAGGCCACCAGTTGAGCATGGATGCCATTCTGAGAATGCCTTGTATTTGCTAAATGAATGCGTTTGTATTTGCTAAATGAATGCAAAATGCTCCAATGCTGGATGAGTGCAACTATGTAAAAATAGCCATACTTGGGATTACAGGAATTCAGCTACTTGGTAAAAAAAAAAAAAAAATTCTAAAGAGGTGCCTGCTGCCTTGTAGACTTCTCTCTGATGTTCATGTTTGACAGGTTTATTATGCACCAGTTAGACAACTTCCTGAGCTCCGACACAGTTCACTGTGGTCTCGGCTCCTTTTAGAGCAGAGTCGCTGGAACTGCTATGCTCGCCTCTTCACTCCTGCCCATTCACAGAAGCCTTTGCATTATGTGAACTCATTCACAAGGTACAAAGGCTTCTGTAAATGGGAAGCAGAGGGGAGGGGTGGGCATAGCTGTTCTGTGTGATTCTCTTCTCTCACAGCTGGAGTGTATCCTCCAGTAATTCAATAAACCAGTCACCTATAGGTAATCAAGAAATATCTTGGAGGTGAAATGCACCTAAGTGGATCTAACTCATATTAGGGATCCATCGATTATCGGCAATGCCGATATATATCGGGGGCCAATATGCACTTTCCCCGTTATATCGGAATCGGCCACCGGGGGTTACCTATATTGCCGATATTTCGGGAAAGTGCTGTACCGGAGTGATGCCTGCAGCTAGAGGCATCACCCCCGTACCGGCGTCCATAGTCGACACTCGGCTGTCTTGTAATGACAACCGGTGCAGCTAAGAAGCCGCTCGGCTTTAATTACAAGGAGCGGGCCAAGAAAGCTGCCCCTTTCCGCGGCTCGCTACCTGCACAGCTGCCGAAGAGAAGACCTGATCAAAGCCGCATTCGGCTCTGATCGGGTCTCCCTGTAAAAAAACCCGGAAGTGATGTCATGACACTTCCGGGTACTCGGCGGCAAGTTTAAAAAAATGTGAGCATTCAAAACAGCCAAACTTGGCGTTTTTAATGCTTTTAAGTGCAGAGCAGGGGTTTGGGGTCTTATAGACCCCCAGATCCCTCCACACTAGGTAACTGTGAAAAATAAAAAACATTTTTTTTTTTTAAATGTCCGAAAATATCGGCCGATACCGATATCCAATGACCAAAATATTGGTATCGACACTAAAAAAAACATATCGGTCGGCACTAAAAAAAACCATATCGGTCAATCACTAACTCATAGTGTGCCTGCTCTTTGGCAAAGTTGCTGAATTCCTGGAATTCAGCTTTAAGTGGGGAAAAAGCAGCAAATATTTAGGGGGCAAAAAGTTGTGGTCCAAAAAAAACCTTTGCGTTGTCCTCGAAGCCCCAGTATAAAAAAATGGCACCCTCTGCTCTTTTTCTTTTGAAGTATGCACTAAAAGCACATGAAAACGTGCATGGAAAGGGTTGAATTCATCCTAATTGTATTTTTGTATTTTATATCCAAATGGGCCATTAGACACTGGAGGTATTTGTTCACTGATATTGTTTAAAGTGTTTTCCAGATAGAACAATAAACTAATCATACTTAATACTATATTTTTAGCAATGTGATAAATCACAGACTGGAGCTCTGGAGGATGACGAAATTGAGGAATTTTATAAAATCCTGACAATGCGAGACGAAATAGATGTAATATTTGCCACTTACAAGAGCAGCCAGCATCTTATGTCTGCTGAAAAACTGCACAAATTCCTGATGGCGGAACAGAGGGAGGCTGTGACCTTGGAGCAGGCAGCCTCCCTGATAGACAAGTATGAGCCAAGTGAGGAAGGTGAGCAAGATTTATCTCTGGAGGGAAAACTTTCCAAATCTTGTGAAAAAAGAAAAAGCCTTGTTGTCCAAGGGCACCAATTATTAAAAAAAAAAAAAAATTAAAGTTTAGGTAACTTCTCATTTCACTTTTTATTATTTTCAATCATTTTATTTCTTTTTGGTTAGAACTGAAGGGTTAGAGACTTTCAGGTATTTATTTCCAAAGGGAAGCCAGTAACCCTGTATAAAAAAAAAAAAAATAAAAAAATGCACCCTGACTGCAAAAATAATGATAAAAATTACACCACATTCTGGTGCTTTTGGTGTTTCCAAGAAAAAGAAAAATATCACAAACGGTGAAGGCATATAAATAGACAAAACTAATTAAAAAAAACTATATTTACTATATTTAGCCAACTGTCCCCTAGCAAGTTGTTTGACCCCCCCCCCCCCCAAAAAAAAGTAAAACATACACAAAATCTAATCCGAACAAAAACCTGATCAGGTTGATATGATAATGTGCCCACTCTACTTATTGCAAAGGGCCGTTGTAGAGAGACCACTGCTTTTATATGGAAGCCGTAGTCACCCTCTGCAGGCTGCTAGTGGCCACATACTTTACAAGTGAATCAAACCGTAGGAATGTTGTGCTTTTTTTTTCGGTCCCTATTAGGTTTACAAGTGGTTTTAGTGTTTTTTTAGGCAAAACTTTTTTTTTTTTACTTTTATTATCAGGAATTGTTCAGGCCTTTTGTCAAGTTTTTATTAATGCTTGTGACTGGTGACCACTGTCGCCAAGAGAGAAAATGAGGCAAAGTTTAGAATTTTAGATTTGTCCTGGGGAGACCGTCCCTATTCTTTCTAACAATATAAAAAGTTTTAGCCATTCATACACTTTAATGTGAAATGTAACTTGGGCTTTAAATATGTTGCATTCAGTGTTGGGGTAGTTACTCAAAAAATGTAACTAGTTACTTCTGTAAATTGTAATGAGATTACTTTACTAGTTACTGCATTTGAAAAGTAACTTCACTACTTATTACTTTACTTTCCTCTTTCTTAATTGACCGTGTAGAAAAAGATACATGACACTCTTTCTGCATAGAGTTTATTGTATAAACACAGGCTTTGGGAAACATGAGAACAAAACCTGAAAAAACAGAATAAAACATAAAGTGCAACAAAAAGTCATAAACTTCATCCCTCTCTATTGGCTGAAATAACGATTGTATCGCACGGCTTGGGTAACGCAGGAAAGCGCGTTCCTATAGCCTAGTAAAGTAGTTTAGTTACTTCCTATAGCCTAGTAAAGTAGTGTAGTTACCAATATTAGTATTGTAACTAATTACATTACTTCGTTACCAAAAAAAGTAATGTAGTTACTGTAATCAGTTACTTTGTAACTCGTTACCCCCAACACTGTTTGCATGGCAATGCTTTATTCAGTTTAGTTTTATTGTATTGTTTGCTCCAAGTGTCTACTTTTCTAAGACCTCATTTAAACAGAATTCACCTGCAAAAACTTGTTTTGTATATCAGATGCCTGTACCGGACTATAGAACACTAATGTGTATTATATGCATTTTGTAAAATAGCAGCCTTTGTGGTCAGTAGCAAGCCTCATGCTTCTGCTCAGTGTATGCAATAAGGGAATTGTACAGGGAGTGTGCACACTTTTTAGCTTTACTTGCTCTATGTAGACACTAGAAGCTGTTGGCCACTCACAAATTTAAATCGGGCTCCATGCACACTAGCGGTTTTTTAAGCTCCTAAAAGCTGTTAGCATTCTTTTTCCTGCTCCTTGAAGCTAAATAGTGTTATCCTATGTGCCCATGCACACTACTTTAGGCTATTAGCGTTTTGGCGACTAGGAGCAGAAAAAAACATTTTTTGTAGAGTTTCTTGGATTGTTTTTCCAGCAAAAATGCTCCTAAACTCTACTAATCCTTCTTTTTTTTTTTTTGTTTTTTTTTTTTTTTTTGTTTAAGGAACTGAAAAAATGCTTATAAAACACTAAGGGCTCTTTCACACGGCCGCTCCGTGTGAGAGCTCCGCTGCGGTCCTTTTTTTTTTTTTTTTCACGGAGCGGATGACATTTCTGTCATCCGCTCCGTGTGTCCGCATATCATCCCATCCGTTTGCGGATGATATACGGACATAATGTAAGTCTATGGGGATTGCGGATGTCAGCGGATGACACCGCTGACATCCGATTTTTCTTCCTTTCCGTTTTTTGAACGGAGGAAAAATAGGGTTCTGTTCCGTTCGAAAAAACGGAACAGAACTGACAGGAAGGAAATCGGATGTCAGCGGATGGTATTTCAATGCCATTGCCATTGACTTACATTATGTCCGCAAATCATCCGCAAAAAATAGGATGATTTGCGGACATACGGAACGCTCGTGTGAAAGAGCCCTAACGCTCCTCAATGGACTTAAACACTCCTAAAACGCTACTACAAAAAGCTATTACCAACGTTTTTTTTTTATAGCGTTTTTTTTTCCAGCATTTTTTTAGCTAAAAAAAACTCTAGTGTGCATGGCACCTTAAGCCTTTTCTATCAACATTTTCTTACTAAGAACTGTTTGTTTCCTCACAGCCAACAACCAGAGTCAAACATGTACATCTACTCTGTACTATACATCTACTCTGCCACCTATCTGATGCTGATAGGTGGCAGAGTAGATGTAGAGTGCATCCAGAAAGTATTCACAGCGCTTTACTTTTTCCACATTATTTTATTTTAGGTTACAGCCTTATTCCAAAATGGATTAAATTTTATTTTTTTCCTCCAAAGTTCTACAAACCATACCACATAATAACGTGAAAGAAGTTTGATTGAAATCTTTGCAAATTTAATAAAAATAAAAAATCACATGTACATAAGTATTCACAGCCTTTGCCATGACACTCAAAATTGAGCTCAGGTGCATCCTGTTTCCACTAATCATCCTTGAGATGTTTCTACAACTTGATTAAATTCCACCTGTGGTAAATTCAGTTGATTGGACATGATTTGAAAAGGCACACCCCTGTCTATATAAGGTTCCACAGTTAACCGTGCAGGTCAGAGCACAAACCAAGCCATGAAGTCCAAGGAATTGTCTGTAGACCTCCGAGACTGGATTGTATGGACGCACAGATCTGGGGAAGGGTACAGAGAAACTTTTTGCAGCATTTAAGGTCCCAATGAGCAATGAGCACAGTGTCTTCCATTATCCGTAAATGGAAGAAGTTTGGAGCCACCAGGACTCTTCCTAGAGTCAGGGAGGTGACCAAGAACCCGATGGTCACTCTGACAGAGCTCCAGTGTTTCTCTGTGGAAAGAGAAGAACCTTCCAGAAGAACAACCATCTCTGCAGCACTCTACCAATCAGGCCTGTATGGTAGAATGGCCAGACGGAAGCCACTCTTCAGTAAAAGGCACATGATAGCCCACTTGGAGTTTGCCAAAAGACACCTGAAGGACTCTCAGACCATGAGAAATAAAATTCTCTGATGAAACAAAGATTGAACTCCTTGGCCTGAATGGCAAGCATCATGTCTGGAGCAAACCAGACAACGCTGATCATCTGGCCAATACCATCCATACAGTGAAGGATGGTGGGGGAAGCATCATGCTGTGGTGATGTTTTTCAGGGACAGGAACTGGTAGACTAGTCAGGATTCAGGGAAAGCTGAATGCAGCAATCAATAGAGACATCCTTGATGACAACTGCTCCAGAGCTTTTTGGACCTCCGACTGGGGCGAAGGTTTATCTTCCACCGGGACAATGACCCTAAGCACATAGCCAAGGTAACAAAGGAGTGGCTACGGGACAACTCTGTGAATGTCCTTGAGTGGCCCAGCCAGAGCCCAGACTTGAACCCGATTGAACATCTCTGGAGAGATCTGAAAATGGCTGTGCACTGACGCTCTCAATCCAACCTGAGGGAACTTGAAAGGTCCTGCAAAGAAGAATGGGAGAAACTGTCTAAAAATAGGTGTGCCAAGCTTGTAGCATCATACTCGAAAAGACTTGAGGCTGTAATTGGTGCCAAAGGTGCTTCAACAAAGTATTGAGCAAAGGCTGGGAATTTCTTTGTTTTTATTTGTAATACATTTGCTAAGATTTCAAACAAACTTCTTTCACATTGTCATTATGGGGTAATGTTTGTAGAATTTTGAGGAAAATAATGAATTGAATCCATTTTGGGAATAAGGTTGTAACATAAAATGTGGAAAAAGTGAAGCGCTGTGAATTCCAGCACTGTAACTCCATCCTATTACATTCGGGTCTGAATAAAAAATGCAAAAGTGTTGCGTCCTTTTCCTGTTTTTTGCACATAAACATGACAAATCAGAGGTGATCAAGCTGTGAACGAATGTAAGCCTATATACATGTGACTGCTCTTAGCTCTAACGCGAGTCCAGAAAGCTCCACTTTTTTTAAAGCTGTGGTTTAGAAATTGCATTTTGTATAGTTACATTGTTGGCGCTTGAAACCATGTAAGTGTACATGTGCCATATGTGGCCAATCATAAGGTAGGCACCACTACTACAGTGATCCCTGCTAGCTTCTGCGTCCCCCATGGCATGGGCACCATTCACAAAATCCTTGCATTTTTCTAAATTATTGCAGGGCTTTTATTGATTGGACGAGCTGCAGATTGTGAGGTCACTGCCCCCCCCCCCCCCCCTCTTTACCTTGCTAGATCAGAGAATGCTAAGTGTTCTCTGAATGGCGCCTAAACTGAACAGGCAATCTCCTGTGATTCACTATGCAGCAAGGCAGTCACTTAGCACAGGACCCAGAAGACAGCAGCGGTCACGGTAGTAGTTTCCAGCTTCCAGAGATTTGGCAAATGCGCACTTTAAGGATTTAAGCTTAACCAATGTAACCATGCAAAAAAAGCCATACCTTGACTTCTGCTGTAAATTCAGGAAATGAATGAAGAGACACCGATGTTACAAAAGTGATACCTGCTTTTTACTGCTCTGATTCAGCAGAGAATCTTTTTCCCTGCTGATCAGACCAAAAATGATCCAGAAATGATCCAGAAATGATCCATGTGAAAGGGGCCTTGGAACCAGTGTCAGTGGGCTTCAGTGGACAAATGCAGTGTGCTATTGACATCAGTTTAAGGGTCCTTTCACACAGGCTTTCCGCCCGTCAAACTCAATTTTGCTCAGCGGTTCGATCTGCCGATCCCCGCTGAGCAGGCAGATGACAGCTCTGTCTCCACTCACTTTGCAGAGACAGACCTATCAGATCCCCGCTCTACTCTATGGGAGATCGGATGAAAACAGACCCTATCTGCTCTGATTCTGCAGACAGATGGGAAATAGGGCTTCCATCAGTCTAGATTTCACGGATTGCATCAGATAGCAGCGGGTGTCAGCGGACATGTCACCGCTGACATCCGCTGCTCCAAAGAGGTGCATGGAGCATCCAATCAGGTCCGCCTGATTGAAAAGCCCGTGTGAAAGGGCCCCGATCATTGAGAAAAAATTGCTGATTCCTATGAATGACATTTGACCTTCTCCAGCTTTGTTTTTAAACCTTTACATCTTTGATCATGGTTTTTCAGTTGCAGACCATGCTGGATTAACAAAATAAACTCTTACTACTGGTTGTAATAGTGTCATACATTGTGTTACAGCTAAGAAACAACAGTCCCTGACAAAAGATGGCTTCCTTATGTACCTGCTTTCTGATGATGGGAATGTATTTAACCCAGCACACAATAAAGTTTACCAGGACATGAACCAACCACTGTCTCATTACTTCATCTCCTCTTCGCACAACACCTACTTGATGGAAGACCAGCTAAAAGGACCGAGCAGTACTGAGGCCTACATAAGGTGAGCTGCAATCAGCTGGTGATCTACCACCGTGATCACACCAAGCTTTTCTAGAATGGAACTAACACGCGCCTTTGTATATATTTCAGGGAATACTGACCTGGACTAGATTCAGTTTTGGGTGATGGACTTTTGGGGAGAGTTGTATAGTGACACTTATCAGCTGTATAGTATGCAGGTTTACCAAAAATAATTAGTATCCAGTCTCATAGACTTGGTATTGCAAATGAGGAACTGTAAAACCTCCAAGCAAACTTTGTAATATGTTTTTATAGCTGAAATTGAAATGTCACACTTCTGCTTTGAAACCAGGGCTCTTACAAAAGGATGTCGGTGTGTGGAGCTAGATTGCTGGGATGGGCCCAACGGCGAGCCCGTAATTTATCATGGCTACACCCTGACGACAAAGATCCTCTTTAGAGATGTCATAACGACCATAAAGAACTATGCATTCAGGGTAAGGATTGCCCAGTTTGTTTTTTAATATGTTTCAACTTTATTTAATTGTGTAGCGTTATTCTTAAGGCTACATTCACACCTGAGCGTTTTTACCGCGATTTTACCGCGATTTTTGCGGCGTTTTTTACCGCGATTTTACCGCGATTTTTACCGCGATTTTTGTGCAGGCGTTTTTAGATTGAATAGAGATCAATGGAAAACGCCTGTAATCTGCCCAAAAAGAAGCTCATGTACTTTTTTGAGCGTTGGGCGTTTTGTATACAGCTTCAAAACGCTCAGATGTGAACAGGGGCCATTGAAATGAATAGGATTTGTCTTGTTGGGCGTTTTGAGAGCTGATCCTAGAGCAGAAAAACGCCCCAAAAACGCCCCAAAACGCCTACATGTGAACGGAGCCTAACAGAGTTTTTGTGAGCATTATTTTTATACTATTTGATTTCACCCTTCTCTTTATGCAGTGATATATTAAAATGTTAAAAATGGGTATACACTGATGCCGGTATCTGTGCCAAGACTGAGTATTTTAACGAGTACTCGTGAAAATGCTCCCAATACCAAAATCGATACTTTGCAGTGCGATTTGCGGCCATACAAAATGAATGGGTGCAAATCACACTGCAAAGAATCGCAAGCAATTTGAACAGGAATGCGGTGCGATTCAGGTCTGCATCGCATGCGTTTTCCCGCACTGCTTCAGTGTGAACCCAGGCTAAAATGGTGCTGAATTACCTGGGTTCACACGAGAGTTGTGGGAAAACCACATGCGATTTCAGATAGGAATCGCACCCGCATTCCTGTTCAAATTGCATGCAATTATTTTCAGTGCAATTTTTGTGCCTGTTCATTTTGTATAAACACAAATCGCACCGCAAAGTATGGGTATCGAGGAGCACTTGACCTTACCTATCGGTACTCGTACTCACTGATAAAAAAAACAAAATGATATTTGTGCATCCCTAGTTAATAGTATAGTTCACCTTTACCGAAAAACTGCCTATATGGGTAAGGGGCATCTGTGGATAAAAAAACAAACTGTAGCTTTGGCCACAATTGAATAATGCTTTCGCTATGGATGTGGGCCATTTACGTACCTCCTGAAGAATGACTAGGAAACTCCCAGAGATCACATCATCCCTTTCTGCTTTGTTGGTAGGACATTGTGAAGATACTCCTAGCTCTTACTGATCACCTCCATCACAGGTACAAGCTCTTTCTCTGATACAAACCCCCTCTCGTGCGTTTTCTCTCCCCTGACATAGTAGCTGTGAGCTCAGTGTTTAAAAGCTCCCTCCTGTGATAGTGGAGGTGAGCAGTAACAAATAGAAGGCTCTTAGCAACGCCCTAGTAACAAAATAGGACGGGATGATGCAGTCTTGAGGAGTTTTTCAGTTATGCTTCAGGAGGTACATAAATGGCCTATACCTATAGCAAGGGCATTATCAAATTTTGGGTAAAGTGGCATCATTTGTTTTCATCTACAGGTGCCCATACCTGCATAGGCAGCATTTGGTAAAGGTGAACTATGCCTTTTAAGCTTTAGGAGTTTTATTTCTCTGCCTTTTGCACCTTCTGTTAGCAGCAAGCTTCACTTAGCAGTAGCAAGAATCCCGATTTATAGCACTGCAAACTGTTTGCCAGCACTTAGCAGATTCCTCTGTTGTATACAGATATATTCCCTGCATTTAGTTTGGATACTCTCTAGAAAATAGCTCTTGTCCATTTGTCTACTGACTGTGCCCTGTTGGGGAGATATCCCTTCACTTCCTATCTTGGAGACACAACAGGAAATTCAATCTTTCCAAAGTGAATATAAATTTCCTCTGATGCAATAGCCTCCAGAACAGGTGTCCCACTTCAAGATTTCCCATCACCTCCTGCTCCAAAAATGTAATCTCCTCTTTGTATTGTTTATGAGCATTGTGCCATTTTTTTTTTTTTTTTCATTTTATTCTCTTTCCTTGTGCAGGCCTCCCCGTACCCTGTGATCATCTCTCTGGAGAATCACTGCAGTCTGGATCAACAGAGGACAATGGCAAAGCACATGAAAAATATACTGGGGGACATGCTGCTGCTGATGCCTGTTGAAGGAAAAGTAAAGGAGTTCCCATCCCCAGAGGTTGGAGCAAATTGTCAGAGTGTTGTATAGAAAAGATCAAAATGTAAACTTTAAGGGGTATGAAAAGTTATACTACTTTGGTGCCAGCCCTAGTAACATGAACCTTCTGGAGTGGAGACAGAGGACTTGCAGTGATGTGCAGCTTATTGAACACTTTTCCTGCTACATCTGGGGCTGAGAGGAGCTCCATTCCTGCCCGCAATCCTAACAGGTGGCATAGGATGAGGAGTCCCCCCGCCCCAGAGCATGGTTGGCACCTATGTGTTGTATTTGGTTCACTATTAATAAAGATGCCTTAAATGTGTAACCTTGTAAATGTTAGTACAGCATACTACTAAAAAGAATGGACTTTTCAGCTATCTATTGAGTTAAAGAAACAAACAGAAATGTTCTATATAAAACGTTTTGCGTGTTTGCTATACCTCTACATTTATGCCTGATTATCAGATAATCTGATCCAGATGTCGACTGGCATTTATGAAACTGGAGGAACCGGAAATGGAATAATAGATTCTCCAAGCTTGCCACCTAGTGGTAGAACTAAAGAAGAACATTTGCAACTTTTTACTATCCTTGGCAAATCCTAAAAGGAAAATCTTTACTGGTGTTCCCTGGGAATGATTATTGTAAATACGCTAAACTTTCTCTTTTTCACAAACATGTATTCTGAGTTAATTACACAGTGTATGTATGAAAGGAATTCACTTAATACAAGATTTATCTTCATTATTTGTATTACAAATAGTGATTTGAAGAATTGGCACTGAAGCTTAGTAGAGCTACTGTGACTTTTAGGCCAGCCATACATGAATCTAAATTTGGCCGGTTTAGTAGGTACCGACTGAATTTCAATCCATGTATGGGAAGGCTGATTGTACCCTTTAGATCCATCGATCGACTTGGGTACAACCAGACTGTCCGATTTTTCTACATGCGATTACTACCAGCGGCTATAGCCGCTAGCAGTAATCATTGTATCCTGCTAGCAGTTTGCTGTAAGTAAAGTCAAAGAAAAGTCAGTGCTCTTCTCTGCATATTTGAACTGGGTAAGTGACTAACGAATAATTGAAGCCAATAGATCAGAGTTACAGGGAGGTACATTTTCTGAAGTAAAAACTGGCAACTGCCTTGCTCCTCTCTGTACTGCTGCTGTACTGTTGCGAATTGCACAATTGCAGAGTTTTCTTTTAAAGCTTGCTGCATTCTCTCCTTTGAAGGCTCTTTGTACCCTGTGTCATCGGTGCACCTTGTTGCCAAGATTTGTTTTTCATATAAAGTTTCATTCATTTCCGTATGTCCTTGGGTTGAAGGGGTTATACCGGGGCTATGGCTGCAGTCATGACCCCTGTATCCATCTTTTTTGTCAGCGATGCTGAATAAAGTAAAAGCAATCTGAGCAGCAAAATAGCTGCCGGATCACTTTTATATGTGTTGGAAGGGGATCCCTTCCGACGTTGTCAGGCATGCATACAAGCACATGGGATCTGTACAAACTACTAAGTACCGTTTTGAGTTGCTGCAATAACATTTCAGCAAAATAGACTAGCCTGCTGCATCAATTTTTCACTTTGATTTTCGGGGTGTCTTTGAACTTGGCCCTCTGTAGGTTGATAATTGTCATTTCAATCTAACGATGTGGCATCCTTTCATTCCGAACTCATTACCCAGTCCATATCAGTATAGATATCCAGCATGATATTTTTCCCCATTGAGATCTGATGTGTTTTCAAAGTGTCCCTTTAATTTTTTTGAGCAGTGTATTTTACCAAACCATTGAGTATTACATTGTGTTTTTGTGCATTAAAATTTTAAAGTAATTATTCCAGAAACATTGCGTTTGAAAAACCACTGGGCAAATATCGTGTGACATAAAAAATTACAACACCCATCATATTGTTCTCCATGGCCTCTGCTTAAAAAAAAAAAATGTGAGAAGTGTCAGAATAGGTTTGGGAAGCAAGTGGTTCTACTGGCCTCATGCACACTGGACGTTTTTAAAAGCTGCTGTTTTTGGTTTCAGGCGTATTTTTCTACAGCCAGTAAACTCATCAGCATGTTATCCTATGGGTCCATGTACAGATAGGCTTTTATCAGCAGTTTTTAGCAGAAGAGTTTTCTGGCTGGAAAACACTCCCAAAACTAGTGGTTTGAAGAAGAGTTTTTCAGCTCTCTAACTCTGGGGGAAAAAAAAGCAGAAAAACATGATTATCCTGCATGTATGAGCGTTTTTGAAACATAGGCTTTTGTGGGAGTAAAGTTTTGCTAAAAAACGCTAATGCAAAGTTATGCGTAAAACCGCTAATGCAAAACGCTAGCAAACTCAAGTTTTTACAGTAGCATTCTACAGCTAAAGTTACTGCCATTTTTACAACGTCCAGTGTGCATGAGGCTTTATAGCAAGAAAAAAAATGTAAAAATCTGTTCAATAAAAAATAATGTAAAAAAAATTTAAATAGCCCAAATCCATTTTTCGACTGTTTGTTTTTTTCTCAGCAACTCAAAGGGAAAATCCTGGTGAAGGGTAAGAAGCTTAACAAGCTAGAAGACAGCCTGAAGAATGGTGTCAGCAACGGCACCACAGAGACCGCTGATGTGTCTGATGAGGATGAAGCTGCAGAAATGGAGGATGAGGCAGTCAAGTCTAAAGTGAATGCCAAGAAAAGCACAGTAAGCCATTTGGGTTTCAGTGCAGACCTGTGTATACATTGACATTTTATTATTAGAGGTAAAGTGTGGACTTTGCAGTACCTAATGATGTAAACATTGTTATTTTAGGCTGCAAAGCTAAAGCTTGCCAAGGAGCTGTCTGACACCGTAATCTACTGCAAAAGTGTGCATTTCCGTGGCTTTGAATATGCAGCAGAGCACCAAGCATTCTATGAGATGTCCTCCCTAACTGAGAGCAAATCTCTGAAGCTGGCCAGTGAGTCAGGTGAGCTCAGGTTATACAGATAAATGGCAACCACCCCAATCTATAACTAGCCTTTACAGTAAGGTGCACATGGAAGGGGCTTTGCACATTATGAACAGAGAATTTCCCAGCACGTTTACCAGCTAGCCTGCAACAAAACCAAATTAGCCCTGTCCAACAGTTCATGTTAAAACCGAGGTTGCAAAGTATTCCCAGCGTTTCCCTTTATCCACATTTTGTTACGTTACAATGGCTTAATTTCATTATTTTCCTAAAAATTCTCCAAACAATACTTCATAATGACAACGTAAAAGAAGTTTGTTTGAAATCTTTGCAAAATTATTAAGCATATAAAACTAGAAAAATCACATGTACATAAGTATTTGCAGCCTTTGCCATGACACTCAAAATTGAGCTCAGGTGTATCCTATTTCTACCGATCATCCTTAGGCTCCATGTATACGGGACGTTGTAAATGGCCGTTTAGGAGCAGTTGGGCGTTTTTTTCAGAAGCCCCTGAACCCACCTACATGTTATTTTATCTGTCCATGTACACAGGGTCGTTTACAGTCATTTGCAGGCAGTTGAGTTCAGGGACGTTTTCTGGAACGCAATTATTTGCGTTCGAACGTGTTGTTTCCCGGCGATTCAAACGCAAAAACGGGACTGAACGTGATGAAGTACGTTCAGCCACGTTATACGTTTTTTTTTTTTTTCTTCCATTCAAAATCAATTGTTCCCTATGGGAGCCTATTAATTTGAATGGAAGGCGCACCGCAAGTCAGATCAGGATCCTGATCCGACTTGCGGTGCGACTTGCGCTGTGAGAATCTTGAGGGGAACTCCACGCCAAAAATGGGGAAAAAAACTGCGTAGGTTCCAAACCAAGCCCTTCGGGTCTGGTATGGAATTTGAGGGTAGACCCACGCCGAAAAAACGGCATGGGGTCCCCCCCAAAATCCATACCAGACCGTTATCCGAGCATGCAACCCGGTAGGGCAGGAAGGGGGAGGGGACGAGCGAGCGCCCTCCCCCCCCCAACCATACCAGGCCGCATACCCTCAACATGGTGGGTGTTGGTGCTTTGGGACAGGGGGAGCTCAGGGCCTCATCCCCACAACCCTGGCCGGTGGTTGTGGGGGTCTGCGGGAAGGGGGCTCATTGGAATCTGGAAGCCCCCTTTTAACAAGGGGGCCCCCCAGATCCCGGACCCCTCCATATGTGAATGGGTATGGGGTACACTGTACCCCTACCCATTCCCCCCATAAAAGGCAGTGTATGTAAATAATGAAAACAGAATGGTGTAGCGCTAAATTATGAATGACAAACACCTATACTGAATCAAAGTATGATGTTAACATTTACAGTCCAAAAAATGAACACTGAAGTCCACAAAGGAAGGTATTGGCTGAAATAGATTCCCAGGAAAGGAAAAGCTCCAAACAAATGAAGAAAGGTGAAGATCAGGTGTGCCAAGGAGTATAAATGAATCCACCAGACAATATAGTGAGAAATGGCTCCTTACCAAATAGCTCTTTCCACTAGATTATAGGTGGCTGAACGCTCATATGAAAGAGAGATCCTCCAATGTAGTGGAATGGCCAGGCAGGAGCATAGGTCACTCTCTCCGGGGACAACCAATCATAGGTCACAGGGATATCCAGTGTATAACCATGGAAATAAAAAGGGGAAACACTCCCATAGTGCATTACCAATGTATAACTTAAATAAATAAAAAGGGATGCACTCTCATGTAAAAACTTCGTATGTCAGCGGAACAAACAATGACATGCAGGTGCAGCGTTCCTGCAGAACATTCCTCCTCGGATCGTGGGTCACCCGGCAGTATGGTGGAGAGCTAACGCTGATGATCCATCTAAACACCAGGGACCAATACGAACTCTCGCGCCGTCAGGATAAACCACTACATGTTTCGTGATAACTCACGTCCTCTGGGGGTTGGTCCTAGGACGATGTCTCCGGTGATTATGCCAGTCTCCTGTGACATGAGGGGGCGGGGTCTCCTGATGATGTCACCTGGCGGCCACGCCCACAATGGCTATATAACAAGCTGCAGAGACCGACATAATCACCGGAGACATCGTCTGAGGTGGCCCGGAGGAAGAAGAGGAGCCGAGGGCAAAAGAACAGAAGAGCGGACCGCAAAAGAGAAGAAGACCAGGTGATCAGAGAGGGAGAAGACCAGAGCGGAGAAGACCAGATGAAGATTTTTAATAAACTTTCCAAAACGTCTCCTGTCATTATTTACATACACTGCCTTTTATGGGGTGAATGGGTAGGGGTACAGTGTACCCCATACCCATTCACATAGGGAGGGGGTCCGGGATCTGGGGGGCCCCCTTGTTAAAGGGGGCTTCCAGATTCTGATGAGCCCCCTGCCCGCAGACCCCCACAACCACTGGCCAGGGCTGTGGGGATGAGGCCCTTGTCCTCATCAACATGGGGGCAAGGTGCTTTGGGGTGGGGGGTGCAGAGCTCCCCCTGCCCCAAAGCACCAACACCCCCCCATGTTGAGGGCATGTAGCCCTACCGGGCTGCATGCTCGGATAAGGGTCTGGTATTGATTTTGGGGGGGACCCCACGCCGTTTTTTTGGCGTGGGTCTACCCTCAAATTCCATACCAGACCCGAAACATTGTTTATAGACAAAATAACTATAAGGGCTCTTTCACACGGCCGCTCAGTTATTTTCTTCCGCTCCGGTGCTTTTTTTTTTTGCACGGGCACAGATGACATTTGTGTCACATCCGTTTGCGGATGATATACGGACATAATGTTTGTCTATGGGCATTGCGGATGTCAGCGGATGACACAACTGACATCCAATTTTGCATCCGTTCCGTTTTTTAAACAGAACAAAAATAGGGTTCTGTTCCGTTCCAAAAAACGGAACAGAACTGAAAGGACGAAAATCGGATGTCAGCTGTTGGTCATCCGCTGACATCCGCAATCCCATAGACATTCATTATGTCCGTAAATCACCCGCAAACGGATGGGGTGATTTACGGACATACGGAAAGTCCGTGTGAAAGAGCCCTTAAACAGCAGTTCAAAAAACATTTAAACAGAAAAAATATATATATTTCAATGACAGTGAGGCCTCTGTGTATTTGCTGACAATTTATTAACTGTCCATGTCCCTGTCTGGCATTTATCACTGATCTTCACAAAGATAATCCTATCGTAGAGAAGTAATATCCTCAATTGCTGATGGGTACTGGCAATATCTCACCCAATATAACCACAAATACAGATTCTTACATTGGATATTATTTATGCAAACCACAGGATTTACTATGACCAGTAAGCCTGATTTTGGGATAGAACCAATTGATAAAAACAGGTTTTATAACTTTGGGGTTTGCTGTGATATGATTGCAACACCAACTATGTCCTTTAAGGCCTGGTTCACATCTATGCGTTTGGTGCTTTTTGCAGAAACTCTCTACAGTCCATTTGACATGGTTTCCCTTGGGGCACATTCACATCAATGCTTTTTTTTTCAGCCCCTGCGTTTTTGGGATGGGTCAGGGACTTTCTTAAATGCAAAATGGTGCGTTTTTGGTTCAATAAACTTCAATGGAGATGCTGCAGAAATGCATGTGCCAAACAACAAATTGGCCAAAAAAAGCATAAAAAATGTACCAAAAACCCAGTGAAAAACATTCTGCGAAAAGCACTGCAGAAACAGATAAAAAGCAAACTGCATAGGTTTGAAACAGCCCTAAAAACCAGTTCACAAGTTCAGGATAATAGAAAAGGAGAGCGTTGTTTTAAAATGAACAGCTTTTAAAATATTTAAATATAATAACACAAACCTTCCTTGTGGTGTGGGAGCAGCCAAAAAGTTGGGACTGTAAATCTGTGATTTAACATAAAACTGTAAGATCATATTGAAAAAATAATTAAGCTGTGCTTTTTTTTGCATCCCAGTCCTAGTTCTCTGTATTTATATTTTTGTACTTGTCTTACTCCTAAAGCAAACAGTTATATTCGCCATAATACTCGACAGCTTACCAGGATATATCCTGATGGCAGGAGAACAGAATCCTCCAATTACTGTCCTGTAGATATGTGGAATGTGGGCTGCCAGATAGGTAAGTCATTCTCAGCCAGACGTTGTCCATTCTCTCTCTCTGTCTTCAGCCTTATACATAAAAGGGATTCCCATATGAAAAATTATAGGGTCTCTACAATTTAAAACCCCCTTCTAATCAAGTTTTTTATTTTTTTTTTATGTTTCTTGGCAAGTGTCTTCTATACTGAAAATATGTCAGCAGTGCACAGATATGGATGTTATGATGTAGAGTGCAGTAGACCCTAGCAACCAATTATCTTTCAGTTAAATGTAGTTCAGGGAGTTAAAGAAGAATTTCTATTGGTGGGTAGCTGTTAGCGGTGATTAAATACCACCAAAAGAAAGCTCTATATGTCTCAAAAAAATTATAAAAAAATTGTTTTGGTACAGTGTTTCTTGACTGCGTAATTGTCATTCAAGTGGCATAAACACCGTACACAGCCAGGCAGGTGACACTCTTGTTTCTTGGGTGTATAATATTGTTGCCAGGTCATCTCTCTGCATTTTTCCTTTACTGTGTAGTGCAAATCAATTCCAAGTCCTGTATGCACTGAGACTGTTTGCATAAAATCCTAGTTTGGCCCTGGGTATTGGTTAGCTTTCAATGAAGGCTAAGAAATGTTGGGTACTCGGGTTTTATGCATGTGTATGTGCAAAGTACTGGAATCAGTACATTCAACCATCTAAACAGTAGACAAACCCCTTTTTTCACTCTACAGACACAATTTAAACATGTTCACTCTCATCTACGTTTTACACGCCATTTTTTTTTATGCTTTTTTTTTTTATGTTTTATATTTTTTTATTCAGTTCACAAAAATGAAACCAAAATTAAAATGTGAAATAAAGACTGGTGTGTTTGAGAATAATACGCTTCTAAAATGTTGGGTGTACTTTACAGTGGCTTTGAATTTCCAAACTCCAAGCGCAGAGATGGATGTGTACCAGGGCAAATTCCGCGATAACGCGTTTTGTGGATATGTGCTGAAACCCTCATTCCTGCGATACAATCAGTCTAAATTCAATCCAAAGTCTATTCAGGATGGAGAGTGGTGGACACCTAAAAAGCTTAATATCATGGTAAGCTATGTACGAACTTGCCTCAGGACTACCTCTTTTTACAAACTTCAAACACAAGTTCTGCAGTTCAGATGATATTACCACTGTAACATCCCTCAAAGGCTTAGGCTGGCTATACATACATAGTTTTTTTTTTTCGAAAATATTAGTTTTTTTTTTCAGATTCCTCCATTCACGTTATACAGTATTCACGGCTATTCTGACAGCTGCCACCAGGGGTGGACAGGGCCATCCACTAAGCGAATATTGGCCAGTTCATCGGGAACCTGTCAAAATTCAAACAGTGTATGGCCTGCTTTGTACATGAGCTTGTGGTAATATTGATCTGTACACTGAAAAGAAGCTTTGTCTTATCGGACATCTTCAGTTTTATTCCATTAGTATGTGCTACATCACAACAATATGTCATCCTTACTATTTCACAACTGTAATATAAAATCTTATTGGTTGCTACTGTGTTTATAAAATCTTATTGGTTGCTACTGTGTTTATAAACCGGCAGAGAAGAGTAGGTGGTGGTATGTGTCCATCCTTAAATTACTTTTGTGACACTTGGACTCATCAGCTTATTCAGATGACAGAAGGGAGTTCGGTGTTCCTTTGTTTCCTTTTCTCCATATAAAAATGAACAATTTGTTATGAAATGAAGAATGCATAGATCTATACCTAACAAAAGAAAAAATGCTCCCCCCCAGTAAACAAAAAACATGTATAAATTATACAGAAGACCACTTAGCCATCTTTCTGGCGTCCCTTTTTCTAGGTTTCTGTAAATTTTTCCAGCATGTAGTAAATGCCTTTCTATGGCAATATTTGGATCTGATAATCTAAAGTCCATGCCCAATATTTTAAGTTATGCTCAAGTTGGTAATACACTACGAGGGGGATTTACTAAGACTGGAGCATCCAGAATTTTGGACCATTTGTGCATATCCACTAATCTAGCTTCTTTTTATGAAAAAGGTTCCCCCAATACTTTTTATTGATTCCATTTAGACTTGCATAACCTTCTGTTAAATTAAGTTGCAAGCCGCAATGAAATTGGCAGTGCAAATCGCACTGATGTGCAGCTTTGAAATCCCGCTGAAATAGTGCGATTTTCTCAAAAATGCACTGGTGTGAACAGGGACCTATGGTCCAAGCTTAATTGAACAAGTACAACTGCATTCGATGCTGTCTGCTCCAGTTTTAGTAATAGTAAATCCCCCCACATATAGCCAAAATATTTTCGACACCGGACTATCACACCCATGTGAGTTTGCTGGACATTCCATTCTTAAACCATGGACATTAATATGGAAATGTCCCCCACATTTGTCACTGTAACAGCACCCATTCTTCTGGGAAGGCCTCCCACAAGATTTTGGAGAGTATCTGTGAGATTTGTGCCCACTTAGTCAAAAGAACATTTATGAAGGCAGGTAATTATGTTGGACCTTGCTCACAATCTGAATTCCAGTTCATTCCAAAGGTGTTCTATAGGGTTGAAATCAAGGCTTCCTGCTAGCCACTTGAGTTCCTCCACACCAAACTTGTCAAACCATGACTATATGAAGTTGGCTTTGAGCAGTGGTACACAGTTATAATGGAATAGAAAAGGGCCGTCACTAAACTGTCACTACAAGGTTACAAGTGCACAATTAACTAAAATGGCTTTGTATGCCTTAGTATTAAAGTGATACTAAACAGAGAAGCGTTGGTTTCATAATTCATTCACCTAAATCTTCTATATCATGGCACTGTATTTTTTTTTTATTTATCCTTTTCATGTTCTTTGACGTCTGCAGGGAAAGATCCTTGGGAGGGGCCTGTGTTACTTTGCTGATGTATGCTCTCTACAGTGTGAGTCTGTGTCTGGCTCTGGCCAGCCCTGATTGGTGCTGTACCAGTTTCATGACAAAAAAAAAAAAGTTTCAGAAGAGCAGTTCAAATTCAATTATAAATATGAAAAAACTATTTTATAGCTCCCAGTTTATCTTTATTGAACATCAAATGTGCATGTATGTGGTGTCAACTAACTTTATTTTGTTCAGACGGCATCTGCACCCAAGGCTCTTTTTTTACTTTACCAGTATTAGCAATTACATTCAATACTGATTTATATTAAAACTAAGCTGAAATTCTTAGTGAATGTGATCAGAATGCTATATCCCAGCCCCATAGTGAAGAACATGGAAGAGGAGTTAGGGAGGGGAGTGTCATTTATCACTCTATACAAGCGTGTGACTCTATAGCCATGTGGGCTGAACAGATAAGAAAAATAAGGAAATGGAGAGCTTAGAAAGGAATTAAAATAGGAGCATGCTCACTGGCGGACACAGTCTACACAATCTCAGGCTGAAATGGGGACATAGAGAAGATGGGAGGGATAGCTGAAGGTAGGATCACCCAGGTATATTTCAATCTACACAAAATGAATGCTTTATTAGCTAAAGTGTGTCGGGATTTCCTCGCCTCCTATCGATATCAAGGATGCCTTTCTTCACATTCCAATATATGCCAGTCACCAGCGTCTTCTCCGCTTTTAGTATCACATCTGCTTCTCCAAAAGTGTTAGCCCCGGTGCTAGCTTTGCTACGCCAACGGGGGATCGCGGTACTGGGCTACTTGGGTGATCTCCTTCTGCGAGCAGAGTCTCCTTCTGCTCTGGTGGAGAACCTGGAGATCACAATATGAACTCTGCAGGGGTTCGGCTGGATTCTGTAATTTCAGAAGTCTGCTCTGGTTCCAACCACAAAGCTGGACTACCTGGGCCTGACTCTGGACAAACTCCAGAAATTGCTGGCTGCAATTTGCCCCCTGCTGTCCACCAAATGGTCATCCCTCCGGACTTGCATGCGGGTGCTTGGCCTGAGGGTGTCTACCTTCGAGGCGGTTCCGTTTGCACAGTTTCATAGGAGGTCCCTGCAAAGGGAGATTCTGACCAAATGGGACAGGACTCCGCAGTCTCTGGACTATCTGGCTAAGTCGGGGAACAAAGGAGTCCCTTATATGGTGGCTTTGTTCTCCCGCGCTTTGACTGGGAAAATCCTTCCTCCCCTTGTATTGGACAGTGGTCACCACAGATGCCAGCCTGTCTGGCTGGAGAGGCGTCCTCGGCAAGCATTCTGCTCAGGGAATCTGGATGCTGGAAGAGTCCAGACTACCAATCATTGTCTTGGAAATCCGAGCGATCAGACTGTGTCTGGGTCATTGGACAGATCGTCTTCAGGGTTGTCCAGTGGGCATTATATCTGACAATGCCACGGCCGTGGCTTATGTCAATCACCAAGGGGGCACAAGAAGTGTCCTGGCGGCTCTGGAGGTAGCCGGCATTTCAAGGCGGGCAGAACGGTTCGTTCCAACCCTCTCTGTCATACACATTCCCGGGGTGGAAAATTGGCAGGCAGATTACCTCATTCGGCAGGCGTTGGATCACGGGGAGTGGTTCCTTCATCTGGAGGTGTTTCATCAGCTGGGTCTCCGGTGGGGCACCCCCGAGTTGGATCTGTTGGTGTCTCGGCTCAACAGAAAGGTGCAGAGGTTTGTGGCTCGGTCAAGGAATCCTTTGGCGGATGCCACAGACGCGCTGGTGGCCCTGTGCTGTCAGGATCGCCTGATTTACGCCTTCCCGCCTCTGAAGCTTCTGCCCAGACTTCTATGCAGGATTGAGGCAGAAGGGATTTTGATCATCTTAGTGGCTCCAGACTGTTCTCGCCGGGCTTGGTACGCTGATCTGGTGCGGCTGGTCGCCTGACGTTCCTTGACAGCTTCCTCTCAGGGAGGATCTCTTGTCCCAAGAACCGAGCTTCCATCCTGCAATACAGTCGCTGGCTTTGACAGCTTGGCTGTTGAACGCCAGGTGCTGAGGGATAGAGGTTTATCTGAGTGTGATTCCTACACTGTTGAAAGCTAGGAAATCTACTTCTAGGAAGATCTACCATCGTATGTGGAAGATGTACATTGCGTGGTGTGAGTCTCTTGTGGTGCATCCTTGCTCTTTCTCGGTGGCTCTGATTTTTTACCTTCCTTCAACAGGGGGTTGAACAGAAGTTGGCCTTGAGTACCAGCATCTTCAACCATCCCTTTGAAAATATATTGTGAGATTCCCCTGCTTGCGCTGTCCCAGAAAGTGGCCTTTTTAGTGGTTATCGCCTCTGCACACAGGATGTCGGAACTCGCAGCGTTATCTTGTTGTTCACCTTACCTGGTGATTCACAGGGATAAGGTGGTTCTTCGCCCCTGGTTGTCGTTCCTTCCAAAGGTTGTCTGGTTACCTGGCAGCTACGGAGTCTTTCAGGAAGTCAGACTCTCTTTGTGCTCATGGATGGACCTCGAAAAGGGTTGTCTGCTTCCTCTGCGACCATTTCCAGATGAATCAGACAGACAGACGGTGGTTCAGGCCTATTCCATCAGGGGTCAGGTTCCTCCTTTCCCTGTCAAGGTGCACTCTACTAGGGCGCTTAGTACCTCCTAGGTTTTCTTTCATCAGGAGTCAATGACGCAAGCTTGCAAGGCGGCAACCTGGTTGTCGGTGCACACTTTTACAAAGTTTTATAAAGTGGATGTATTGGCATCTGCAGATGCTTCTTTTGTTCGCAAGGTTTTTTGCAGGCTGTTGTTTAAGAAGACCTGACCTGACCTTTTTTGAGGGTGTATTGTTTGTTTGTTTTTTTTTCAGGTGGGCTCCAGTTTGTTTGATATCCTGTTGCCTGGTTGGCTAATGTTTTAGCCTTGGGAATTTTTTTTGTTGTTCCCACCCCTCATGCTTAACACTGCTTTGGGACGTCCCAATGGTTATGAATATAAGGAACTGTGTCCGTCACTGAATGAAAGCGAAAATGGGATTTTTGACCATCAAATCCATTTCTCTGATGTTCATTGACTGACACAGCAGCACCCACGCCACTGTGGAGTTATAATTCTCCTGACCATGTTGTAACAAAACAAAGTGGCTTTAGCAAAGAGTGGTAGTATACCCCCTAGGAGTGCTCATGGGTGTAGACAGAATTATTTTCTGCCTAGTGTCCAACTCCTGTAGGGGGCAGTATAACCCAATGGTTATGAATATCAGGAGCTGTGTCTGTCAATGAATATCAGAGAAATGGATTTAACATTAAGTCAAAAATCCAATTTTTGCAGATCTGGTATTCACAACATATAGCACATACATATCGATCTATATTCCTGGTGTATATATAACATACAGTCAAATATTTGTGTGCAATATATTGTAAATATAATTTATTTTTTATGAGTAGACCATATGTAGACTTTTTATCTGAAACAGACGAGCCTCTACTTTCTAATGCCACATGTAAATTCCCTATCTGTTTTGTTATATGTTCTGTTTACTATTGTGGGATGGTGGCATTTTGGACATATGACTTTCACATTTGATATACCGCTCTTCATATCATTAATTATTAACATTTTCCAGTTTGACAGCCTTGATGTATTCAGTGTTGATCGTGAATGACTCTTTGGGTAACCTGAGCATGTTTTACATAGTGTATGCTGTAGTCAGTATAGGTGATCACACATATCCTAAGTGTATACCATGTTACATCGATTTATGTAGAAATACACAATCCTGTTATAAAAGGTCAATGCACAAACAATTCAGTTCTATGTTATATTTTCTGAAAATGTCAGATAGCACTTGGAAGGATTTCATGTTTTATTGGGCAATCCCTGGATTTGACAATATGACACAGGTCATTGGTTTCCCAAACCCATCCTCCATATCTGATTTTGAGTTCTGCTACTTTCACGTTTTTTATTTAGATTGACAGGTCAACTTTATTTTTGTTCAGGTGATTTCTGGACAACAACTACCAAAGCTGAACAAGAAGAAATCATCCATAGTGGACCCCTTTGTTTCCATAGAAATACTGGGTGTCGCTCGAGACCATGAGAAAAAGCAAACCAAAGTCAGAGAGAACAATGGTAAGAGACTTCAGTAAAGCATTCACGGCACTTTTCTGGTAGTAGCGCCCTTTAAAATCTACCTGCACCTAATTCAGTCAAGCATTTGCACCAGTTTCTGTAACATTACCCTTTCATGTGACAAATTCAGGTAGTTCTTACTAGCTATAGCAGCAACTGATTCCTAAAGAATTACAACCAATTCGCAGATTAAGAAACTGGCGGTAATTAAGGCCATCTCTGAGCTGGCATAAAGAGGAATGCCAGTGCTCAGAGTGTGGCATGGCTGTGCAGGGGAGCTGTCACAAAGGTGACAGCTTCCTGAGTAGTACAATATCTCTGGACCCATTCAGCTGTCAACAAGAGATTCCCCGGTTGTAAGCTAAATGTAGACAAAAGGGCAGAGGATAATAATGGTGTCCTTACCCTAAATTTGGTAATACCCATATTTGAGAAATGTCAAGTTCACAGGGGAGGCGGACCTCATAGTCTTGATGGCCCAGCACCGTATAACATTCCCCATCATGTCCACCTTAATTTTAGTTGTCAGCAGATGGCAGTGGGCAAATTTGAAAGCTGCTATTAGACTGAATAGCACCTGTGGAGCTGCCCACTGCCGTGAGATGTCAAACATAAGCAATGCGGACCTGATCAGGAACTCCTTGCAATGAGCCTGTCTGTATGATGGACCCAGTAGTTGGGTAGGGAGTGCACTGGGAAAGGAGCAATCCAGTACGTGCTCCAACTTAAAGCGTTTGTTATCCCAGCACTTCATATACTAGTGTGAGAAAGTATCCTGTTTTCTTTATATTTGCTTTGTGTGAAATCCCTGGTGTTCCTGCTAGTCCCCTTGTTTTCCAATAAAAACTGACCACACTAAGCAGGAGAACATACTGTGGTCGGTTCTCTAGTGTACTCTTCTCCAGTGATCAGATTTGTCCTGACACATGCTTTTAATTCCTATTTTAAACTGAATTGGTTGTTTTACAAGGTGATCCTTTACAATCATTTTATTGTACCTGTTTCGGACACTGAATCTGAACACCAGCAATTTTCAGTGTGGAGGCCTAACCAAATTCTAAAAGGATGTCAGTAACACCCTTTACGAATTCTCCCCAGTGTCTGGCCACAGATGTGCAGACCAGGTCAGACCAGTTTTGGCAACCTACCAGATTGAGATTTACTGACATTACACCCAAAATTTACTGGCACAGCCAAGTTTTTACTGGCATTTTACAAAAGTTACAAAACTACAGTTTAAAGTGTAAATTTCAGTATTAAAGCTGCAAACAAGTACAATATGCAAATAGCAATGTTATTTAAAGTGAATATTAAGGTTAAAAAAAATATTGCTGTTATTTTCGATATAATAAGGGCGGATTATTTAGCCAATCAGTTTTTGTCACCTATCTCCAACTGGAGAGATTTCACCTTAATTTGTGTTCCATAGCCACCACAGAAAGTGAGGGAAAATCCCAGGTAGGCGCTAGGATCACCAGAATTTATGTCCCCAATTCTAAAGACCTCCTGTTTCCATCAAACCTCACCTCCTGTCTCCATCACACCATCTCTTCATCACCTCCTGTCTCCATTCCTCCAACACCTCCTGTCTCCATCACACCATCCCTCCAATCACCTCCTGTCTCCATCCCCTCCTGTCTCCATCCCCTCCTGTCTCCATCCCCTCCTGTCTCCATTCCCTCCTGTCTCCATTCCCTCCTGTCTCCATCCCCTCCTGTCTCCATCCCCTCCTGTCTCCATCCCCTCCTGTCTCCATCCCCTCCTGTCTCCATCCCCTCCTGTCTCCATCCCCTCCTGTCTATATCCCCTCCTGTCTATATCCCCTCCTGTCTCCATCTCACCATTCCCCCTTGCCTCCATCTCACCATCACCCCTTGCCTCCATCTCACCATCACCCCTTGCCTCCATCTCACCATCACCCCTTGCCTCCATCTCACCATCACCCCTTGCCTCCATCTCACCATCACCCCTTGTCTCCACCCCTCTAGTCTCCATCTCTTCATCACTCCTTGCCTCCATCCCCTCCTGTCTCCATCTCACCATCACCCCTTGCCTCCATCTCACCATCACCCCTTGCCTCCATCTCACCATCACCCCTTGTCTCCACCCCTCTAGTCTCCATCTCTTCATCACTCCTTGCCTCCATCCCCTCCTGTCTCCATCTCACCATCACCCCTTGCCTCCATCTCACCATCACCCCTTGCCTCCATCTCACCATCACCCCTTGCCTCCATCTCTCCATCCCCTCTTGTCTCCATCCCCTCTTGTCTCCATCCCCTCTTGTCTCCATCCCCTCTTGTCTCCATCCCCTCTTGTCTCCACCCCCTCTTGTCTCCACCCCCTCTTGTCTCCACCCCCTCTTGTCTCCATCCCCTCTTGACTCCATCCCCTCTTGTCTCCATCCCCTCTTGTCTCCATCCCCTCCTGCCTCCATCCCCTCCTGCCTCCATCCCCTCCTGCCTCCATCTCACCATTCCCCCTTGCCTCCATCTCACCATTCCCCCTTGCCTCCATCTCACCATTCCCCCTTGCCTCCATCTCACCATCACCCCTTGCCTCCATCTCACCATCACCCCTTGCCTCCATCTCACCATCACCCCTTGCCTCCATCTCACCATCACCCCTTGCCTCCATCTCTCCATCCCCTCTTGTCTCCATCCCCTCTTGTCTCCATCCCCTCTTGTCTCCATCCCCTCTTGTCTCCATCCCCTCTTGTCTCCATCCCCTCCTGTCTCCATCCCCTCCTGCCTCCATCCCCTCCTGCCTCCATCCCCTCCTGCCTCCATCCCCTCCTGCCTCCATCTCACCATTCCCCCTTGCCTCCATCTCACCATTCCCCCTTGCCTCCATCTCACCATTCCCCCTTGCCTCCATCTCACCATTCCCCCTTGCCTCCATCTCACCATTCCCCCTTGCCTCCATCTCACCATTCCCCCTTGCCTCCATCTCACCATTCCCCCTTGCCTCCATCTCACCATTCCCCCTTGCCTCCATCTCACCATCACCCCTTGCCTCCATCTCACCATCACCCCTTGCCTCCATCTCACCATCACCCCTTGCCTCCATCTCACCATCACCCCTTGTCTCCACCCCTCTAGTCTCCATCTCTTCATCACTCCTTGCCTCCATCCCCTCCTGTCTCCATCTCACCATCACCCCTTGCCTCCATCCCTCCTTCACCTCCTCCCTCCATCCCCTCTTGTCTCCATCCCCTCCTGCCTCCATCCCCTCCTGCCTCCATCTCACCATTCCCCCTTGCCTCCATCTCACCATTCCCCCTTGCCTCCATCTCACCATTCCCCCTTGCCTCCATCTCACCATTCCCCCTTGCCTCCATCTCACCATTCCCCCTTGCCTCCATCTCACCATCACCCCTTGCCTCCATCTCACCATCACCCCTTGTCTCCACCCCTCTAGTCTCCATCTCTTCATCACTCCTTGCCTCCATCCCCTCCTGTCTCCATCTCACCATCACCCCTTGCCTCCATCCCTCCTTCACCTCCTCCCTCCATCCCCTCCTGTCCCCATTGCTCCATCCCCCTCATGTCTCCATCACCTCCTGTCTCCTTGTGTCCTTTATTGCTCCATCATTCCTTTATCCATTCCCTCCAAAACTCCATCCCTTCATCACTTTCTCCATCCTATCCTCTATCCTCCATCTCTCCATAACTCCATGATGCCATCCTTCTATCCACAAAGGTGATTGCAAGCAAGACTGAATGTACATATGTGTGAAGTATCATCTTGATATCTTAACGTAAGGAAGTCTGAGAACACAGGCTTGCCTTGCTTGTGTGCCTGCCCTGGGTTGGTCCGTTCGTGCTGTGGATGCCTGGGCAGCTGCTGGGCTGGTGCATGACTCTGTCCCTGACTCCCTGTGGAATCTGGATGGCCTGGACACTCCACCAGACCACCACGAGGGCTCGTCCATTTCGGCTGCTCAGCTCCTGTTTTTTTTTTTTTAAATGCGGACGGGATGCACCATGACATCACTTGCCTTGCCTTGCCAGTAACACGCCGCATAACCTCTGTCAGATTCGCCCCCTAAACCCGAGCGGCTCCGCCCACCGGCGCCAGCCAAATAGAGGATGGCATGCGCAGTTCCAAACGAACCCGGTCACAGCTTTTTTTTTTTTTTTTTTTACTGGCACTTTTCTCCTATAATGGTCATTTACGGGCAGGGAAAAAAGTGCCTTGTTTTCACGATTGGCAACACTGGGTCAGACTGAGTCTTGAAACCCACCTGCATCACCTAAAGTTAAAGGAACCATTAGGGCACTAGGAAAGCCTGATTATCCAATTTGTACATAATGTGATCATGAACATATACTGTGATATGTGTCCATAGACACAAGATGACGGTTTTCCTATCTGGTTGAGTATGGTTGGATTGGTCTGTGACCTGTGCAGACTCTGCTGGTTAAAGAACTGATTGACCTTGATGGAATTTTGCAAATAGTTGTTTTCGGTGGCACAGATGTCTGTTCAGTTGCACAAGTAAATATATTTCCAAATTATATATGCGGGTAAGTATAGCCTGTGGGTATCCGCTTTTGGTCTAATGAGAAACAATAGTAATAATATATTTGTATCCTGGTTTAAACTAGGGATCGACCGATTATTGGCAAAGCCGATATTTAGAGGGCTGATATGCACTTTACCCGATATATCGGCCCCTGAGGTTACCGGTATTGCAGCTACAGGCATAACCCCGGTACCGGCGTCCATAGCCGGCAGTCGGCTGTCTTGTAATGACAACTGATGCGGCTGAGATGCCACTCAGCTGTCATTACAAGGAGCGGGAGGGGACGTTCCCCCTCCCGCCGCCTTTCGCGGCTCACCCGGGTCTCCTGTCCCACCGGGAGACCCGGGCAACCAGACTGCACGACCGCCGAAGACCCGATCAAAGCCGCATTTGGATCTGATCGGGTCTCCATGTAAAAACGGATTCTCTCGTTCCAGACCAGCGCTGGGTGATGTCACTAGGGGATCCTAATGTGCAGGGCAGGAGGCACTTTACGGAGCTCTGATTTGCTGCTTCCTCGATGTAACGCCTCCAGGGGGCGGGGCTTGGCTGTTACTGTGTCCGCTCCTTTTAATGTCGGGCTGTCCAGCTACCTGCAGGAGAGAGTGCCCTATCTGATCAACGAGGCCACCAAGATCTATGGGGCGCCTGCCGGGGCTCTCAATGCTGCCGCCTTGGTGAGTCCTATGGAGAGACGGAGGGGGGGGGGGGGGCTCCTGTGTACACAGCAGTTCGGCTTCTAGTGGTGCCAGAATGACATCACTTCCGGGTACTCGGCGCCAGTTTAAAAAAAAGACAGCATTCAAAACAGCCAAACTTGGCATTTTGAATGCTTTTAAGTTCAGAGGAGGAGTTTGCGGTCTTTTAGACCCACAGATCCCTCCACAAGAGTACCTGTCATTTGATCAAAAAAAAAAAAAAATTAAATGTACAAAAATATTGGCCCATATCGGCCGATACCGATATTCAATGGCCAAAATATCAGCATCGGCAACAAAAAAACGATATCGGTCGATCACTAGTTTAAACATTATGAATTCTAAAACTTAAACATTCATCTCTAGAGTGAATCCATTTTCGATTTTGTCTGACAAGAAGGTGTGTCCTCTAGAGCTAGAGGCCAGTGTTTATAGGTACTACGTATACAAATATTTTCTATGAGCAATGATGAAAGATTTAAGACATGTATAGTTTCTGATGCATGTTATATGCGTGTTACATTTGCAGCGTAAACTAAATCCCCCAATGAAAATATTCAGACGTTTCCTATTAAATGCTAAGTAAGCTTTTAGTGCTGATCCCTAATTTGACCTTGTTCAAGTACTCTGTACAATACGTATAATAAGTGTAGCTCCACTTCTATTCAAGGGGAAAAAAAGAAACAACCATTTCCAGGGCAATTCCATAAAGTTAAAGCATTTTAGATGGCTTAACTGCAATTGTTTTACCTTCTCTTCTTGGTGTTACTGAAATTAGCTACTCCACTAGTCTGCCCATTATCACTGCTTGACCAGGCCCTGTATTGTAATAAGAGAAGCATGGCATCCCCATCCTTTGGATATACGGTATAGTCAAATTATAGCCATAGATGAAAAGCTTACTGCACTAAACAGAAACAGAGCAAACGATGCCCCAGGTTTAAGCTTAACATAAGTTTTGAAAAATGAATGAGCCAATCACACAAGTGGGTAGTACAATTTCTGAGGAGTATTCCACACAGGAACGGTGTACTGAACAGCGCCCGATATCTTTTTTTCATTACTATAAAGGATTTATAACATCTTAGCTGGCTACTGGTTGAAATGGAGATGTCCTTTTATTTGTATGAATTATATAGATAGTATTACTTTTAAAACCTAGATACAGAAATTCCCTTTATATTGAAAGCAGTACATGTGTAGTTGGGGTCAGTGTATATAAAAAAATACTGTGCCTTGCGGTCTGTAGTTGTGTGCACAGTCAGCTGTAGTGCTAAGGAAATGCTCCCTGCTGCTACAAGAGGGTGCGCTCCAGAGACAGGGCAGACCTGTATAGGGTAAATGAGAAGCCCTCTCCAAAGTGTACCTTCCAGTGGCAGCAGGTGGTACACTGTCAGGACGCTGAAATATGTGTAGTACAGTATACATTTTTGTACAGGTTATCCTTTAAAAGATGGGTTCTGAATTGCTGCCTTTAGGAAGTGATTTATGTATTTTGATATATTCTAATAAAGAATTGAAAAGTGGGCCATGTTTAACACATTTGGTGCTTTTTTTAGAATGGTAACAGACACTCTGTGTTTTTTCTTTCTTTCCTTCTCTTTTTTTAGGATTCAACCCAATGTGGAATGAGCACTTTGAATTTGAAATTGACGTGCCCGCCCTCGCTGTGGTGCGATTTCTGGTGGAGGATTATGATGCCTCTTCGAGAAATGACTTTGTGGGGCAATACACTGTTCCACTCACCAGCTTACAGCTAGGTACAAATATGTTCATCATAAGATTTATGGGTGTTGTTATTTTTGCCTAAGAATTACAGTTGAGGGTGCCAATTGCAGTATATAGGAAAATACTTTATTAAAAATCACAAATTTGCCCACTTTGTATTGGTGTTAGAACCAAAGTATTGACCTGACAGGGACACAAACAGCAATAAAAGTAGAATTTCTTGTACATCTATACAAAAGCCTGTGATATTGACAAAAAAAAAATATTGCTAAGGGAAAAGGGTAAGAATGAGGGGGAAGGGGGTAGAGGGGGAGGGCCAGAAGGAAGAGGAGCAGCAAGAAACAGCCCTTTTTTCTATCATTTCTCCACCTGCTCTAAGACAATCAGCCAGACAGCCAGAAGAGATCTTAAACCAAGTAAAGGGCCTACAATTGTCCCACAAGGCATTTTCGCAGTTCAGATAACTCCCTGAACACCTAACAAGAGAGCTATGTTTGGTGGCATTGTTCGTATGTATCGAGTTTGCGTGCTAGGAGGGACTCAATTCTCTCAACGTAATCCATCTCTGTAACCCATTGGTCCTCAACCCTGGCCTACAGGGCCCACTAACAGGCCAGATTTGCAAGATAACTGAAATACATCACACGTGATATCATTTGCTGCTCAGTGATTGCAGTACTCTAGTCTGCATCTCCCCAAGGTAATACTTAAAATCTGGCCTGTTAGTGGGCCCTGAGGACCGGAGTTGAGGACCTTTGCTGTAACCCACTCAAAGGAGGAACTTGGGTTGTCCACCAGTGGCGTGAAATAACCGATCTCCCCGCTGTCAAACAATGCCTAAGGAGGTCTTTTTTAATCTGTTTAAAAAAGGCAGGTAGGGTACAGAACAGAGTGATTTGCAGGGTGTTGGGAACAGTCCCCCTTGTAACAGTGGTATAGAGCTGTAAGATCTGATCCCAAGTAATCATGAATAGGGGGGGCATTCCCAATAGATAAGCAAGAGGGAGCCCCTAGCAGAACGGCAGCACCTGCAGAGGTCCGAAACGGACAAATACATCCAATGGAGCAGCGTCGGGCATCGATACCCACAGGAGAGGAGCTTGAAGTTCGTCTCGTGAGCTGAAAACCTTTTTAGTAGACCTCTCTCTGGTGTGCAGAGACCATGTTAACCCCTTAGTACAACATTAGAGAACATCAGACTATTTTTATAGTCCACATATAGTTTATTAGTCCCATTTCTGGGGTTCTGAAACGGTTCTCTTTGTCAGGGCTACAAGATAACAAATAGATCTTAGGTTAGCCATGTAGTTGTGGTATCCTCAAAACACATAATGTGATGGTATGAGGTCCATCTCTCTGTGTGTCATGGACTTCCCCATAGACCTAGGTGAGAGAAATGGGTGACAAAATCTCAAGGCTATTCAGACCTAGACTTTCAAATAGAGATGAGCTTGTGTGTCCTCCAAACCCATATCTAGCCGAACTCTGAACCTGTGCTCTTTTTATAATCTATCGCCTCTTTGATTACATGAGCTGCAGAATAGGAATGACAGCCTCACAGCTCATTGGAGTAAAAAAATAGCAGGAGTCTGAAGTTCTGATGAAAATAAGTTTTTGGAGAATGTTCAAGCTCATCTCTTTCAAACAGCAGAGCATTAAATAAGCAACACTGAGACAGGTATGATTTGTATCTGCCTTGACCCCTTCCTGCTATCTACTGGCACTCCCTAGATTTACGTAGGTGGAGTTGTTCTTAAAACCAATCCAGTTTCTTTTTTCTATTAATAAATGTATTTGATCTTCATCTAGTCACTCTCTGAGTTATTTACCCAGTTTGGTTGTTTTTATCCTAGGCTATCGTCACATCCATCTACTAAACCGGAATGGAGATCCTCTTCCCTCTGCTACATTGTTTGTGCACGTCATGCTCCAAGAAAGCAAACCCTGAATTACGATTATGTTTACATTATTTTATTTTATTTTTAACTGACATTTTTTAGGTCAGATATTTTTACAATTGCTAGACAAGGTTGTTCAGTAATGTTTTAGCCTATTTTTATAACAGTTTTAATGTATTATAATTTTAAAGTTTTAATGAGGTTTTTAGAAAGGTTAGGTTGACTTCCATGTTTAGTGAAATGAAAAAAAAAAAAACATTTAAAGTATATTGACTCGAAAGGGAATGTTATGCCAAAATAGCACTTTGAGACTTTGCAGGGTCCGAGGGGGATAAATCTGTAGGTTGGGCCCTGTATGACAACCCAGAAATGTTTTTTTTTCAGTGGGCCCCAGAATATTATATATGCAATTTATTCTACTGAAAGCTGTGGTGTTAAAGGTCCCAGAAAGATGTCCAGAGTAAATTTATTTGTAGGTATCCAAAACATAAACTGTCTGTGTTGGCCAAAGAAACAGGGATATGACAGTTGAAGAACAGAAGGCACACTCTGAGCAACTTTAGGGCAATCAGACAGTTGTTCGTTTGGGCAGTGTAATAAGTGGACATATCTGAGCATGTTCTGGTTATTTTAATTTTATTGAACTATTCCTGCCTCGCTGTATACTCATGCAATATGGCATATGTGACAATCAGTCTATGCTTTTTCTATTTACTCAGGTAATGAAATCTGGAACTGATTACCCAGAAGCCTTAGCTTGGTAGCCTGTGCTGCATGTGCCTTAAAAGATAAAATAGGATAAGAAAGCATGTAAATAAATCCTTAACTCGGCTAATACACAGTCTAGCCCCATAAGTACCTGATGGCTAGAAACTGGAGAATAATACTGACAGAGAATAGAATTGTATAGAAACTATTCATATGGCTTCCAAATTATTACTGTACCTCATATGCTGCAAACTAAGCTGTCAATATAACATTGTTTTTTCAAGGGTGATCCTACAAAGATTGGTTGTAGACTGTTCACAAGAGGGAGCATTCATATATACATTGTGATTTTGCACATGCAGATTTCATGGGTTATCTGCTGTTGATAACCCATTGATTGCCCTCTGTAGAATTAGGGGGTCTAATATGTCACTAATACCGTCACTTACCGCTTCTAATGGTGACAGCCTGTGTGTCATCCATTGTCCAATACACTACAAAGACACTGTGATTTACATTTGTATTTAAACATCTATGTACATTAGAAATGTCAACATGTTTTTTGTGCTTGATTAACTATGTCAGTTTGTTCTCATTCATTTAAATTTATGTTCTATTGCATTAAATGTGTCCCTTTATCACCCCTGATTACCTGTCAAATAACGGTTTATTTTGTAATCTAATACAAATACCGTTTTGGGTTCCATAAAAATGAGCAACCAAATCAGCCTTCCCAGTTAATAGTAGTTAAAGGGGAAGTTTATATTTTTTGTAAAATGGAGTTAGAATGTTTGACTTTTTTGTAGATGTCCCTACCTTTTTATAAAGATTTCCCCTTCTGACCATAGTGTCACTGAGACAAGAAGTATGGTGACATTTTTATAACTTGGCAGACAGAAATACACAACTTTTTGGGTAAAAACCTGTGTCATGCTTTGGTAGCTTTGCCCCCACTGGGGGGATTGTCCCTCATTCTGTGTCACTGGATCAGGAAGTGAGAGGAAATGTTACAAAGGTTCTAACTTTTCCCCAAAGTTTTATCGGAAACTCCCTAAATGTCAGTTATGATTGGTTGTCATGAAATGCTCAGTATTTCGTTTAAACTTTCTCGAAGTCAAACAAACAGGTGACTTTTCTTCATGATGTATGTTGTCTTGTTTTATAGCCCACTTATTGTCTAGTCTTATTTAGTAAGATTTAAGATGTCCTGTTGTATGTACAACTGCTGTAACTATTTAAAGAGCCTGTATCCTATTTCTTTTTGAATTATCTCCTGTATCCCATAATCTGTTTACTTAAATCTATTCTAAAAAAAAAAATCTTGGATAAATGGGATACACATTTTGCAAATAAAAATTTTCAGGCTTGTTTTCTGACTGTTGCATTTTAATGTCCATATTTTGCCATTAGAGGGCAATCTTAGAGAATTGCATTTAATTGCATTTATTTGTCTGATACAACATGCTACACTGATTAAATGCCAAAAAGCAGTTTAGGAAAGTCAAAATGTGAACCGTAGAGAATGAAGAAAAGGGCAACTTAACTTTTATAACAGGCACTGATGACCCCTGTTATGAGGGCATATAGTGCACTTGGTACATACGATAAGTATACCAGAAGCTAGGATCTCAGACACCTAGTCTTCTACTCAGGAGTTGAGAGAGTTCTTGCAAAAAAAACTTTAGAGGTGTTTTCAGAATAACCTGGTTGAACAAATTTAATTTACCATGACACTGTGAGCCTCGTGTTAAAGTAAAGTGTAAACCTTATCAAGTACCTGAGATTCAGAGAAAAGCTATTTCAGAAGAGGAACATAACATGGAATCTAACCACAAGTGGTCAATTGCCTTGGTCAGCAAGTGGTCAAATGCTTTGGTGCTCATCCCTGAACTGGCAGCCTGAAGTTCTGCAACTACTTTAGGAAATTAAGAGAGATCCAAATTTTAATGCTTATCCCATGCCCTAAGTAAGTGATCTCCAAACTGCGGTCCTTTACTCGCCATGATCTGTCCCTTGGAGCACTTTTCTTTCTACTGATACAAGACACTATTCCTTCCACTGCTTATATCAGCAATGCTCACAGCCCAACTTAAAGTAGAACTATAGGCAAAACTTTTTTCATTTTGGACAGAGTAAAGGAGGAGTTTAACCCCTGTCAGTTTTTTTTTTTTTTTTGCCATATGGCATGGGTGAAGAGGTATTATTATTATTATATATATATTTTTTTTTTTTTATTTCTGTACCATAGCCAAAACAGGAAGTGAGTGAATCTCTAGTTGTTCCTGGGGTCACCAGAGGGAATGATTTACCCTATATTACTGTTCTGGTAACAACCCAAATTTTGGGGTTTTTCTTTACCTTTGGCACCCTTGGTAAACATAACAGAGTGGGTGAACCTCTCTAACCTGGGCATAGACAGCAATAAAAACATGACCGGTGGTCTAATCCATCTCCATTGTATCCAAAACAACAAAAGGTTTTTCCTAGTTGTACTTTAAGCAAAATCTTTTCAGTTACGTATGCATAGAGTGCAGAAAGGTTCAAGCCTCTGTCAGGTTTTTATTGGAATTCTGTGTACCTATTGTATCAGAGTTTTAGTAGTTAGTGGCAGGTTAGAAATTCCAGAAATAGGATCCAGGAGCACTCACTGCAAACTGTTCTTTCTTTGTAACCATAACAAAGGCTAAAATCAATTAAAATGGTTATCTGTTCAAAAACCGTTTCCAGTGCAATTATTTTTATATTTAATGCTTTTATTGGTATCTGTTCCTTTCTATCCCTGTGAGAAGCACAAATGCCACTCCTACCAGGGGACAGACAAAAATGTTTTCTTTTACTTCGATTTTATTACCACGTTAACAAATTTGACCACATGTTCACTTGAAGTAGAATTCTTAAATGAGCTATACCTAACTAATCTTAAAAATGCCCCCCCCCCCCCCCAAACACCTATTCTAAATAACCTGTGTAGAAACAATTTTTATATTTAGCAGCTTCAGGAGGGGAGCGGAGGGAGCGTCGTCAAAACATATGGGTCATGCAACCCCCCAGGCATTTTCAGCTATTGTCAAGCATTGTCTTCTCTCCCCTGCAGCCAGTGCTGGATGACACAGGGGAGATTACGTAACCAAATCAAAGCGGCCTGAAAATGGGCAAATTTACATATCTATCTACACATTATCTACACATTATATTAAGAATATGTTTTAGAAGGGGGAGGGGGGGTATTTTTACATTTTTTTTCAAATATTTTATTGCAAAAGATAACACTTTTGAACTAAAGGTTATAGTGGTACAAATCAAAGCGTAAAAGATCGGCAAGTAAAGTGAATATCGAGAACAATGGGTAAACTACAAATTAAATACATTGTCGTAGAGGTTAGGGTTTAGGAAGAATCTGGAAGGTTAGGGGGAGAGGAAGATATCGATAGTAACGTAGAGGGGGAGTGCAGGGGAAGTATAAGTATTGCACAAAACTAACAGTTGTGTCCAGCAAATCGAGAGGAGTGGCTGTTTGGCACCCAGATGGGGGTAAATGCCAAAGAGCTCAAGAGTTCTGGGAGACTGTAGGCAGTGGAGGGTAAGGAGGTGTATAGAGGAATAGGATTAAGCCAGGGGAGGGGGAAAAAAAAGGTGGGGGATGTGAAGAGATTTCCCTTAGGAGTGGTAGAGGTGTGGTGCCACACTCAGGAAATGGGAATTTATCAATAGAAATGATGGGCGTACTAAGGTTACGTCGGGACGGGGGGGTAAGAAGTGAGTTACCCAGGGATTCCAGAGCTTCTCAAATTGAGGGATTTTGTCCTGAAGGACAGCTTCTTGTTTAGCCTGTATCATTGCCTGGGTAACTCTGTGTTTTGTTGCGAGTACACATAGAGAAGTGGATTTCCAAGCTTTAGCTATGGCATGCTTAGCTGAAGTTGTGACTTGGAGGAGAAGTTTAAATTGGCGATGTGTCATGAGAGATGTGTCATCAAGAGAGCAACTGATGGGTCAGGTGATAGACTTGTCAGTAAAAGCAAAAAAAGGAAGAGACCACTGTGGTACTCAGCAGAAGTGGCCCAAATCATTAAAAATAAAAAGCTAGCATTTTGTAATTATAAAAAAACCCAGAGCAATGAAGATAAGGAAATCTACAAGATTAGGCAGAAAGAGGCCAAGCAAGTTATAAGAACTTCTAAAGCGCAGGCAGAAGAAAAACTAGCTCAGTCTATGAAAAAGGGGGATAAGACATTCTTCAGATATATAAATGAAAAAAGGAAATTAAAACAAGGAATAACTAAACTAAAAACAAAGGACGGAAGGTATGTAGAAGAGAATAAAGGGCTAGCCGACTGCCTTAATGAATACTTCTGTTCAGTTTTTACAGAAGAAAAAGAAGGACCTCCACTTGAAAGGATGACTAATGAATCATTTGATGCCTGTGTCTTTACAGAGGAAGACGTTCTAAGATTGCTGTCTAAAGTGAAGACAAATAAGTCACAGGGTCCTGATGAGATACACCCAAAATTATTAAAAGAGCTTGGTGGTGAGCTGGCAAAACCATTAACAGATTTATTTAACCAATCATTAGTAACAGGAGTCCTCCCGGAAGATTGGAAATTGGCAAATGTCGTACCCATTCACAAGAAAGGTAGTAGGGAGGAATCAAGCAACTATAGACCAGTGAGTCTGACATCAATAGTAGGCAAATTAATGGAAACCCTATTAAAGGATAGGATTATGGAACATCTTAAATCCCATGGATTGCAAAATGAAAAACAACATGGGTTTACTTCAGGGAGATCATGTCAAACAAATCTTATACATTTTTTTGACTGGGTGACTAAAATAATAGACAGTGGAGGTGCTTATCAATAAACTGCAGTCATTGAGCATG
This sequence comes from Pelophylax lessonae, assembly GCF_965119305.1. NCBI lineage: Eukaryota > Metazoa > Chordata > Amphibia > Anura > Ranidae > Pelophylax > Pelophylax lessonae. The sequence goes on from NC_138772.1 coordinate 119,126,182, forward strand.
GACTCCCATATTGTTGAGTGGATTAGGCAGTGGCTGAGTGACAGACAACATAGGGTTGTAGTCAATGGAGAACATTCAGAACAAGGTCATGTTACCAGTGGGGTACCTCAGGGATCTGTACTGGGACCAATTTTGTTTAATATCTTCATAAGCGATATTGCAAAAGGCCTCGATGGTAAGGTTTATCTTTTTGCTGATGACACAAAGATATGTAACAGGGTTGATGTTCCTGGAGGGAAACGCCAAATAGAAAAGGATTTAGGAAAACTAGAAGAATGGTCAGAACTCTGGCAACTGAAATTCAATGCGGAGAAGTGCAAGATAATGCACCTGGGGGCGTAAAAACCCAAGGGCAGAATATAGAATATTTGACACAGTCCTGACCTCAGTAGCTGAGGAAAGGGATTTAGAAGTAATTTATTTCAGAAGACCTAAAGGTGGGAAGACAATGTAATAGAGCAGCACGAAATGCCAGCAGAATACTTGGATGTATAGGGAAGAGGTATAAGCAGTAGAAAGAGAGAAGTGCTTATGCCGCTGTACAGAACACTGGTGAGACCTCACTTGGAGTATTGTACGCATTACTGGAGTCCATATCTCCAGAAGGATATAGATACTCTAGAGAGAGTTCAGAGAAGAGCTACTAAACTAGTACATGGATTGCAGGAAAAAACTTACCAGGAAAGGTTAAAGGACCTTAACATGTATAGCTTGGAAGAAAGAAGAGACAGAGGGGATATGATAGAAACTTTTAAATACATAAAGGGAATCAACTCGGTAAAGGAGGAGAGCATATTTAAAAGAAGAAATACTACCACAAGAGGACACAGTTTTAAATTAGAGGGGCAAAGGTTTAAAAGTAATATGAGGAAGTATTACTTTACTGAGAGAGTAGTGGATGCATGGAATAACCTTCCTGCAGAAGTGGTAGCTGCAAATACAGTGAAGGAGTTTAAGCATGCATGGGATAGGCATAAGGCTATCCTTCATATAAGATAGGGCCAGGGACTATTCATAGGATGCAGATATATTGGGCAGACTAGATGGGCCAAATGGTTCTTATCTGCCGACACATTCTATGTTTCTATAGCGGGGTGCCAAATAGTTTAGAAAGTATTTTAAAAATTTCTGACCAGAAGGTTTGAGCTATGGAGCAGTTCCTCCAAATGTTGAGGTGCGTGCCCGTATCGCTGCATCCGTGGAAGCAGTGGGATGGGTATTGCGGAAGAAATTTAGTGATTCTGGCAGGAACCAGATACCATCTGGTGAGTACCTTGTAATTAGTTTCTAGGGCAGCGATATTAGGTGAGGAAGATTTAGTCGCCTGCCATATAAGTGACCAATCTGCATGGTCAAGGGTGAGGTTAAGGTCTCTTTCCCACTTGCTAATGTATGTCGGGATATGGTTGTATAAGAGGTGAGAAGATGGATGTAGAGGTCAGAGATTAGTCCACGTCTATGTGGATCAGACTTGCAAGCTCGTTCAAAAAATGCCTGTGGTCTGATGAGCCAGTGGGGATGTGGGGGACTAGAAAGTGTTTTATTTGTAAGTAGTGGAAGTGTTGGGCAGTGGGTAGGTTGTGTGTTTTGCATAGTGTCGGGAAGGGTTTGAAGGTGTTGGAAGAGAAGAATTAATGTGTTCGGAGTAAACCTGCCCTAGACCAGGCGAGGAACAATGACAGGGAGGACCAGGTTGGAGGAAAGGAAGGATTATGGAGAAAGGAGAATAGAGGGTTTTGGGGAGATTGGAGTTTAAAGCGAAATTTAAGCCTATACCATATGGTGAGGCTATGTTGTGTAATTGGGTTGGTAATGTGTCAACATTGAGCCAGGGTTAGCCAGAGGAGGTTAGCTGTAGAAAGGGGGGTCGCAGTCGACAGATTCAATGGCAACGCAGGGGGGATTTTCAGTGGAGGTATGATATTTCGGGAGTTGGGCTAGCTGTGCCGCATATTAATATTTCAAGAAGTTTGGCACTCCAAGGCCTCCTCTGATTCTAGTGGTGAATAGGGTAGATTTGGGTACGCTGGGTTTCAGCTTACCCCTGATGTAGGAGGATACAAGATGTTTCAGGATCTGTAGATAGTGATGTCGCGAACCTAAAATTTGCCGTTCGCGAACATCGGCAAATGTTCGTGAACTGCCATAGAGTTCAATAGGCAGGCAAATTTTAAAACCCACAGGGACTCTTTCTGGCCACAATAGTGATGGAAAAGTTGTTTCAAGGGGACTAACACCTGGACTGTGGCATGCCGGAGGGGGATCAAAATTACGTAGTTGACGCAGAGTCGGGTTTTATTCCATAAAGGGCATAAATCACCTAACATTCCTAAATTGTTTGGAATAACATGCTTTAAAACATCCAGTGTGTATATACGATCAGGTATGATGTTGTATCGATCAGGTAGTGTAAGGGTTACGCCCGCTTCACAGAGACAGACCAAACTCCCTGTTTAACGCACCGCAAACAGACCAGAACCGACCAAAATGTGACAGGAACTGGGCTTTAAGGGTTAGGTTTAGTGTTAGGGGCTAGGGTTAGGGTTACGGTGAGATACTTAGGGTTAGAGTTAGTAACCCTACCCCTACGCCTCTAACCCTAACCGTCTAACCCTAAGCACTAAAAATAGCCCTAACCCTAATTCTATTTTTTTTTCTGGTTCTGGACATGCTACAGAGCTTAAACTTCACAGGTACACTTTTTAGACCCCCAGACACTGAATCACACAAAAAAAGTTCTTAAAAATTGTCACTTTTTGATAGAGAGCCAATTATTGGAAAAATTAAAAAAAAAAAAAAAAAAAAAATTCTTTGGATTTAGCGTCTGGGGGGTCTAAAAAGTGTACCTGTGAAGTTTCAGCTCTGTAGCATGTCCGGAACCAGAAAAAAATTACCGGTTAGGGTTATTTTTATGGCTAGGGTTATGGTTAGAGGGTTAGGGTTAGGTTTAGTGTTAGGGGATAGGGTTAGGGTTACGGTGAGATACTTATGGTTAGAGTTAGTAACCCTACCCCTACCCCTCTAACCCTAACCCTAATTCTAATTTTTTTTTCTGGTTCTGGACATGCTACAGAGCTGAAACTTCACAGGTACGCTTTTTAGACCCCCCAGACAATAAATCACACAAAAAAAGTTCTTAAAAATTGTCCTTTTTGATAGAGAGCCAATTATTGGAAAAAAAAAAAAAAAAGAAAAATAAAAAAATTCTTTGAATTTAGCGTCTGGGGGGTCTAAAAAGTGTACCTGTGAAGTTTCAGCTCTGTAGCATGTCCGGAACCACAAAAAAATGACCGGTTAGAGTTATTTTTATGGCTAGGGTTAGGGTTAGGTTTAGTGTTAGGTCGATAGGGTTACGGTGAGATACTTTGGGTTAGAGTTAGTAACCCTACCCCTCTAACCCTAAGCACTAAAAATTACCCTAACCTTAGCCCTAACCCTAATTCTAATTTTTTTTCTGGTTCTGGACATGCTACAAAGCTGAAACTTCACAGGTACACTTTTTAGACCCCCCAGATAATAAACCCAAATACATTTTTTTTTTTTTAATTTTTTTCAATAATTGGCTCTCTATCAAAAATGACAATTTTTAAGAACTTTTTTTTTTTTGTGTGTGATTTAGTGTCTGGGGGGGTCTAAAAAGTGTACATGTGAAGTTTCAGCTCTGTAGCATGTCCAGAACCAGAAAAAAAGATAATTTTTCAGTAGAGCAGGGATGGTGGGAACCCTCCTTTTTATAACTATATGATCTTTTTTTTCTGGTTCTGGACATGCTACAGAGCTGAAACTTCACAGGTACGCTTTTTAGACTCCCCCAGACACTAATCCAAAAAAAGTCATGCCTGCCACCGTATATATCAGTGGTGGGTGGGCAGTGGCACTGCAGTGGGCACAGTACACTCTGTGGACCTGACAGTCACTGGCACCCAGGCAACTGCAATTATAAAAAAAATATATATATTTTTAATTTGCAAGCTGCTGTGCCACCATATATATATATCAGTGGTGGGTGGGCACAGTACACTCTGTGGACCTGACAGTCACTGGCAGCCCAGGCAACTGCAATAATAAAAAATATTTTTTTTTTCAATTTGCAACAAGGTGCTGTGCCACCGTATATATATCAGTGGTGGGCAGTGCACTGCAGTGGGTACAGTACACTCTGTGGACCTGACACAGCACTCACTGCAATTATGACAGAGGAAAAAAATATATATATTTTTTAAAATGCAAGGTACTGTGCCTGTGCCACCCAAAATGAGTGTGTTGTGCACACAGTACAGTCTGTGGTGGGTCTGTGGCCTCTCTCATACAGCGGGCAGGTAACTGCAGTGCACAATAGATATATATATGTATATATAAAAAATACTCAAATACCAGCCCTCAAAAGGGCTTTTGGGGACAATAGATATATATATATATATATATATATAGATATATCACAGAACAAAAAAAGTTACACAAATACCAGCCCTCAAAATGTATTTTGGGGACAATAGATATATAGATATATCACAGAACAAAAAAAATTACACAAATACCAGCCCTAAACAGGGCTTTTTGGGGACAATAGATAGATATATATATATATATATATATATATATATATATATCCAAAAAAAACCTCAAATACCAGCCCTAGGAAGGGCTTTTTGGGGTGCTGTTCTTACAGCAGGAGTGTACCAAGAACACTGGCTAACAAGACCGGGAACACTGACTAACTGTCCCTAGCTATAACAGCAGCAGCAGCACTTTCCCTGCTCTCAGTAACACACTGCTTCAGAAATGATCTAAGATGGATGCTGCCCTTGCTTATTTATAGGAGGTGGGAGGGAGGTATGCTGATTGGCCTGGAATGTGTCTGCTGACTGTGAGGTTCAGGGTCAAAGTTTGCCTCAATGATGATGTATAGGAGGCGGACCGAACATCGCATATGTTCGCCCGCAGCGGCGAACGCGAACATGCTAGTTCGCTGGGAACTGTCCGCCGGCGAACAGTTCGGTACATCACTATCTGTAGATAGTGGGAAGGAACCATGACTGGTAATGCTCGGAATAAGTAGAGGATTTTGTGGAGAATAGACATCTTGACGACCGCAATCTTACCCAACCAGGAGAGGGGTAGGGAGGCCCATTTGGACATTAGGGTCGTAAGGTGTGATCATATTGGAGGGAAGTTTGCTGCATAAAGATCTTGGGGGTTGGTGGTAAATTTAATACCCAGGAAAGGAATATGTCGGTCAGCCCAAGTGAAAGGAAGGAACTTTCTAAGTTGGGTGTGGAGGGGGTTGGTAAGGGATAGGGTCAAGGCTGTCGATTTTGGGTTAATTTTAAGGCCTGAGATATTCCCAAAATGGGACAATGTATCCAGTAGGTTGGGTGGGGAAGTCATGAAAAGCAGAATATCGTCCACAAAGAGGCATCATTTATTTAAATCCCCTATATCCAGACTCTGGATGTTCGGATTTGAGTGGATTAGAAGGGCTAGGGGTTTGATTTCTGGGGCGAAGAGGAGAGAGTGGGCATCCCTGTCTGGTGCCCTGAAAATGGAAAAAGGTTCAGGACGGAAGCCAGCGTAAGAAACAAAGGCAGTAGGATTCTTGTATAGAGTTCATTGTAGAAAATGTTCACTGAAATCCCATTTGCGTAGTATGTAGTGCAGGTAGGACCAGGAGAGTGTATCAAAAGCTTTGCGTATGTCTAACGATATGAAGCATGAGGGGATTTGGCGAGTACAAGCGGTGTGGGCTGAGAGTGTAGCATGGCGGATTTTGTCACTGGCTTGGGGAGAAAGGATGAAACGACTTGGTCTTTATGGATCAAGTAACTAATGATGGGGTTGAGGCGGGTAGAAAGGACCTTTGCAATGAGTTTGATATCCAGATTGAGAATCAATATAGGTCTAAAATTAGACCAGGAGGAAGTATCTGTGTGGAGGTTTGGGAATCATGGATATGGCTGCCTTTAGTGATTCAGTATGGAAGGAGTGGTCAGTTAAGAGAAAATGAAGGGCTTCCACAAGGATTGGGGAGAGGAGATCAGCAAATTACTTGTAATAAGTAGCGAAGAGGCCATTGGAACAAGGGCGTTTGCGAAGTTTAAGGGTCTTAATTGCCAGCCGTCATTCATCTTCAGTGATAGGTTGGTCGAGTTTTTCACGATATGAGGGAGAAAGAGTGGGCATATGAAGGGAGGACAAAAGGCAATCGGCTTGGGCCGGGTCAAAGGCTTCAGTGTTCTTGTACAGGTCATTGAGGTGTCTGCGGAATTGGTTAATCATTTTTATAGGGTTGCTGGAGTAGGTATTAGAGGAAAGCTTCAGTCTAATGGGCTTTGGTGTGTGTTCCGCTCTGCGAAGCGCTAAGGCAAAGAATGTGTCAGGTTTGTTCGATTTCATGTACAATTTGTGTCGTGATCTACGGAGAGTTTTCTCAGCAGCCTCAGTTAGGAAGAGATCCAATTCCAGGCATGCTTTTTCAAGCTCTTTTCTGGAGTGGATATGATTGGAAGGCTGTTGAAGCCTGTGTAAAGGCTGCCTCTAGGCACGTATGTTGGAGGCATTTTTCTTTGCGTAGAAAGGAAGCTTGGCTAATACATACTACTCTGATGAATGGCTTATGGGCTTCCCATAGTGTAAGTGGAGAAGTGTCAGGGGAGGTATTATTTGCTATGTAGTCTTTGAGGGCTGTTTCGATTTCAAGTCGATGGGTAGGGTTGGCCAAAAGACTATCATTGATACACCATTAGGTGTGGGTGGGTCTAGGAATGAGAGATGATAGTGTGGCAAGAACTGCGGTATGGTCCGACCAAGAAATCGGAATAATGGTAGAAGCTAGGAGAAGCGGGGAAGAGCCGATTGGTTAGAAAAATCACTTGATTAGAGTCCCCAAAGATTATGAGGGTACTGCGCTTGGTTGAGTCAACAACAGCTAGCAAGTGGGAAAGAAATGGAAATGGGCCTTTTTATTGGGTGCATAGTAAGAGACAATTGTAACTTCGCTGTCAAGCAGTCCGGTCAAGATAAGGTAGCCTCCTTATGGGTCTCTGTTCACTGCTGAAAGTGTAAATGGGGTAGTCCGGTGGAATGCTATGAGTACACCCCTCTTTTTGGAAGAGGTTGAATTAAGTAGACCCTTGAAAAGGGGAAAGAAAGGAGGTTAATTTAAGGTGGAGGAGAAGGAAAAGGGACACCTACTAGTGGATAAGCACAGATACCACAAAGGACAGGATTTGGGTCAGTAATATACCATATACCATAATGGGGTATAAGTGAACCTGGTGGGGTGGCAGTGAACAGTCTCCGAGACTCTTACAGCCTAAGTGATCAAAGAAAATATAACACATAAGGTAATGATACCCGACGAGGAAATATTGGTTGTAAAGATGCTAGCAATAGTAGAGGGTCTATTCAAATATTAATTGTCAACAAATTTGCCTCAGTGAACAGAAATGACAAGAAGAGCAGTTGGAAATATTTAGCAGTAAACAAATAAACTTTTAATCAATCAAGGAGATAATATTGCGAGGGGTGGGAAGATAATTAGGGAGGGTTGCTGTGTGAGCAGTTGGAAAGGGATGACATCCTCATTTGGCAGATCAGTCAGTCCATGAGTCCTCTTGAGCTGCAACCGGCGAAACGAAGCGTCTCCTTTTGGGAATGCTGGGGGAGGTCTTTGGGTTGGGTGAGGCCAGGAGCTTCTGTGGGGAGCAACGGTGGAAGCCAGGGGCATCGGAGTCCGGGGGTGCCAGGTGTAGTTTGTGGAGAGTAAGGAGGAGGCTATCAGCTGACTTGCATAGGTAGGATGATCCTTTATAGGAGAAACAAATGGAGAAAGGGAAGCCCCAGTGATATGTTATACGGCGTTGTAGGATTTGTAGGTGAGGCTTCATCCCTTTCCGCTTTGCCAAGGTAGTTTCGGAAAGATCATGGAAAATCTGGTATTGGTGGCCTTGGAACACCAGTGAATCTTTGTTTCAGGAAGCTGTCAACAATTGCTCTTTGGTGCGGAAGTAATGGAGTTTCACTACAATGTCTCGAGGGCGGGGGCATCATCTGGACTAGGGGACAGGGTGCGGTGGATCCGGTCCATCTCAAGGCGTTCAATAGATAAGAAACAATATATGGTTGGTAGTGCCCTGAAAAGCGCCTCCATCCCTATTATATATATGTAGCAATATTTCCATGCCTTGGGCCTGGGTCCTATGCCATTAGTAGCGGTGGCACTCCCAACACATTTAAGTTGTGAACCCAGGTGTGAGAACTGAGACAATGACCATTCCGGAATCTTTGGTTTGTTTTATTGTATTTAGGGGATGGGAGAAGGGAATGAGTGGGATACTCCTCTGGCTCAACTATGTACACTTTGGGACACTTGAAGAAAAATGCCTGTTGGCGCTGTCTTGACGCCAGCTGAACGCCGACCAGCGCTTTCTGATGCCTATAGATACTGTAGTACTGAAACTGTGCTGGAACCTTGACTTTAATTCAGAAGATTCGGGACTGTAGAACACTTGATTCCTGACACTACTTTGGCTCAAAAGTCACTGAACAGCTCCCTCCAGCCCTGCACTGTCTGAGGTAAGCTATGTGTAGATACTTGTGCTGCTGCAACTCTTAACTTGTACACTTACCATTGTACACTGACTCTTCAGGGCCCAAACTACAGGTGCCCCCTTTCACACTTCAGGGTCCTCTACCTGGGTACCCCCTCTAATACTTCAGGGTCCTCTGACTAGGCACCCCCTTTAACTGCTAGTTGACTCCTGGAGTTAATATCTTGTACGTGTTATTCAGCCACAACATGTAGAAGAGTTGGTGGAGTGGGTCCTCTGAAACCCACGCTCATACTAGTTTGCCTTGCACCGCAGCTGCCAAAGCGGCCCGTTCCACAGGCTCCTTCTCCGCAGCTACTCCTTCTGTCGCCCCACCATCATGCACGGAGGAGTCACCTGAACTATTCGACCATAGTGTCAGTGACATGCTTCTGGAGGATGCACAGCAATTTGAAAGCTGTGATGTTGGTTCCCAGGTTGATGAAGGGAATAATGTGAGTCTAGAGAGAGGGAGTGACAATGACGAACAAGAAACTAGCATTCATGTTTCCACAGCTGCAGCATATTGCCAAGTTTGCTCCAGTGACGAGGAGGGAGGGGATGATGAGGACACAGACTGTATTTGGGTGCCTGACAGGATAGAGGAGAAAGGGGAGGAGAAGGAGGAACAACTCCAACGAGGCAGGATGTGCTCCAGGGGCCACCATAGGAGTAGCCAACCTATTGCATCACAGCACAGAGCTCCACAGGTGCAGGGTGTGGCAAACTCCCCACGGACTTCCAAAAGTTCATTACTGTGGGCTTTTTTTCAGCACATGTGCAGTAGACCGCAGAGTTGCTGTTTGCAACATCTGTCTGAAGCAGATCAAGCGTGGCCAGAACACCAGCTGCTTGGGCACCACATGCTTGACAAGACATACGAAGACCTGCCATGCAGTCCGTTGGCAACAGCACCTGAAAGAGCCACAAGATAAAAACGAGCATACTTCACCTTATTCCTCATCTGGGATCTCTAACCCTAATGTCTTCTCAAATACCTGCATTGAGAGGGATGATGGTATAGCAATGAGTGCCACAGAGACTTGCACCCAATCTGCTAGCAGTACACCACTGCTTGATTTGAGCAGCAGGCAAATTTCACATTACCCCAATTGCTGAACCGTAGAAAGAAATACTGTCCCAGCCATCCACATGCTCAGCTTCCTAATGCTAGCTTTGCCAAATTGCTAGCATTACAATTGCTGGCTTTTCGTCTGGTAGACTCTGCTCCCTTTCACAAATTTGTGGAATGTGCTGTACCACAGTGGCAGGTACCAAAAAGGCATTTCTTTTCGCACAAGGTCATTCCGGCTCTCTACCATCATGTGGAAGGTAGTGTTTTGGACTCGTTGGACAGAGCAGTCAGCAGGAAGGTTCACATAACTGATAATTTCCTTTACGGCGTAAAGCTGGCTGGCAGCTGGGAAGCTGGCAGCTGGGAAGGATGCAGGACAGGGTTCAGTGTTGCAGCTTGTTTTGCCACCATGCCTCCATAAAGCTGGTGCTGGTTCTGCCACCCCTGGCTACTCCACCACCTCCTCCTCCTCTTTTTCTTCCTCCATGTCCTCTTCTGCTTAATTGTCCTCTGAAGCAGCAGTGCTCCCTAAGCGTTCAAGGGGCTACGCAAGCAGTCAGGCTTAAAGATGCCATGCCGTGCTTTAGTTAGTCTGTCTAGGGGATAGGAGTCACACCAGGGCAGAAATTCTGTCAGCTGTGCAGGGGCAGGCTCAGAGATGGTTGACGCCACAACAGCTTGAGCCAGGAATGGTTGTATGCAACAATGGAACCAACCTTCTCTCCGCCCTCAGATAGGGACACTTGACACATGTTCCATGCTTGGCACATGTCCTGAATCTGGTGGTACAGCGTTTCTTGACCAGATACCCGGAATTCTAAGATCTCCCGAGACAGGCCAGAAAAGTCTGGCCATTTCTGGAGTTCATACAATGCCAGTGCTCGCTTATCTGACATTCAACAGGAATTCAACCTGCCCACCAACCGCCTCATTTGTGACATGCCCATCAGGTGGAACTCAACATTGGCAATGCTGCAGCGGCTGCACACGCATTAGAGGTCCATCAAAGAGTACCTGTGTGAGTATAGCACAAGGACAGGGTCAGGGGAGCTTGGCTTTTTTTCGCCACGCCAGTGGCTTTTGATAAAGGATACATGCACCATCCTGTCACCATTTTAGGAGGCCACAAGGATGGTGAGCCGGGATGATGCATGCATCAGTGACACTATCCATCTAGTAACTGCGAGGGGTTGCGGTGTTCAGGCACCACCAACAACCAAGGCCCAATTTTTCTGCACCTGTATGACAACTTATGCGATTTGAAATTTGTTTGGCTCATCACTTGTAGTGATGTGCAGAATTAAAAATAAATAAAATGAAAAATGGTGAAAAGGTAAAAAAAAAAAATAAGAGTAAAAAAAAGTTTAAAATGACGATTGAAACCACGGCTGACCGCAAAGATCTTATAACCACTGTACACTAGACCATTTTGTTCTTCACGCTATATTTGGGGGGATGCCAGGCCACCGGCCACCTTTCCTCTGACTCACTGATTGTCCTTGCACTGTGGTTCTGTACACTTTGTGAAGCACACACTTGACCTCCTTAAGGCAGCAGTTATGTTGATTGGGGTTAGGTTGATTTTCTTTTTCTGTGTTTTTATGTTTCTTTTGTTACTGTTTTATGTACATGAGCCAGGGTATGCCCAGAGATTCTGTTTGTAGTTTTTCTCTTTAAAACAATAAAAAGAATTTACAAAAAAAAAAAAAGATAATTGAATAGCCAAAGACAAACATATGGTTGTCTTTGGCTATTCAATTATCTTTTTTTTTTTTTTTCATTTTATTTATTTTTAATTCTGCACATCACTACCCATTTACACTCCCCTTTTTGAACAAGCAATGAACATCAGAAAAATTGATTTTACGGTAAGTCAAAAATCCTAATCCTCAAAGAGGACAAGGTCTTAAATAGCAGCCTGCAAAAACTTGTGGCCAAAAGAAGCACCTGCAGATGCCAACACATCCACCTTCTAAAACATTGTGAAAGTGTACACAGACGACCAGGTGGCCGCCTGGCAAACCTGCAACACTTGACACCCGATGACGGAAGGCCCAAGAGGCAAAAAATCGCCGGAGTAGAGTGCGCCTAAACAGGGAAAGGAGGAACCTGACCCCAAATTGAATAGGCCTGAACCACTGTCTGTTTGATCCATCAGGAAATGGTCGCAGCAGAAGCGGCCAACTCTTTCCGAGGTCCATCCGTGAGTACAAATAGTGAGTCTGACTTCTTAAAAGACTCTGTAGCTGCCAGGTACACCCTGATTGTCCGAACCACATCCAGGAATGCAAGGCAATTTCCTTGGGATGTTTAGGCCTGGGACATAGGAAAGGCAACACAATATCTTCATTCAAAGGGAAATCATAGACGACCTTTGGAAGGAATGACGGACAGGGACGAAGAACCACCTTATCTCAGTGAACCACCAGGTAAAGTGAACGACAAAACAACACCGCCACCTCCGACACCCTGCGCGCAGCAGTAATAGCCACCATAAAGGTCAATTCTGGGACAACGTAAGCAGCGGAACCTCCTGAATATTTTCGAAGAGGTTTCTGGAGAACTGACAACCAAATTAAGGTCCCATGGCGCCAAAGACCGCGCTGGAGGAGCCTGGTGTCAAACTCCCTTGGAGGAAAAAGGGGAACCCCCAAGAGGCTCACACCACGCAATACTTCTTCCAAGTATGATGGTAGATCTTCCTGGAGGTAGACTTTCTAGCCTTTAACAGCGTAGGAATCACCGATTCAGTCAATCCTCAATCCTTAAGCACCTGGCTTTAAACAGCCAAGCCGTTAAAGCCAGCAACTGTAAAGCAGGATGTAAGATTGAACCTTGGGACAGCAGACCTTCCCAAAGAGGAAGTCTCCAAGGAGCATCGGCAACCAGCCAAACCAAAATCGGCGAGGCCAACCCAGAGCCACTTGAATGCGTCTGTGGCGTCGGCCAGGGGATCCCGAGACAGTGCCACAAATCTCTGTACCGTCCTTGGAATGTGTACAGTAGAGAGCTGGAACAAATTGTTCTGCCCACCTTAGAATGCCGACTACTTTGTGAGCCGCCAGGACACTTCATGTGCTCCCTTGCTAATTGACATGGACCACAGCCGAGGCGTTATCTGATTGAATTCATACTGGACACCCCTAAAGACAAATTGTCCAAAGATCCACACAAAGTCTGATCGCTCGAAGTTCCAGTACATTACCTGGCAGTCTGGACTCTTCCAGAGTCCAAACGCCCTGTGCACAATGTTTGCCGAGGATGCCTCCCCATCCAGACAGGCTGGCATCTGTGGTGACAACCGTCCAGTACAGGGGGAGAAAGGATTTTCCCTGTCAAAGTGCCAGAGAACAAAGCCATTTCTATAGACTGTGTATTCTGTCCCATTTCATTAGAATCTCTTTTTCCAGAGATCTCGTGTGGAACTATGCAAACGGAACCGCCTCGAAGGTAGACACCATCAGGCCCAGAACCCGCATGCAAGCCCGGAGGGATGACCGTCTGCTGGACAACAGAAGCTGAATTGTTTCCTGTGAGGTCTGGATTTTTTCCAGAGGAAGAAACACACTGGTTGAGGCCGAGTCCAGAGTCAGACCCAGATAGTCCAGTTTTGGGGACGGAACCAGAACAGACTTCTGAAGGTGCAGAATCCAACCAAACTCCCTCAGAGTAATCTCCAAGTTGTCCATCAGAGCAGTTGGAGGCTCTGCTTGCAGAAGAAGAACGTCCAGATACCCCAGTATCGTGATCACCTGCTGACGCAACAATGCTAGCAGCGGGGCCAACACTTTTGTGAAGACCTGAGGAACTGAGGCGAGACCAAAGCAAAGCAGAGGAAGCGCTGGAGACCGTCACATATTGGAATGTGAAGGTAGGCGTCCTTGATGTCGATAGAAGTGAGAAAATCCACCTGATGTAGGGATGCCACTAACGTGCAAATGGACTCCATTCGGAACTTCTGTACCCACACAAAGCAGTTTAGCACCTTGAGGTCCAGAATTGGACATACCTTGCCTTCCTTCCCGGGAACTGTAAAGAGGTTTGAGAAAAACCCCTGAAAACGTTCTGAAGTCAGAAAGGGAACAATCACTCCTTGAAGTAACAAGTCTTGCACTGCCCCAAAAGAGACCCCATAAGCGATCTGGGGACAAGTCCAGGTTAGAAGGGAAGAACCTTGCTGGAGAATAAGACCAAAACTGGATCTTGTAGTCAGGCTGAATGACTTAGTGGACTCACTTGTTCTGTACCAGGGAGGTCCACAGATCCGGAAACCGGCGAAGACATCCCCCACCCCAGAAACGGGTGAGGGGGCCCCTTCATGACGAGGAAGCCTTGTCCGCCGGTCTGAAAAAGCCTGCTCGTGGCTTTCCAGACCAGGTCCTCTTGGAACCTCATGTGGAGGCCCTGAAGGGCTTTGATCCCTTGTCTTGAGACCCTAAGGGACGAAAAAGGCCTCTTATGAGCTGAGAAGTATGCGCCACATCTATGACGGGGCTCCTTGCCCTTGGTAGCCTGCGGAAGAAGAGTATTCTCCCTCCCCTGTGAGCCCCTTAATAATGTCATCCAGGGAAGCTCCAAACAGGCGATCCCCTACAAAGAGGAAGATCAGATAAGGCCTTATTATACGTCTGGTCTGCAGGCCAGCATTTCAGCCAGATAATACGCCAAAGGACCACTGATGATATAGGCAGCCTAAAATCATAAGAGCCGTATTCAAAGAGGCAGTTTTTTTTTCTTTATATATAACCCCACTGTTTTGTGACAATGTTGTCAAAGTAAGCGCAAAAGGGGAACACCCTCGCCGCTTTGGAGGGCCTGTGGGTGCCAAAAGCGACCGGCGCCTCTGATGCAGCATCAGCCGCATCCTCTATTTTTAAAGTTTCACGCACTGACACAATCAGTGCATCTGCCAGCGCCTATTCATGCATGCTATAGGAGCAGAGGAATCATCCTCACCATCTGAGCAGTCAGGATGCGTGGACGCAGACCCAGTAGGGCGACTCACGTCCTCGGCGGTCGAAACAGATTCAGGATCTGATGAGGCAGGGTGATCCCGCAAAGGGGGCGCAGACCAAGGGCCCACAAATGGACCACCTACTGGACCCCGCAAAAAAAAAAACAAGAGGGTCGCCCTCCATAGAGGCCTGCATAATAGGAAATAGCCACCCACCTTGACACGGACGCGCAGGCAGGGTACCCTGATGGACCTACAGCGCTAAAAAGGGACAGGTGCCCAACACATAAATGGGAGCATGGCTGCCATCAAAAAATAAACCGCCCCTAAAGTGCCACCCCTTCCAAGGGAGGTGCCAAGCTGGCTGCATGGCTTAGTAGGCCACAAGCCGCAGCCTAAATTTTTGCATGGATCCCAGCCAGGCAGATGCCCAAAAGAAGAGCAGGCACTTCAGCTAATCTCACTGAGGCTGCCCCAAACGGAGGCGCCCGACTCGGCTGCATGGTCTATTAGGCCGCAAGCCGCGGCCTAAATTTTCATGGATGCCCAGCCGCTTGGGCAAGAGCCCCAGCAGAGCCAACCACCCAGGGGCAGCGGCGGGGAGGGCGGATGCTCAAACGGAGGGTAGTGGCTTTAGCCACCCTCACTGGGGCTGCCCCACATAGCTCCCGACCAGTAGGCTGCAAAGCCACGGCCTAAATTTTTGGCCGAAACCAGCCACGCGAGGGGCGGACCCACGGGTGCTAAACCATCCACTCCCTCAGCCCAACAACTGCAGCACAGAGCCCAGAGGACTCCCTGCCCTAGTCAAGAACCCCAAGGGTGGCGAGAAACCCTCCTAAACCCCCCATTGCGCACCAGGAAACCAGCAGCAAATCCAACAAGCCCCCCTTAAGATCATGTGGCAAAAGCCAGCTCATAACCTCACCCAGGTAGGGGGGGGGGCAGAAGACCCACACTGACCACCAAAATGTTGGAGGGGTGGGGGGAACCCAAGGGTCTGACCATCCCAGGGAGGGGTCCACATACACCCCAAAACCCTCCAGGGGAAGAAGAGGGACAGCTACTTACCATACTAGGAACAAAGTGGCACCGCTCCTGACAGACCAATGCTCCATCGGAATGGGGGGCTGTCGGCCAGGAGAAATGCTGTGACTCAGGTCAAAGCCAGGTTGTATGGGCCCTCGTGAGACGGTTAACTCCCAAGCCAGCCCTTGTCCAGTGGGGCTATGTCGTGGTCGACCTAGCATGGAGATGAGGCCTGCACCCGCTTGCTGGCCAGACTGGGGGAGCCCTTTGGATCTAGATTACCCAGTTAGTTGCCCAGTCCAGCAGTTGATTGTAGATTCTAACCGCAACCAAAAAACAAAGATAGGAAAAAGTTCAATTTAAAAGGAAAAAAACTGCCAGGACCAGAGATCCCAGCAAGGAATTAGGTCCTTACTCCTGACTAGGCATAAAAAACTGAGTGCCAATAGCTGAGAGTGGGAGTATACCCCCTGGGACTGCCCCATAGGCGTAGTCAAACTTTTTTCCAGCCTAGGGGCCTACTCCTCCAGGGGGCAATATAACCCAATGGTCAAGAAGATAAGGAGCTGTGTCCGTCAAAGAAAGAGAAATTTTAAGCTTTACAGAGTATGAAGCATACAATCAGGTTCGTCTTTACATGGTAGTATCACATTGCCTAAGAGTAATAAACATTGATGGTCAAAAATAACTATCCCATAATGTGACCAGACAACAAATAGGCGGTGCCTCTCAAGGCTTCAGCCTTGTCCTCTTCTGTAGTACACTGCTGGGAGTGCTGGCAAAGACAGAGCTCATCCCAGCTGCAATGATGCAAGAGACAAAAAATGTCCTATGTGCCGCACATCACTAGAAAAACCTTATGGATATGTGAAATGACAGCCTCAGCCTTATGGGCCATACACGCTATAAGATTTTCTGAAGACTTTTTCCTTTAGACTTAACAAACCCATATAATATGAGGTCAAACCTAAACACTTTGAATATGTATGCAATCTGGCAGGCCCTTGCACTACATAGAAAAGGTAAATCTGAAGGAAATCTAACCACAAAAGTTGGATAGTGTGTATCCAGCTTTAGCCTGGGCTTCAGCCAAGCCCCCAGCACATTTCACTCCACCCCTGATGTTTAATCATGGGGCTCCTGATGATTACGCTCATAGGTCCTTTTTTTATCTCGTTTCCCATAATGTGGTAATGGTCAAGAATAACTATCCTATAGTGTGGTAAGACTGTTAGGGCAAAACAAGAAGAGAAAGAGTAGATGAAAAAGAATAGACCCACTCCATTAGCCACACTGAGAATGAGAGAGAAGAGAAAAGAAGTTGAAAAAAAAAGAAAAAGTAGAAATATTGCCATAAAGATGTACAAGATGAGTGTATATTCACAGCGCAATATGTTTTTAATTGGTTTGTGCAACCGATCTTCCATGGGTCCTTTAACCACTTAAGCCCCGGAAGATTTTACCCCCATTCCGACCAGGGGGTATTTTGCGATTCGGCACTGCGTGACTTTAACGGAGAATTGCGCGGTCGTGCGACGCTGTACCTAAACGAATTTGGCGTCCTTTTTTTCCCACAAACAGAGCTTTCTTTTGGCGGTATTTGATCACCTGTGCGATTTTTTGATCACGCGCTATAAACAAAAAAAGAGCGTCCATTTTGCAAAAATAGCAATATTTTTCCCTTTTTTTTATATGAAATTCCCCCCAAAAAAAATGTAAAAATCAAAATTTTTTAAAATTTTCGGCCAATTTGTTTTATGCTACATATGTTTGGTAAAAAAAATCGCAAAAAGCGTATTTTGATTGGTTTGCGCAAAAGTTATTGCGTTTACTAACTAAGGGAAAGATTTTTGTCATTTTTGTTGTTTTTTTTTTTAACGCGTAATGGCGGCGATCTGCGATTTTTTTTGCGGTACTGCGACATTGCGGCGGACAGATTTTTTACACTTTTGGGGTTACCAGTGACATTTCTACAGTAATCAGTGCTATACATATGCACTGTTACTGTAAAAATACACTGGTAGTGAAGGGGTTAACTTTATTTGAGAGGGAGGGGCTGTGTGTGTCCCTAGGGGCGTGATTCTAACTGTGATTGGCTGGGGCTTCAGCTGTATGCAGAGTGATCAACGGATCTACATAGTAGATCCAGATGATCAGCTCTCATACAGCGAGGAGAATGACAGGCAGCTTGCTTACACAAGCTGCCTGACTTTCTCCCTCTCCCCCGCCGATCGCAGAGTGGCCGGCGGACATCGGGTCCGCCGGTCACACGCGCGGGGGGGTCCGTGACCACTCGGGAGCGGGAGCGCTCCTCCGGCGGCGCGCGCTCGCTCCCTAGACCCTCACAAGCTAGTGACGTAGACCTACGTCACTTTGCCTGTGAGGGGCTGACCGCCGACGTAGATAGTCGTGCGGCGGTCGGCAAGTGGTTAAGAAGGCTGACTTAACCACTTCCCCTTAGGTGGACATCATATGACATCCTGGGCTTTAAGTGGGGATATTTGAATGATGCCTGCAGCTGCAGGCATCATTCAGATTTTTTTTTTCCCCCTAGCTATTCCCTTCACCATAAGAACAATCATAGTGGCTGAACAGCGATCGGCGAGCCGGAGAAGGAATCGGCCGCCTGCGGAAGTGTACCATAGAGACTGCGAGGACCAGATGGTCCCCCCGGCAGTCTCTATGACTCTCGGAGGCCCAGGCGCGACGTGATGACGCCACACCTGACCTGGCAGTTTCAATACTGCACTGATCTCGGCATTCAGCGGAGATCGTTTTTCATTTATTTTTTTTTTATTTCAGGCTTTCTAGCCTGTAGGAGAGATCTCCTACATGCATATGTCGTGGCCACATATGTAAACTACGTTCAATACATGCAAGTGAGGTATCGTTGCAAACTTTAAGAGTTAGAGCAACAATTATGGCCCAGGACCTCCACTAACCCTGAATTGGTAACCTGTAAACATTCTTAAAGTGTCGCCTATATTTTTAAGTACAGAAGTTTGACATCATTCCACAAGTGTGCACAATTTTAAAGCATGACATGTTTGGTATCTATTTACTCGGGGAACCACATCATACAAAAAAATTGGGCTAACTTTAGTGTTTTGTTTTTTTTTGTTTGTTTTTATTCACAAAACGTTTTTTTTTTAAACGTGTTAGAAAATTTCTGTGCGAATACCGTGTGACATAAAAAGTTGCAATGACCACCATTTTATTCCCTAGGGTCTCTGCTAAAAAAATATATATAATGTTTAGGGGTCCTGAATAATTTTCTAGCAAAATAATGATGATTTTTACATATAGGAGTGGAGTGCCAGAAATCACCCGGTATGGAAGTGGTTAAAGGATAGTATTAATTGTACATACCCTTAGTAAACATAATGTGGTTATTAATCACTTTAAGAATACCCAATCAGGTACAAGGAAAATAAAAAGCATTTTTGTCCTCATATGAATGGATGATGGAAATCAGTAGAGTTTTATCACGTTGACTAAGCTCTGGGGAAAATGAGTGCAATTGCACTTGCAAAGTGCACAGTGTGTGCCTTTAGTAAATCCACCCCATAATTACTTTTTGTATTTGTCCATTTGGTTTCTTTCTGTATTTACATACCAAAGCTTTCCAGACCCATTTTAGATCTATAGGTAGCCAGATAAAAATAAACTTGTATGTTTAGATCACATTTAGGTCAGTAGAAAGGGAAATAGACTCTCAAGAGTGTAGGTAAGTGACGTAAAGCAACATTCTACAACCAAGGACTATCTCCTAGATTCCCCCTCCAAGCCAGAAACCCCCAAGAACAAGAAAATGTTTGGTAAGACTGTTCCATTTTATTCAAGGGGTAAACAGGATCCTTAAAAAGGGGGACAAGAAACCAGTAAATGCTGGATATAGACAACATCCTAAACCACAAGGAGCCTCTTTCATTAGAGACATGACATTTTAAGGGCTGGTGTTGGAAAGGACTGGGCTGCCAATTGCCCCCATATGGAAAGGACTGGGCTGCCAATTGCCCCCATACAGAAAGTGACCTGGAGGAGGAGTAAATCATTATTTGCAAAGTCTTGTTCCAGGCCAATCTGGTAGACCCTGCCCAGCTTGACTCAAACTGAATGGGGAGTACTACACTATATTACCAAAAGTATTGAGACGCCTGCATTTATACACGCATGAGCTTTAATGGCATCCCAGTCTTAGTCTATAGGGTTCAGTGTTGTGTTGGCCCACCCTTTGCAGCTATACCAGCTTCAACTCTTCTGGGAAGTCTGTCCACAAGGTTTAGGAGTGTGCTTGCCCGCAGCTTGTATAAAATGACAACCAGCATTCCCATTATGATCTACTGCATGTTTACCATCCCCAAGCCGAAACTGAAGGTTTTCATAAAAGCTGGTTGACATTTGCAGAGAGCTTAGTAAAATCTTGCTGTAAACTCTACTTTTAAGCTGAAGTCTGTGTCTGCAAGACCTTACAGTACAAAGTCTTACAGAAAGACATGGAATGACAGCTTTCACTAGGGCATACTGAGGCTCTGTTCTCTGAGGCATTTACTTCTCATTTTGATAAAATACATTCAATCAGCTGTGTAGAGCATAATGCGAAGTGTCTGGTATTACAGGGTACATTGCAGACATCTGCAGACTATCATATGATTGTAAAACCGTTCTGTTTTTGCGCACTTAAACAAGAAGGCAAAACAAAAACTTTTGGAGTGAATTTAATAGATATCACGGAATGATTAAACAAAAATAAAATGCTATTTAAACATTGCACCTTGGCACATTCTTCTGCTAGCCCCCCTCCAGCAGTGTTGGAGGTAATAAACAAGACTACAGCAAATAGGAGAATAACAGTAATCAAGATCTTGGCAATGGTTATGTTTATTGGTAATAAACCTATAGTGGTGTTTCAAAAGAACATTGGATGGAAAAAATGGCACCAGTGTATATAAATTTTAATGAGAAGCCATTTTATAGTAGTTCCTCTGCATATTCAGGATTACAACAAAGGCTCAGTAGGATATTTTGGTCCTGGAGACATCAGGATGTGTTAGAAACTGTATTTTCATGCAGGTACATGCTTGCTGTGTTTCTAGATCTCCTTTTTAAAGAAGTAGCATGGTATTTTTTTCATTAAATTCTCCAAATTTTGCTACAAACATGTGTGTGTTTTATCGCTATATGAGGCTGCATTCACATCTATAGGTTTTGGTGAGATGAGATAAATAATTATGCTTGCCTCATCTTTGGTTCAATGAAATGTACCTTCCACTGGGATAAATTGTAGCACACAATAAAAAGAAAATACTTGAACACACCACAGCAAAATAAATGAGCTGTAAATACAGAGTACAGAAATGGCGAGTGAACAGACAGAATCTAAAATGTCTAGATTTTACTGCAATAAAAAAGAAAATTGCAAAAAAATACTACCTTAATAGAATTTAATTGTCATCCTTTTTTGGTTAAAAAGTTGGCAAATAGCCTTACAAAAATTGTGTTAAGAATTTTTTATAAAGCCACAAATCTGGAAAAATCAACATTTCAGCAAAAAAAGGAGAATATTTGTTTACTTTATAAGCAGTTCCTTTTCTGCTGTGTGAGGTCCATAAAGAGAATCTTTACCAAAATCATTATAATTATTTTTTCTGTATCAATAATTCCCTATGAATAGATAGACTTAAAAAAAAAAATCTGATTTTCTTGTTTATATTAGTAAATTGTATTTTCAAAGCTCATATCTTACAGATAATTAAGCAATAAGCTATCTAGGTGTACTCATCTTACACATAAACAGCTTGGAAATATGGCCTAGTCGGGAAGGGTTAGCGTGATGTCTTAGGAGGTTGGGTATCACAGAATAGGTATATATGGAAAGATCTTAAAAATCAGGAAAATAGGAAAATGGCCCTCTACATTGTTGTGGAAATGTCAAGGAAATCAGAATAAAAAAGTCACATTATCTAATTTTGCACATAAGCTGTACTGGGGTAAATAGGGGTGTTAAAAAAAAAAAAATTCAAAGGTCACAGCTCCTGAAAATCCCTGAATTTATAGAAACCTAAATAAATACAAATCACAGAATAGAAAACAGGAATGTGCTCATCTCAGCAGACGCATGAATAACTTTGGAAGTAAGATGGTTCCGGATGTCTCCTCGTAGATGTCAAAGAATACAGATTTAAAACAGGCCATGTTGTTTTTTAACATTTTGCTGCTTCCATTTGGGTAGCTGGTAGAACTGGGCTTTAGGCATCCCAAAAATGTTGGCAAAGTCACTATCAGACAGGTACATCTGTTAAAAAAGAACACAAAATATGAATTAATAATATGGGAAATGTACCTGGCCTTTATGTTAGCATGCCTTTAAACTATGGTGTTGGAGAAGGCTCTTTAACCGCCCTGGCGGTATGATTATGTCAGGAATTACATACCAAAAGCTGTACAATTTTTTTCATGGAAATTTGGCGTTATGTATTATAGGCCTACAATTCTAAGTAATTACTGACTTAAACCTGACCAAAACAAGAGTCTAGTAGACATCCCAGATGTGATAAATTTGAAACAAGCATTAATTATAATTGAATCAATAATATAATTTTATTATTTAATATATAACATATATAATAAAATTATATTATTGATTAGATTATAATTCATGCATTATATATTATATATAGATATGTGTGTGTGTGTGTATATATATATATATATATATACATATATACACATATATATATCTATATATATCTATATGCATATATATATATATATATATATATACACACATTTTTACCGTGCTGCATGGGAGCGGAACTAGGGAGGGAAATTAAAAAAAAAAAAAAAAAAAACGTTGCACAAAACACATAACACATTTTATATTATATGTATATATATATATATATATAATATATATATATATATATATATATATATATGCATATATATATATATATATATACATATAATATAAAATGTGTTATGTGTTTTGTGCAACGTTTTTTTTTTTTTTTTTTTAATTTCCCTCCCTAGTTCCGCTCCCATGCAGCATTGCTGCTGCAGGGAACGGAGCTAGGAAGTCATCACACCGACGGAGGACGGAGGAGCGGCGGGACTCTCGGCTGGCGGTCACAGCAATCAGAGATCATTGCTGGATCGCCAGGAGAAGGTAAGAGAACACCGCTGCGCTCTCTGCACATCCACCCCGAGCGTGACTCGGGGTTACCGATCCTGACCTAAAAAATCCACCCCGAGTCACGCTCGGGATTACCGCCAGGGGGGTTAAAGTCCCTTGGACGGCAAGAAGATCAAACCAGTCAATCCTAAAGGAAATCAACCCTTAATATTCAGTAGAAGGACAGATCCTAAAGCTGAAACTTGAATACTTTGGCCACTTAATGCGAAGAGAGGACTCATTGGAATAGACCCTGTTGCTGGGAAACATGGAAGGAAAAGGAGAAGAGGACAACAGAAAAGAAGATGGATAGATAGCATCATCAAAACAATGAACATGAAGTTAGGCAAGCTTTGGGAGGCAGTGGAGGACAGAAAAGCCTGGCGCAATATGGTTAATGAGGTCACGAAGGGTAAGACATGGCTAAACTACTGAACAACAACAAGCTACATCATATTAATTGCTTGTCTTCGGATACCACTTTAAAATCGGTACTACATTTAAAAACAAACATTTATTAAATTGCAGCTTGCCAATTCCTAGATGTGGTGGCTGTATTAGCTTTCATTTTGATGCATTTTTCCTTTATTTTCACCTGGTGATCCAGCCAATAGGTCTGTTATTTTCAACTTATTTTAACAGACCAAGGTGACTAGACAAAGTGTTAGTGTTAAATGGTTTGCCTCAACCCTTTAACTGATAGGGGTTCTTACAATGGTTCATTTATGTAAAACCTTTATCCCAAAATAAAAAAAAACGTTGCTGTAATTATAAAGCGTTGACTTGATTTTAGGACTGCTGACTTGAAATCAGCAAATGATGGTGAGCAAATAACCCAATTGTTAACATGAAGCTGTGTTCACAGCAAACAGGGTATTTTAATTGTCAGCCTCCCTCCTATATTTGCTCACCTTTACTTGACTCTCCCATCACAACAATGCTGGGAATAAACAAAAATGCCAGTATTGGGATCGTGAGACTCATTCCCTGCCTTCCATGTGGCACCACCCAAGCTTGATGATTGGCCCAGTAATGACATATGGGGATAGGGAGAGTTTCCTGAGCCTGGGTGAGCTTCATCTGGACCTATAGTACACAGAGGTTCTTGATTTTTTTTCTGGGGTAGGGAAGGCAAGTATAAGAAGCGACAGGGGTTTCCTTTAAAGTAAACCTGAAAAAAATCCTAGACCTAGAAGCTGTGGAAGTTGAGCTCATTTAGGCAAAGCAAAAGGTTTCGCTTTAAAGTATGATCATTACACAACTGCCCATTTTGACCAAATTATATTCACCTCTTTTTTTGAAGGGTCTACTCCATCAGGCAGGTCCTCAGCATTTTTGTTAATGAGTAACTCTTGGTCGAATACATTGTTTCCATTGCTTTGTGGGAAAGCCTCCACTACAGAATTGCTGTTGCTGGGGGTGCCATTGGTGGCAGTGTGGTTACCATTGCTAATTGGCAGATTTCCTTTCCTGTGTGTCTGATACACTGGGGCTGCCACATTGCTGTTCTCTGTCTTTGCTGGAGCGCTGACCTTACTCGAGTTGTTCGCATTTAGGTTTGTGTTTTGTAAGTCCTGGATAAATTAAATAATGTTATAAATGTGTTATTATACAGGATTTATATGGCACCGACAGTTTGTCCAGTGCTTTACAAAAAGAGGGCAAACAGTACAGTTACAATACAATTCAATACAGGAGAAATCAGAGGGCCCTCCTCGTTAGAGCTTGCAATCTAAAAGGGAGGGTCAAGTGATACCAAAGGTAATAACTGTGGGTGATGAGCTGATGGAGAAAATAAAAGTAAAAATGTTAGCTGGGGGCCATATAGGCTTCTCTGAAGAGAAAGGTTTCAGGGATCACCTAAAAGTGGACAGAGTAGGAGATAATCGGACAGATTGGGATAGGGAGTTTTATAGGGTGGGAGAGGCTCTGGAGAAGTCCTTGAGGAGAGAATGGGAGGAGGTGACGAGGGAGCTAGAGGGCACGTGTTCTTGGGAGGAGGCAGCCTATGGAGGGATTGGCAGAGTATGTTTTAATGTTTTATAAAAGCATTTGTTTGTATGCCTACTATGTATAATATACAGCTGAAGGCAGCTATTTTGTTCATTACACACAGGCTCTGCTTTTTGCTTTGCACATTACACAATGGCTGTGATTTACTGCTTCATCTCACAGTACAAGTCTATGGGCCCAATCACACCATAGCACGGTGCATTGCATTAGACAACTAATTAAATTTGAAGGACTACCAATATATCTCAATGCACAAAAAATAGGGGGTGCATGCTTTTTTCAGTGCAGGGCAACAGAATGCACAAGGTATAAGCATTTGTGCTTTGCGTTGCTCTATACCTCCTGTGGTTGCTCTGTACATGTCCTGTAGTAAAAAATGACTAAAGTATCAGCAGGAGAAACCACTGCATGCAACTTGGAAAACATGTATTTGACCAATCCAGCTGGTCGAATAAATCGAACAGCTGGGCAGACGCAAAGGGCATAATAAAAAAAAGAACACATAACGAGAATCCAGAAAGGTATGTATACAGGGTCACTTTACCCCCTTTGTTGCCAATGATGTGTACCCTACATCTTGGCATTGAAAAGTTTAAGAGAAGTTATTTGCTGTTTTTGCAGCTGTGAGCTTCTTTTAAAAATGTTTCTTGTAATGTAGAGGTGATATTTTCCTATTCTCTCCCTTCTTTTATATGAAATATGCAGTAATGTTTCCATAGTTTTTTTTGGCCTGGGCAAATAAAATAAAAACTCAAAAAATATTCGGTAAATATGACATTTTACATAATATTATGAATATTATGTAGTCTTCTATGCAGCCAGCAGGTGGAGCGCTAGTTGTCCTTTTACATGATTAGCTCTACTGAAATCAACTTGTTTACTGAGCTCATTGAGCCATAACAGTAGCTGGTTAATTTCTCAGATGGCTAAGTTTGAGGTGTCAATCAGACAAACAGAGCCTCAAAGCAAGCTTTGTCAGCTGTGCTGTCTATTTAATTAACCTATTGCATTAAATGCTCTGCCACTTTTACAATAAAGGCTGTATTTCCATTTGTCTCTGCAGCCTACATCAAATGGAAAAAAAATAAAAGTTAATAGAGGAGCTGATTACCTCATAGCGGGTAACCCAATAGTTTAACTACACTTTTGGAAGCTAATTTTTTTGGCTGTAAAGGTGCCTGATACTACTGGGCTTTTATAGAGGATTCAGGATGAAATATGAATATGGCACTTGTATTAAAATGTTAGCCTTTAAGCATATTTCATTTTTTTTAAAGGCAAAAATATTCATGTTTGCCAAGTGTCTCCTCACTTTAAATTCATTCTAAGTGCAACCATCTTTAAAAAGTATCCCCAATATCCCTGCAAGAAACATTCTGCTGTGGTATAAGGGATTTCAACAGAGCGCACTATCACCGCACATTTCCACAATTCATTGCTACATAAAACCTGTATAAATTTCTATATGTTTTAGCCTGCTCTACAACACTAATGTTTTTTCACATGTGACAGGAGCTTCAATTTTAGTAGAGTTCCAGCAGACTTACCACACTTATCTGTGAGATAGCTGACACATCACCCAAGTTCTTCTTCATATCTTCATACGACAAATCAGACTGATGAACAATAGACCAATAGAATATCAGACAAACATATAAATGATATGCCCCCCATTCAGGACATTTAAAAAACAGTTTGTATTGTAATTGGGTACGGGGCAAGAAAGAAACAATGGAGTCACTGAGCTGATTTACCCCAAGCCTTATTACTATCTAATGGGAAATCCAACAGTAGTGACTCTGCCCCACAAACATTTATTGGTTCTGATCCCACCAACATTTTTTGGTTTCTTCTACTTCTGGTCTATGTTCAATGATACATAATTCATTTAAAAATAAACTCAGTCTTAGCTGTTGCCAGACACCTTGCTGTTTACAGAGTTGTTGTATATTGCCAGTGTTATTGTGGTTATAGAGTGAGTGTGAGCGAATGGTTGATCTACCACGAGAACACTGTATTCACATACACAAACTTTTCTTGCATAAAAAATGATTTGACCAAAAAAATTAAATTTTGCACAGGATTAGTGGTACCCTGATATAATGGCCAGGAAAGGAGTGCAGACCTGAAAACTGCAATGTACATATTTTCAAGCTGAATTCCCCAGAAGATTTAGGAAACCATCAAGAGATTTGAATGTCCAGCATCTGCCAAAAAGTTTTTATACTCTTATTATCGCATTAAGTTATTATAGCATTAGGTACTTCTCTGTATTTTTTATGCTTGCTGAGTAACTTCTGCTGCTGATATTATTATATACAAAAATATTACAGAAATGGGCCCGATGAGGTTACTTACAGTCCACTTATGAGAGTCCCAAGCATCAAACCAGCCAGTAAAAGTTGGGGGTTCATGTCCTTGTTTCACTGTAATTATTGGTGTGGACAGGTCCCGCCCTGCGGGGTGAGATTTCAGATACTCTTTGGCACTGTTAAGTGATTCATTCCTCTCATATTCATTGGAAGATTTACCAATCCAAAGGAAAAGCTGTTAAAAAAAGAAAAATATGAGGGTATTTCCATAAACCAGTAAATCATATGATTATAGCTAGGAATGGTTATAATATTAGAAAGCCAATTCCATGTCTGTTGCTGTAATGCATAGGTTTGAAATAAGTCTATGTACAAATCAAGACAGAAGCTGAATTACCTTGGAACCCTCCACTGCTCTCAAGTAACTTGGTCTAAATTCTCTTCAAATTATATAGTGACAATGGGAAACATTAACTACCATTTGATACCTGGGTACATCTTACTGCTGCCTGAAAAGACCAGATTGCTGCAAGGTCAAATTTAAATGCTTAACTTCATAAATGTACTAATGTTTCTAATTACCATTTTTCTTTTGTCAGTTTTTTTTATCTATGAAAGAGTGTAGCAATATTTTACCACAGACCTTTTTTATTAAAATATATTTGGGAAAATTCTTATGTTCTTTCTGGTCATATTGGGCTCCATTAACAAAGCGTTATCTACTGCTTTAAGAAATGCAGTAAAATACCGCATAGCGTTTTTAAAATTATTTTTGGGCATTCACAAAAAAACACTTAAAATACCACATGGTGTATTTTTCCAAAATATGCAGTATTTATCTCATGAAACCATGCAGTATTTAAACTCATGGAATATGCAGTGGGATGGATACAGTGGAGAAAAACTGGAACCACTGTCAAGTTATAATTGCTAATAAAGAGGTAAAATGGTTTATACCGTAGAAATATGCCAACTCACTAAAAGTCAGTGTGGTCCCTGCAGCATATGTATTAATACAAAAGAAAAATGGTGACTAGAATACCAGTAAAAGGGAAGCTGCTTTCACAGGACACACGTGGTGTATCAAAAACCACCAAGCTAAATTAAGTGAAAATAATTCTATTTAAAAATTTCAATTTTGTCTTTTTTACTAGTGGAAAAAGGGTAATTTATATGTGTCTGACTTTTGATATATTTTTTTTTTTTTTTAGAAGTATATTTTGTATTTACTTCAAGTATAACTAAAAGGAAAACTTTTTTTAGTTTTGGATTGATATAATAACACCTATTAGGTTTTTATTGCTGTCTGTGCCCTCATTAGGGAGATTCAACCTATATCCATTACTATATGTACAACTCATTAGTGTAATGGTCATTGGGAAGAATTATGATCCGGTCCGCCTGTCCGTTTTTCAGGCAGAGCCAATCAAACCACCAATTGTTCTCTATGGAGTTGGCTGATGTCAGCAGACATGCAAATACTGACATCGCCTGCATTTGATACGGTTTGCTAAAAATAGACAGATGGGGATACGTTTGCCACCCGTCCGGCTGATTGGATGACAATCAGATGGAAAGGAACATGCAGTCTGTTTCCATCTGACAGCCCCATAGAGGAGCAGACACGGACCTGTCATCCATCTGCTCAGTGAGGAAAAGCGGAGAGATCCCCCGCTAAGCAGGCAGATCAGCTTGGACGGATCCGCTCTGTCTGAAAAGGGCCTTATAGATAGCTAAAAAGATCATGATGGGAACAGTGTCAGTAGGAACTTGTCAGTGGGAAGATGTCTCAATTGTGAAAAGTAAAGTATCCCCATTACATATATATATATATATATATATATATATATATATATATATATATATATATAAAGTGATATCGTAATAGCGCTACAATAAAGTGCTAATAACAAAAAATTGCTGTTCTATTCGAACAGCAAAAAATGCTGTGCTTCTGTTATTTGCACTCCCCTTTCCTCACACAGACACAGCGTGGGAGGAAAGGAATGCTGATAACTAGGGATGGGCCAAATACCCCCCTGTTTGGTTCGCAGCAGAACTCCCGAACAGGGGGAATGTTCTAACCCGAGCGGAAAACCCCATTGAAGTCTATGGGAGCTGAACAGGAAAAAATAAAATGGCCCATTTTGAAGGCTTATATAATTATTATTTTACAAGTAATTGGCCATAAAATGGGTATGGGGGTCTAGGTACTGCCCCGGGGGACAAATATCAATAAAAAAAAAAGATAGTTTTTTTAAGGAGCAGTGATTTTAGATATGCTTTAGGTCAGGGGTCTTCAAACTATGACCCTCCAGTTGTTCAGGAACTACAATTCCCATCATGCCTAGTCATGTCTGTGAATGTCAGAGTTTTACAATGCCTCATGGGATGTGTAGTTCTACAACAGTTCGAGGGTCGTAGTTTGAGGATCCCTGCTTTAGGTGCAACAATAAAAATGAAAAATTCCTTAGTTCCTGGGGGATCCTCTTAATGTGCTTGTAAAGTGGTGCATCTGTAGCATGCATAAAACATGCTACAGCAAAAATGACAAAAAAAAAAAAAGAAAAAAAAAAGAGTCAAATTCCATTTAAAATGACTCGCGATTACAACTGCCGGCACCCAGCTATTGAAAAAATAGATAAAAAAATGGTGTGCCCCCCCCCCCCCATCAGTCCATACCAGGCCTTTTGGGTTTGGAATGGATTTTAGGGGAATCCCATGCCAAAATAAAAAAATAAATACATTTAAAAAAAAAGGCGTGGCCCCCCACCCAAATACCATACCAGACCCTTATCCAGGCATGCAGCCTGGAAAGTCAGGAAAGCCCCTACCCATTCACCAAAAAAAAAAAAAGTGTAAAAAATAACCACACAAGACACTTTTTGACAAACCCATTATTAAAAATAAAAAAAAATAGTGTCCCTCGATGTAAATCCATCGTCAATCACGCCACCCACCGACCCGAATCAGGGCGCAGAATGCACTGTGCAGCGTCGGGGGCAAACACCTGGTGAACACCCTGCAAATTCAGTGTGTTCAGGTGCAAATGTTCGGCCCAAGTATGAGAACCCATCCCTACTGATAAACAAGCAAGTCTGTTTACATGTCATCAGCTGTGATTGGACACAGCTGATCACATGGTAAAGGGCTGCTGTGATTGGCCCTTTACCCCGATCTGTGATCAGCTGTGTCCAAAGGACACAGCAGTCACAGAGCGTGCCTGATGCGTGCCCCAGGAAGCACCCGGGGGTGGGGGTGGGGGAGCGGGGTCTGGGAGGACAACAAAATCATCTGCAATGTTTTCCATATTTAGGTTTCTATGCATTACTGTTGAGAGAACTGTTCCAAAAAAGGCAGAACCACTACTTAATTACCGCATACATTTATTTAACCCCCTTGTCAGAATACAATAGCACAGCAGGGGAGATCACTGTATGAATAAGCTGTCAGGTTTTTTTTTTTTCGTTCAGCTCTGCTGGAAAAAAAAAAAAAAACAACTAGTAGTGTGTACTATACTTAAGTGGTTGTAAACCCTTACATATATGCAGTGAAGTAACTGGCCTCAGATGATAAAGAGAGATAAAACAAATCCTCCTACATACGTTGTCAGGGCTGGCGCTACCTGTAAGGTGACCTAAGCAACGCCGGCATCCTGCACCCAGAATCAGTAATGGACCGGCCGCTGGCACAGCACTGCTGTATGGAGGGCATCTGCAGAGAGTTGTGACGAGACCACAAGTTGTGGAGTAGCATACTTTGAGTCCCAAGCCAGCGGGGCGTATAGTCGCAATGAGAGCGTGTGAGTACATGAGTGGAGCTGTCAAATTGAAACTCTGATGTCGGGAAGGGCGGACCAATATATGGGGCTCTGCCCCTTTGTTCTGTCTATAGAGAAAACAGCCAGCGTTTAAACATTGGTGGGCGGGGAAGAAGGTGGCAGGGGGAGGGACCAACTACTGCATGTGCACCCACAGCTCTGTAATTCAGGTTAATTATACAGAGCTGTGGGTGCACATGCTGTAGTTGGTCCCGCCCCCCTGCCACCTTCTTTCCTGCCCACCAATGTATAATGCAAATTGTTTTGTCTATGCAGGGGACAAAGGGGCGGAGCCCCGCACTTTGGCCAGGCCCTTCCCGACATCACAGCTTTAATGTGACAGCTCCTCTCCAGGACTTACACTCACTCTCATTGGCCGTACACCCTGCTGGCTTGCCCACCAATCCCTGGCTGTGCTGGATAGAGGTTTATACTGCTGAATGTCCTGCTATAGGCTGCTCTCATTTATTATCTATCTGATGCCTGCATTTTTCCCTCGGCTCCTGTATGCTGCTAATCAAGATTTTAGGATGTAAGTGTGCTATGTTTAACAAATTCCTGAACCTTGCACTCTATACAATGCATTACTGAACCTTGCACACTGTACAATGCATTCCTGAACCTTGCACACTGTACAATGCATTCCTGAACCTTGCACACTGTACAATGCATTCCTGAACCTTGCACTCTGTACAATGCATTCCTGAACCTGCACTCTGTACAATGCATTCCTGAACCTGCACTCTTGAATCCACAATAAGCATACCGCACGCATGGGCAGGGCAAAGGGGGTGGGAGTCAGGGGTGGAGTGGCAAACTCAGGTTTCGCCTAGGGTGTCCAAAATCCTCGCACCAGCCCTGTACGTTGTACCAGTTTATCTACAGTCTTCTACCCTCTACATCTGTTCAAAGTCCAGACATTTTTACAGCTTGTCTGAGCTGTAAAATAAAGGGGGCAGAGAGCTGAAATCACACCCTGCAGAGCTCAGTTAGGTGAGCTCTGAGAGCTGATTGGAGGGAAGGGACACCCCCCCCCCCTTCACGCAGCACACAAGCAAAGAGCTGGGACTGTCAATCTGCTGGAGGTCCCTCCCCTGTCACCTTTTTTCTCTTGGTGCCAAGAAAACTTATAAAGTGACTCATGCTGATAGCAGAGGACCGAAGCCGTAGACAGAAATTACACTTAGTGCTCTTAATTGAGACAAGTACACACTATAGAGGGACATGCTTTGTTCATATTTCATGTCTGAGGTTTACAAGCACTTTAATGGAATTTTTAGATTGTAAGCTTTTTTGAGCAGGGCCGTCCTGGCCCTCTTGTAATGTATTGTAACTGTACTGTCTCCCTTTATGTTGTAAAGCACTGCATAAACTGTTGGTGCTATATAAATATTGTATAATAATAAATAATTTACAGCCAAATAGTGCTTCTAACTTTGGAAGCACTACTTATTGCCCTATAGGGAACCTAGCACCAGCCAATACTTGCCCAGATTCAGTCTCTTTATATTAGATGACGACTGGTGGTAGCAAACTGACTATGGAATTCAGTTTTATATCAGCAGCTGTGTATTTAGAGAAAAATATGATTTTGTCCCTTTCCTATGCAAATATCTGTAGCATGCTGATTAGTGCCTGAGTCTCCCTGGGGCAGAGCATGTCACTTACCTCTTCCCAGGTGTCCAGTAACATAATATCATCCTCGTCAAGGTCACTCTGAGCGAAGTCTACCACCTCCGTCATAATGAACCGACCCGTCTGATTGGAACACTCAAAGAGGCGGGGCTTATACTGCATCACAGTCTCCTGGAATCTAGACACATCAAACAAAACATTAGGACTTTGTTCAAGTACTGAAAATAATAAAATAGCAACTTAAAGTAGAATTATAGGTAAAACTTTTTTTTTTCCCATTTTGGATAGAGTAAGGAAAGGATTGTAACCCCTGCCAGATTTTTCGGAAATGTAATACACCTCCTGTCCCATAGCCAAGACCAGAAATTAGAGAAAATCCCTGCAAACGTTTCTGGGGACAACCCAAAATTTAGGATTTTTTTTTTAAATATCACTTTCAATGATAATGGTAAACAGGACAAATAAAGAGGGAGAATCTCCCTAAAGGGGGAACTGACAGCAATAAAGATCCTAGGTGCTCTAAACCCTCTCCACTCCAGTCCAAAAACTAGAAAAAAAAAGTTTTGCCTTTAGTTTTAATTTAATTCTAACATTTCTAAGTATTTTGCTATGTTTTAATTACTTTTTTTTACTAAACATATATCACACTCTGCTAATTGTAGATGAAAAAAAAAGTAGTGACACCAGAGGGCGCCAAAGTAACACATGGTTTATGGTAGACTGACTTTTAAGGAGCCTGTCAGCATAGAATAAAGGAATTTGCTGACTTGTCTGTGAAAGGGAAGTCACTAAATTTTGTCACCTTTCCAAATCAACATGAAAGATGCGTGTATCAGGTGCCCAGCCACCTCTCATGTTTGTGTCAAGAGAGTCACCCACTATGTAGTGAAAAAAAAGGTAAGAATGGCAATCTGGAACTTGTTTGGTCAAAAACAAATCAGCAATCACAACTCCAATATTTCTGATTCCAAATATTTTTATTATTAAGTTGTGATAGGGCAAAGGGAAATGTGTGCAGCACAGGAAATTCAACCTCCTAGGTGACATACACTATAATACCAAAAGTATTGGGACGCCTGCCTTTACACACACATGAACTTTAATGGCATCCCAGTCTTAGTCAGTAGGGTTCAGTATTTAGTTGGCCCACCCTTTGCAGCTATAACAGCTTCAACTCTTCTGGGAAGGCTGTCCACAAGGTTTAGGAGTGTGTCTATGGTAAGGTGACCAGATTTTTAAAATGAAATCCAGGGACATTTTTTTCTTTATTGGCAAATGGCACAGGACTGCATAATACACAGAGCGCTGGGCACAGGGCTACATAATACACAGAGCGCTGGGCACAGGGCTACATAATACACAGAGCGCTGGGTACAGGACTACATAATACACAGAGCGCTGGGCACAGGGCTACATAATACACAGAGCGCTGGGTACAGGACTACATAATACACAGAGCGCTGGGTACAGGACTACATAATACACAGAGCGCTGGGTACAGGACTACATAATACACAGAGCGCTGGGCACAGGGCTAGATAATACACAGAGTGCTGGGCACAGGACTGCATAATACACAGAGCGCTGGGTACAGGACTACATAATACACAGAGCACTGGGCACAGGACTGCATAATACACAGAGCACTGGGTACAGGACTACATAATACACAGAGCGCTGGGTACAGGACTGCATAATACACAGAGCGCTGGGTACAGGACTACATAATACACAGAGCGATGGGCACAGGGCTAGATAATACACAGAGCGCTGGGTACAGGACTGCATAATACAAAGAGCACTGGGCACAGGACTGCATAATACACAGAGCACTGGGTACAGGACTACATAATACACAGAGCGCTGGGCACAGGGCTAGATAATACACAGAGCACTAGGTACAGGACTGCATAATACACAGAGCACTGGGCACAGGACTAGATAATATACAGAGTGCTGGGAACAGGACTGCATAATACACAGAGCGCTGGGAACAGGACTACATAATACACAGAGCGCTGGGAACAGGACTACATAATACACAGAGCGCTGGGAACAGGACTACATAATACACAGAGCACTGGGAACAGGACTACATAATATACAGGGGGGGTGTTAGGCATAGAGTACAGGGTTCAGAGGTTTGCTATGCACAGAGGACACTTCTGGCCCCGCATCCATGGCTCACCTCTACACCCTTCTCTCAGATTATCTCTGCAGCCATCTCTTAGCCCTTCCCCCACAACAGCTAAACTCTCTAAACATCAGCTCTGACCCTTTCTACCCCACTGCCCTCACCTGTGTACAAACAGACCCCCCCCCCCCCCCCAATATCTGCTCATCTCACGTTCTCAGCCCTCTACACAGTCCAATTTTGGCTCTGCCTCTCTTCCACTGAACAGCAGCAGGAGCAGCAGTGAGATCGTCCAGCAGGGGGTGTCTGCATCGGAGCCATCAGGCTGTTTCTCAGCCAGCATGGGATGCCTTGTCTGCAGTAATCTGGCCCTGAATCCGGGGAGAAAACCAGGGACAGACTTGAACCGGGGACAGTGTCCTTAATCAGGGGATGTCTGGTCACCCTAGTCTATGGGTAGGTTTGACCATTCTTCCAGAAACACATTTGTGAGATCAGGCACTGATGTTGGACGGGAAGACCTGGCAGTCTCCGCTCTAATTAATCCCAAAGGTGTTCTATTGGGTTGAGGTCAGGACTCTGTGCAGGCCAGTCAAGTTCCTCCACCCAAAACTCACTCATCCATGTCTTTATGGACCTTCCTTTGTACACTGGTCCAAATCATCTGGTGGAGGGGGGGTTATGGTGAAGAATGATCAAACATTCTCAAAGACACACCCCTAAACCTTGTGGACAGCCTTCCTAGAAGAGTTGAAGCTGTTATAGCTGTAAAGGGTGGGCCAACTCAATATTAAACCCTACAGACTAAGACTGGGATGCCTTAAAGTTCATGTGGGTCGCAGAGTTGTATAAAGTACTCAAAATACATACTTGAGTAAAAGTACAAGTGCTCGATCAAAAAGTGACATGAGTAGAAGTGGAAGTGCTCGATCAAAAAGTGACTTGAGTAGAAGTGGAAGTGCTCGATCAAAAAGTG
The DNA here is from genome assembly GCF_965119305.1 of Pelophylax lessonae. Taxonomy (NCBI): domain Eukaryota; kingdom Metazoa; phylum Chordata; class Amphibia; order Anura; family Ranidae; genus Pelophylax; species Pelophylax lessonae. Next base: position 119,161,892 of record NC_138772.1, read on the forward strand.
ACTTGAGTAGACGTACTAAAGTATTCAACATTTTTTGTACTTAAGTATTGCAAGTAGTTTTTTTAAAAAATTTTGCTACTCAAGTACTGAAAGTAAAAGTACCAGTAGTTTTGAAAAAAAATTGCTACTCAAGTACTGAAAGTAAAAGTACAAGTACTGTGTTATGTAGTTATTAAAGAAAGAAGTCAAAAGTTTGAACATCATATTGTTTTTTATTATTTCAAATACAGCTTTTATTTATACATGCAGTAGCTTTTATTTTCGTATGCGCTGATAATACACATGTTTTGAGCTTCATGAAACCTGCCATCTACTGTTCTGGCAGTGGTAATTTTTATAATAGTAACGAGTAACTATGCAGCACCAAAAAAAAAATATCGGAGTAGAAGTATTGAAATCATTGAAAAAATGTAGTGAAGTAAAAGTGGAAGTAGGAGAAAAAAATTCTACTCTAGGAAAGTACAGATACCGCCTTTCGGTACTTAAGTACAGTAGTGAAGTAGTTCTACTTAGTTACTATACATCTCTGTGTGGGTGTAAAGGCAGGAGTCCCAATACTTTTGGTAATATAGTGTATAATAGGAATGAACATGGATATAAAATTGTATGAATGCACAATAACACAACTATTATATATAAAACAGCCTTTACTATTATTTATAAACACCTTTTCTGGTTTGGAAATTAAGTCTGACATTCAGAAAATATTAGAGTGGACTAGCAGATAACAGTATTCTTTGGATTGATGAGAAAAGACTGGTCATTGTTGTCAGCCAACCAGGGATTCCATATAGTTTGAATCTTTTTCAGACCATAGTTTGGTTTGGTTAAACCATATTCAGCTTAAAGGTTAAAGCGGTATTAAGCCCAAAATAAAAAAATGTAATATATTGCAGTTTACCAATCCCTATTTGTGGTGGCTGCATTCGTTTTCTTTTTTTTTTTTTTTTAGGTCTTTTTCCCCTCTGTTTTCACCTGGTGATCTGGGCAGTAACACATCTCTTGTATTAGAGATCCCCACTCTGAATAAAGGAGCACAGAAAGCACATTTGGGCAGCAGCATTGTCAATCTGGAGAGAAGCGAGTGTTCTATGTACTAGCAGATTTAGATACACTAACAAATTAAACCCAAACTCCAGCTCTCACTGCAGTTACACAAGACGTTACAGCAACAGTTGTGTTCCTGTTGGGTTAAAGGTTTTACATAAATAAAATGTGATTATTGTAAGCACCCCTGTCAGTGGTAAACTGTTTTTAATAAAAATATTGCAGGGCTAAAAGTGAAATCAATTACAAAAACATAAAATAATTTCCAACAATAAAATAAAGAATGTGCATGCAGCAGAGGTAAGTGGACTGATCACACAAATACAAAAAAGTGTCCTTATATGAGATATCAAATCCAGGCATCAACAATCTGGTAAATGGTTTGTCTCAACACTCTAGCTGCTACTGCAGGACAGCTAGTTCTGTTGAAACAACAGACTTACTGGATGGATCATCAGGTGAAAAAAGAAAGCCTTAAAAAGAAAACTAATGTTGGGATGAATGTATAGGTGAATGTCACTATACTGAAAGTGAATTTACCTTTTGTCACTTGAGTAAGGAGCTTTTCCTCCCAAAGCCACCCAGAATTCATTAGGTTCCTGACCCTCAAGGATGGTTTGCTTGTCCTGCTTAGAGATGATATTGGCCACAGTCTTTGCCATTTCTCGCTCGTCTCCACTGCAACCCTAAAAAGAATAAAAAATATACAATGTGATTTATATGACTAAATTGATATGTTTTGTCACACTTGGAGCTCCTTGGAAAGTACAGTATTTAGTTCTATACAGTCAGTGTTTCATGTGATGTCATAAAATAAGTAAAATCTATATGGATTAATTTCTCGTTCGCCGTTAGTTAAATTTGATTTAAGAGTGGCAACCATAATGGCCCTCTGTAACATTCCGGGGCCTTCACATTTCAAAAAATAACAATCAAAAAGGACAGATCCTGCACATGCTGATATACAACAAGTACAAAGAGGAGTACTTCACCAGCCCATGGCGCTGTCCATGTGTTCACCTCCTTTGTTTGTATGTTTTTTAGCTGAAATGTCCTGGTTGCTGCTGCTCCTCTCTCACTCCACTGGGGGGGGGGGGGGGGGGGGGGCGGATCAAAACAATTCAAATCTGTAAAGAAAAGCGCACGCAACCTCGGGCAATAAAGCTTTAATAAAGGACAATAAAACAGTACATTGGAATTGCACTCACACTTTTTCTTTAAGGCAATCGCTTTACAGCATTCCAACAGGAGCTACTCGCTTCTACCTTCCCTCCAGATAGTGACTCTGCGGTCTCCTCATCCGCGGCTGCCGCTGCTGTATTCCCGCTCTTCTTCACTTCCTGTGTTGCCTGGTCACCGGATGCCGGTTCTAGTGCGCCTGCGCACTATACCGACGTGATCTACGGCGCCTCAAGAGAGCCTCAGCCAAAGCCGGAGCCACAAGTTGTACGGAGCTGCGAGGTGGGGGATTCAAGACACGGGTGCACTGCCTCTGCTGTTGCTACGGACAACGTGTTTCGGAGGCGGAGCCTCCTTCCTCAGGTCCCACCTTGCTTCCTGCTAACGCCCCTCCCTATATACCCGGGATACCATCGGCCCTAATTAGTTAATTGTGTGTTCTTAAAGGGGCCAGTAACCAATAGTCATTATCCACCTCGGCTGGGACGGGAGAAGCAAGGGGCTATCCACTTTTAAAAAACATATATTAAAAATACAATATAAGATACAATTTGAAATACAATTTAAAACAGTACAGTACAAGCGCAGATATTAACCAGAGCTATTATGGATACATATTAGGATATCACATTCCCTACATAGCAATGGTTTTCTCCTGCTAAAAATACATTAAACGTATCTTAGGAGTATATATGTATATAAAACTCTAAACTACATCAGCATTTCCTTATACCAATAATCAACAAATCATTTTAATTCCACATTATCTGTCATCCATCTACCATAACAATTTCATAAACCAGGATATTGAATCTTATCCTATGGAATTTTTAATGAGTCTAGTATTTTTAATTATTTAATTATATACAGTGGGTACGGAAAGTATTCAGACCCCTTAAATTTTTCACTCTTTGTTATATTGCAGCCATTTGCTAAAATCATTTAGGTTCATGCTTCTTCCTCATGAATGTACACATAGCACCCCATACTGACAGAAAAACACAGAATTGTTGACATTGTTGCGGATTTATTAAAAAAGAAAAACTGAAATATCACATGGTCCTAAGTATTCAGACCCTTTGCTGTGACACTCATATATTTAACTCAGGTGCTTTCCATTTCTTCTGATCATCCTTGAGATGGTTCTACACCTTCATTTGAGTCCAGCTGTGTTTGATTATACTGATTGGACTTGATTAGGAAAGCCACACACCTGTCTATATAAGACCTTTCAGATGACAATGCATGTCAGAGCAAATGAGAATCATGAGGTCAAAGGAACTGCCTGAAGAGCTCAGAGACAGAATTGTGGAAAGGCACAGATCTGGCCAAGGTTACAAAAAGTTTTCTGCTGCACTTAAGGTTCCTAAGAGCACAGTGGCCTCCATAATCCTCAAATGGAAGACGTTTGGGACGACCAGAACCCTTCCTAGAGCTGGCCGTCCGGCCAAACTGAGCTATCGGGGGAGAAGAGCCTTGGTGAGAGAGGTAAAGAAGAACCCAAAGATCACTGTGGCTGAGCTCCAGAGATGCAGTCAGGAGATGGGAGAAAGTTGTAGAAAGTCAACCATCACTGCAGCCCTCCACCAGTCGGGGCTTTATGGCAGAGTGGCCCGACGGAAGCCTCTCCTCAGTGTAAGACACATGAAAGCCCGCATGGAGTTTGCTAAAAAACACCTGAAGAACTCCAAGATGGTGAGAAATAAGATTCTCTGGTCTGATGAGACCAAAATAGAACTTTTTGGCCTTAATTCTAAGCGGTATGTGTGGAGAAAACCAGGCACTGCTCATCACCTGTCCAATACAGTCCCAACAGTGAAGCATGGTGGTGGCAGCATCATGCTGTGGGGGTGTTTTTCAGCTGCAGGGACAGGACGACTGGTTGCAAATCGAGGGAAAGATGAATGCGGCCAAGTACAGGGATATCCTGGACAAAAACCTTCTCCAGAGTGCTCTGGACCTCAGACTGGGCCGAAGGTTTACCTTCCAACAAGACAATGACCCTAAGCACACAGCTAAAATAACGAAGGAGTGGCTTCACAACAACTCCGTGACTGTTCTTGAATGGCGCAGCCAGAGCCCTGACTTAAACCCAATTGAGCATCTCTGGAGAGACCTAAAAATGGCTGTCCACCAACGTTTACCATCCAACCTGACAGAACTGGAGAGGATCTGCAAGGAGGAATGGCAGAGGATCCCCAAATCCAGGTGTGAAAGACTTGTTGCATCTTTCCCAAAAAGACTCCTGGCTGTATTAGATCAAAAGGGGGCTTCTACTAAATACTGAGCAAAGGGTCTGAATACTTAGGACCATGTGATATTTCAGTTTTTCTTTTTTAATAAATCTGCAAAAATGTCAACAATTCTGTGTTTTTCTGTCAGTATGGGGTGCTATGTGTACATTCATGAGGAAGAAGAATGAACTTAAATGATTTTAGCAAATGGCTGCAATATAACAAAGAGTGAAAAATTTAAGGGGGTCTGAATACTTTCCGTACCCACTGTATTTATTATATGTTTTATGAAATTATCCTGGTTTATGAAATTGTTCTGGTAGATGGATGAGAGATAATGTGGAATTAAAATGATTTGTTGATTATTGGTATAAGGAAATGCTGATGTAGTTTAGAGTTTTATATACATATATACTCCTAAGATATGTTTAATGTATTTTTAGCAGGAGAAAACCATTGCTATGTAGGGAATGTGATATCCTAATATGTATCCATAATAGCTCTGGTTAATATCTGCGCTTGTACTGTACTGTTTTAAATTGTATTTCAAATTGTATCTTATATTGTATTTTTAATATATGTTTTTTAAAAGTGGATAGCCCCTTGCTTCTCCCGTCCCAGCCGAGGTGGATAATCACTATTGGTTACTGGCCCCTTTAAGAACACACAATTAACTAATTAGGGCCGATGGTATCCCGGGTATATAGGGAGGGGCGTTAGCAGGAAGCAAGGTGGGACCTGAGGAAGGAGGCTCCGCCTCCGAAACGCGTTGTCCGTAGCAACAACAGAGGCAGTGCACCCGTGTCTTGAATCCCCCACCTCGCAGCTCCGTACAACTTGTGGCTCCGGCTTCGGTTGAGGCTCTCCTGAGGTGCCGTAGATCACGTCGGTATAGTGCGCAGGCGCACCAGAACCGGCATCCGGTGACCAGGCAACACAGGAAGTGAAGGAGAGCGGGGATACAGCGGCGGCAGCCGCGGATGAGGAGACCGCAGAGTCACCATTTGGAGGGACGGGAGGAGCGAGTAGCTCCTGTTGGAATGCTGTAAAGCGATTGCCTTAAAGAAAAAGTGTGAGTGCAATTCCAATGTACTGTGTTATTGTCCTTTATTAAAGCTTTATTCCCCGAGGTTGCGTGCGCTTTTCTTTACAGATTTGAAACATTTCAAAAAATGACATTTCCCATATTCACAGTGTCCTGTTCAATTGAATATGAGACTTTTCTCTATTCATTCATGGAATTCCTTAAAATGATATAAAAACTCTGCACAATGGTGGTGAGCTAGGACACAGGAGGTTTAAGCACTGCTGCTGTATTCTTGCATTGTTAAAGCAGGGCTTCACCCAAAAGGGGAAGCTCCGTTTTAAGGCCTCCCCCCCTTCTCTTTAATAAATGGCACTTTTTTTGGGGGGGTGGTTACCTTGTTTTGACAGACAATCGGAGCGGAAGTTCTCCTCTCCCCCTCCCTCCCCGCAGTCTTCTGGGACACATTGCAGGTCCCAGAAGACTGCAGGACCATTCACAATGCACAGCACAGCCCGTGCATGCTCAGTGGCCACCCGGCTGTGAAGCCGCAAGCTGTCACAGCTGGGGGCTCACAGTTGAGATGCCGGCGCCAGAGACAAAAGCTTGGTGGAAAGAACAGCTCGGGTGAAGACATCACTGGATCCTAGGACAGGGGAGTATCCTTTTATTAAAAGTCAGCAGCTACAGTTTTTGTAGCTGCTGACTTTTAATTTATTCAAGGGTGAATGGAGCTCCTTTTTAAGGCTCCATTCACGCTTGTGCGACTTGTCATGCGACTTTTGATATTAAAGCTGCATGACAAGTCGTTCTCTATGCTTTTCATTATTAACTATTCATATATGTGTGACTTAATGTTGCAGCGACTTCAAAGTAGTTCATGCAATACTTTGGTCCTATTTTCATGCAATTTGAGGGCCATAGACTTCAATGTTAGCCCTCAAAAGTTGCATGAAAGTCGTCCCTGAATGTTATGCAAAGCAAGAGTTGTGCAACAGTTGTCCATTACCATGGGTCAAAACCAAAGTCGCACACTTGCTTTGTGCACTGGTGCACAGTCATGTTGGAACAGGAAGGGGCCATCCCCAAACTGTTCCCACAAAGTTGGGAACATGAAGTTGTCCAAAATGTCTTGGTATGCTGATGCCTTAAGAGTTCCCCTCACTGGAACTAAGGGACCAAGCCCAATCCCTGAAAGACACCCCCACACCATAATCCCCCCTCCACCAAATGACTTGGACCAGTGCATAAAGCAAGGTCCATAAAGGCATGGATGAGTGAGTTTGGGATGGAGGAACTTGACTGTCCTACACATAGTCCTGACCTCAACCCGACAGAACAATTTTGGGATGAATTAGAGCAGAGATTGAGAGTCAGGCCTTCTTGTCCAACAACAGTGACTGACCTCACAAATGCGCTATGGAAGAATGGTCAAACATTCCCATAGATACACTCCTAAACCTTGTGGACATCCTTCCCAGAAGAGTTGAAGCTGTTATAGCTGCAAAGGGTGGGCCAACTCAATATTGAACCCTACAGACTAAGACTGGAATGCCATTAAAGTTCATGTGTGTGTAAAGGCAGGCGTCCCAATACTTTTGGTAACATAGATGTGTATCTGCATCAAATATAAATTCACAAGCACCACTCATGAACTACACAGCAACTGTAATGAAATGTGCAGCATTTATGTGTACAGATTATGCATTTCTCATCTGATCTTACAGGATATCTTTTATTCAGCAGCCAGATTTAGTGATTGCATGGCAACAGCAAGGTACAGATCATACATAACCACTGCAATAATGTGGGATTTCAGGAAAACTCTAAATAAATACATCAGTTATTGCAGTTATGTATTTATTAAACATCATTAAATGTATTTTATATTTAACTAGTGTAAGTACCTGAATTTGTCTTAAACCCATACGTTTGTAACTTCCTGTACAGCAACACAGAGAGTGACGGGCACCAGTAGTTATCAATTCATTTCTGCAGCATAAACATGTGCTGTTTTTAACCCCTTCATGCCTAAGGCTTTTTCTGACACTTGCTATTTAGAAGTTAAAAATCAGTATTTTTTGCTCGAAAATTACTTAGAACCCACAAACATTTTATATATATGTTTTGGCAGAGACCCTAGAAAATAAAATGGCGATCATTGCAATATTTTATGTTAATATTGTTCATATATCATCATATTGCTGATTGAAAGAATTTTTTCTTTGGATTGTTGGACTTTATGATTATCATTGTTTTTGCACTTGATTCATTTATTTGAATTTGTTTAGTTGGATTTAGCGCACCATAATATTTCACACATTCATATTCTTTTTTTCTGGTAGCAGCTTTATCACGGATCAGTGCACTTTTTTTTTTTCCTATACACATTAATATCTTATGTTACACTGTATTTGAGCAGCGGTCTTTCAAATGCAATTTTTTGGGAAGAAAAACACTTTCATGAATTAAAAAAAAAAAAAAAAAAAACCAGTAAAAAAGTTAGCCCAATTTTTTTGTATAATTGTGAAGGATGATGTGACGCCGAGTAAATAGATACCTAACATGTCATGCTCTAAAATTGCAAACACTCGTGGGATGGCGACAAACTATAAATACTTTTCTCCATAGACGGCGCTTTCGCTTTAAAATTTTCTACAGGTTACCTGTTTAGAGTTACAGAGGAGCTCTTGTACTAGAATTATTGTGCTCACTCTAACAATCGCAACGACACCTCACGTGTGTGGTTTGAAGACTGTTTACATTTGAAGGCATGACGTACGTATGAGTTTGCTTCTGCACAAGAGCACAAAGGGATAGATGCTTCACATTTTTTTTCTTATTTTTACATTGTCCCTTTACATCCCTTGTGACAGTAATAGGCAGTGACAGGTACTATTTATGGAGCGATCTGGGGTCTATGAGAACCAAAATCCCTCCTTTGCACTTAAAAGCATTCAAAACACCAAGTTTGGCAGTTTTGAATACTGTCATTTTTTCTTAATCTGGCGCCTTTAAAGTGATTGTAAAAGTCTTGTTTTTAAAAAAAAAAATAACAAACATGTTATACTTATCTGCTATGTTCAGTTGGTTTTGCACAGAGTGGCCCGGATCCTCCTATTCTTGGGTCACTCTTCAGTGCTCCTGGCCCCTCCCTCCTGTTGAGTGCCTCCACAGCAAGCAGCTTACTATGGGGGTACCCAAGCCAAGTCACAGCTCCCTGTGTCCAGACATGGAGCCGCAACCTGCCCCCCCTCTCTCCTGATTGACAGCGGGAGCCAATCGCGCCACGCTGCTGTCTCAGCCAATGAGGAGGAGAGTCCCGGGCAGCTGAGACACTCCGGCAACATCGCTGGATAAAGATGGGCTCAGGTAAGGATTAGGGGGGCTGCTGCACACAAAAGGTTTTTTTCCTAATGCATAGAATGCATTAAGATAAAAAAAAATTTGCCTTTACAATCCCTTAAAGTCTTCAGTAAAGCGGAAGTAATGTCATGACATTGCTTCCAGGTTACTAGATCCGAGACCCAATCAATGCGGATTCGTTTGGGTCTCTGGGCAGGCGGCGGACGTGTCGGCTGGTCGATCGGTACTTCCAGTAGGACAGGAGAGCCTGGACGAGCAGCGGAAGGTGGCGGGAAACATTCCCTCCCGCTGCTTGTAATAACAGCCGCATCAGTTGTTATGAAAAGAAAGCCAACCATCTTGTCTAAAAAACAGATTGCAGGCATCACCCCAGTACAACACTTTGAAGCTGAAGGCCACATATTTGCGTTACTTCGACGTCAAGACACTTTAAACATGCTGATAGAAGGAAGAAGGAATGGCCTAATCAGTTTTCTGCTGCAGGTTGGGTTTTTTTTTCACATAGGTTTTATTTCAAGCTGTGCTGCTGCAGCTGAGTCGGAGGATCTTGGCATGCTGTGTGTCAGGTCACACTTGCCACCATAGGTGTGCAAAGCCTATTGCATTAGGGTGTGCACCTCAAAGCTCAAACACATATGTGTGTGTGCGCGCATGTGTATTTATACTGACGGTGTCAGTAGGGCAGCGGATGGTGTAGTTTGTATTTTTTTAATTTTTTACAATATTTTTATTATTTTTTAGAATTTTATTTTTTTATAGTTCTTTACCAATTTTTTTAGGAGCCCTGTTAGGGGGCTTTGGTGAAATATCAGGGGTTTAAACAGGGAATCTGCATCACACACGGTAGGGTGTGCCCAGGCCTATGCTGGCCACACAGAAACACAATCTTCTGGCAGGCCAAACTGATCCTATATCTGTATGTCAGCTGTGTATTTAGATGCCAGCCTGGAGTTCATTCAGCTTCAAATGCATAGTGTGAACATTTCTTGTCAGCCTGCAGTTTTACATATTTAAATAATGCACATACCTTTCCACACCACAGGTAACACACAGAATCAGTCTTCAGCACAAAGACGTCATTGGAATTAAGAGATGCTGCTCTGGCTGGGACCTCTGTGGCCTTTGTGTTGTATTCATCAGTTCCTCTAACCTGGAACAGTCTGATAGGAGGCTCTGGTTGTACTTTGTCAGTTCGACTTGTTCCTCCCTGCACAAAATATGAACATATTATTTAGACAATACACATAAATGCCTACACAGCTCCAAGATTTGCACTGCACTAGAAGGAAAAAGGAGGAAGAAAAAAATTGAAGGAAAAGAAAATGTTAAATTATAATGTGGCAATAAAATGTTTCATTTACGCCAGTAAGCCATAACTTGATGACCACTGACAGGTTAAATTAAAACTTCTGGATTATCTCATTACAATGATATCTGAAAGTGGGTGGGATATATTAGGCAGGAAGTAAACATGTTGTCTCTGAAGTTGTGTTGAAAGCAAAAAAAAAAAAAAAAAAATGGACATCACAGTTTGTTGTGTATGGGGCTGCATAGCTTCAGACCAGTCAGGGTGGCCATGCTGACCCATGTTCACAGCCAAAAGTGCCTACACTGGGCACATGCGCATCAGAACTAGACCAAGGAGCAATTGAAGGAGGTGGCCTGGTCTGATGAATCCCATTTTCTTTTAAATGTGGATGGCTGGGTGTGTGTGCTTGGGGAATAGATGGCACCAGAATGCAGTATGGGAAGAAGGCAACCCAGTGGAGGCAGTGTGATGGCTTGGGGCTTGGGCAATGTTCTGCTGGGAAACCATGGGTCCTGCCATTCATGTGGATGTTACTTGACATGTGCCACCTACCTAAACACTGTTGCTGATCAAGTACACTCCTTCATGGAAATAGTTTTTTTCCCTAATGGCAGTGGCCTCTTTCAGCCGCACTGCAAAAAAATGGTTCAAGAATGGTTTGAGAAACAATACAATGGGTTTGAGGTTTTGACGTGACCTCCAAACTCTCCAGATTTCAATCCAATCTAGCAAAGGTGGACTGTGCTTGAAAAACAAGTCAAATCCATGGAGGCCACACCTTGAAATTTACAGGATTTAAAGGATCTGCTACTGATGTAATGATGCCGGATACCACAGCGTTCCATCAGAGGTCTAGTGGCATCCATGCCTTGGCGAGTCAAGGCTGTTTTGTCAACAAAAGGGCGACCTATTCAATATTGGGGGGTGGTCATAAAGTTATGGCTGATCAATGTATATTTCTAATGTGCCTAAAAATACAATTTTCAGTGGTATTTGAAAACTGAATTGATATCTCTAATAATGTACTTTAAAGCCAGCATTGATTGTGTCATACAGTATTAAGTGCCTGGCTTCAGGTTCTTTTGTCTTGTGCCCAGTGCTAAATCAATGTGTAAATCAGCACACTGCTAAATCAATGTGTAAACCAGCACACTGCTAAATCAATGTGTAAATCAGCACACTGCTAAATCAATGTGTAAACCAGCACACTGCTAAATCAATGTGTAAATCAGCACACTGCTAAATCAATGTGTAAATCAGCACACTGCTAAATCAATGTGTAAATCAGCACACTGCTAAATCAATGTGTAAACCAGCACACTGCTAAATCAATGTGTAAATCAGCACAGTGCTAAATCAATGTGTAAATCAGCACACTGCTAAATCAATGTGTAAATCAGCACACTGCTAAATCAATGTGTAAACCAGCACACTGCTAAATCAATGTGTAAACCAGCACACTGCTAAATAAATGTGTAAACCAGCACACTGCTAAATAAATGTGTAAACCAGCACACTGCTAAATCAATGTGTAAACCAGCACACTGCTAAATCAATGTGTAAACCAGCACACTGCTAAATCAATGTGTAAATCAGCACACTGCTAAATCAATGTGTAAACCAGCACACTGCTAAATCAATGTGTAAATCAGCACACTGCTTAATCAATGTGTAAACCAGCACACTGCTAAATCAATGTGTAAATCAGCACACTCCTAAATCAATGTGTAAACCAGCACACTGCTAAATCAATGTGTAAATCAGTACACTGCTAAATCAATGTGTAAACCAGCACACTGCTAAATCAATGTGTAAACCAGCACACTTCTTACTGTGTTCAGTTAAACCTGTTATGTGATCCAGTGCAGCATCTTTATATTCTTCCAGTGCCAACCTGAGTTACACAGACAGAGCAAACACCAGACTGCTAGAGGCCTCATAAACGTGACAGTTGGATTGCTTGCTATGGGAACATCAGACTATTTTATATGAGCTATATACAGTATTATGAATACATGTCAAAATCTGTTTTAGCATTCCAGATTTATTATTCCGATAGTTTGAAAATATAAATCTAACCTCGTATATGATCATCTTTCCTTTGAAGATAGCTTGGAAGTGTTTTGGCTCCTTCCCCATTGTCACACGTATTTGAACTGGCTGGTCTTGGTACTTGCGGTCCAGTTCTACTGCATGAAAAGCACATGCTGTGATCTCATCTTGAGTAGCATGGCGGCCCTGTCCAGGGATAAATATTAATACATTACACTGACATCGTGTAAGGAGAAAAACAAAAAACACATTGCACTCATAGTTCCATGCATCAAGAAAAGGGGACCTCAATGTACAGATCTGCCAAACAACATTCTTCTGTATAGAAAACATATAAATACATATTCGTGAGTTGTTGTATCGACCAATGAGTTTGCATTTTTGTCTATCCAGTCCTAAGATTTATACAGCTCTGCCACACATCACAGCCCTGTTTGATAAGGAAGAGGACCTGATTTTTCTCTGCTGCTTTCCAGTAACACTTACAGGTCTCCTTTCCACCCCCCAGCCTGTAAGTGGGCAGTGAAAAGAGAATTAGCAGACTAATCAGTTCATCACTTCGTCTATCACTCTGCTCTCTCTTCCTATCAGCATGCTCCTTGTACTACAACACAGCGGATTGGTTACTTATTGTGCTTTTCCCTCCCCAAGTCTGAGGTCTGCTGTACAGGGACTGCAAGACAGATACCAAGTAAAAGTTAGGTACTTCCACATCTTCCATTAAAAAAAAAAAAAAAAAAAGAAATATAAGGATGTAGTGATGAGTGCAAAGATGCATTAATTGTTGTCTTATATATCTGCTTGGAGTGCAGCTTTGAATCAGATTTACAAAACAAGGCAAAGTCGAGGGAAATATTTTCTAGCAATTATGACTTTTCAATGGTTTAGAGATGTCAGGCAAAGATACCTGCTGGTTGCTGCAGGTTTACAGGATGCTTTCATCCTTATATAATACATTTTAATGAAAGATACATTATTTTAAAAATAGATGTATTTAGGTAGCCCAGAAGCACTACATTTTGTAAAGTAAGGGCAAACAAATTGATTATTCCTTACTTATGGCTATTTTATTTGCAGTCTTCTTTTAAAGGGAATATTCCACTTACCAGCCACATGTATAGCAAGTAATTTGGCTTCCCAGATTTAATGTAGGTATACAGCACTAAGTAACAATCCCCTCCATAGAATCTTCCATATGTTTTTGGATCAACTTCCTTAAGCTCCAGGTTTTCCACTCTCCAGACCTGTGAAGGAAAGTTTTATATTTTCTAAGCTTTAAATTCACATAAGTTCTTTTCTATTAGTTCACTACTAATGATGCTCCCCCATGAATTGCTGACTTACCTGCACATTCCCAGAAGCATCATCCACCATCCTCTGTTCTGCTGCCAACTCTGGTCTGGCGTACAACTGGTTAATGTCAAATTTAACTTGATCCACCTTGGCTGAAAACAAACTTGCCATTAGAATACAACAGAAAACATGTTATGGTATGCGTAGCCGTCATCTCCATTCCACGTTATATATTTAAAAAAATATATAGGGGAGATTTACTAAAACCGATGCACATGGAATCTTCAGAAGCTATGCATAGTAACCAATCAGCTTTCAGGTTTTATTGTCCAAGCTTAATTGAACAAGCTGAGGTTAAGCTGAATGGTTACTATGCACAGCTGCTCCAGATTCTGTGTGCACCAGTTTTAATAAATTTCCCCCTATATATTTTATTAGGGAGATTTTCCATAAGGCCCCTTTCACGCAGGCTTTCCGATCCGGTCTGCCTGTCAGTTAATCAGGCAGATCAGACCCTCCAATCTCCCCTATGTCCGCTGACATCCGCTGCTATCCGATCCTGTCCGCAAAATCCAGATGAATGGTGGTCCTATTTTCCATCCATCTGGCGGATTGGATCAGATGAAAACAGACAGGTGGTCCGTTTTCACCAGATTTCCCCATAGAGGAGAGTGGGGGGCTCAACGGGCATCAGCGGTACGATCCCCTGATGGGCAAGCAGATTCTGTTAAGTGGAGGCGCCCGCGTAAAAGGGGCCTAAATGGTACACACCGAATCTGGTTTAGCTGTGCATAGTAACCAATCAGCTTAACTTCAGCTGTTCAATTAGCTTTGATAATAAAACCTGGAAGCTGGTTGGTTACTATGTACAGCTGCACCAGATTCTGTGTTCACCAGCTTTATCTCCCCATATTGTGTATGAAGATTTTAAGCTTTTTCTGAATTTTAACTTGTAAAAAATCATACCAATCTTCCCCACGTTGTATGTCTTTCCAAGTCCTTGTGTCTCCCCAAAATCCCTCCAGTTCTGAAATAATTGTTTGAACATGGCAGACTCGGCTCCATCATTCACAACCTCCACATTGGTAGTAGCAGGATATCCCTTGGCTTGGATGAAGCCCTACAAGTAATAATAGTAAACATCATAAATATCAAAATGTAGTGAATTAAAATATTGCTATGATGGCAGTAGCCCAATGACTTATCAAAATCCAGCTTTTTTACATGCCAGTCATGTTTGAGTTTGATACGCTTTAAGAAATTTGTAGAGGGTGACAAGTAATCATACTACTTCATTTCTCAATTTAGAGAAATTGGGTTGATCAGATCCAAATTTATTAATAGCTACAGTAGGCCTGTGTTTTTAGGTGGTAGGGGAATCCTTTTCCTGTAAAGTTATAAGCCATTTTCCTTTTTCTGTTATCAATAGAACTACAGCCACCTCATATGAGATTAGTTACACATTGTTACAATATTCTAAGCCAGGTTGGAATCAGTAAAACAAGAAAATGTTCTATGTAAATGCAGTGGTGTATTTTGGTTTTGTGCTGCCCTAGGCAAGACTAAAATTGGGCTCCCCCCCCCATGTAAAGGGGTGGGTGAGGGGGGGTATGAGAGAGAGAGGGTGGGTGAGGGAGGGAGGGGGGATGAGAGAGAGGGGGGGTGAGAGAGAGAGAGAGAGAGAGAGGGGGGAATGAGGGAGGGAGGGGGGATGAAAGAGAGAGGGGGATGAGAGAGAGGGGGGAATGAGAGAGAGAGGGGGGATGAGAGAGAGTGGGGGAATGAGGGGGTGAGAGAGAGAGAGGGGGGGAGAGAGAGGGGGGATGAGACAGAGAGGGGGGTGAGGGGGGAGGAGAGCGAGAGAGGGGGGATGAGAGAGAGAGGAGGATGATAAAGAGAGAGGGGTGAAAGAGAGAGAGGGAGGGAGAGAGAGAAGAGGGGTGAGAGACAGAGAGGGGGGTGAAAGAGAAGGGGATGAGAGAGGCGGTCCTAGCAACCAGTGGCCAATAGAGTCTCAGGTGGGAGGGGGTGGCTTTTTTGCTGCCCCCCAGCAAAGTGGGGCCTTGTTGGCCTAGGCCAAAATACAGCACTGTGTAAATGTAGTGATCCTGGCAGAGGGGTTTTAGTTTGGGAACCAAATGTTATATGTCTGCAGGCTCCTGTGATAGAAATCTGGACCCAGTAATAAAATGCACACATTTTGTAATAAAAGTAATAAAATGCACACATTTTGTATATCCTCTGTTTTTCTATAAGTGAAATATTCTTTTCCATTGTGCTTACTTTTCAAGTAATTAATCACCTCTCCTGGACATAAACCCTGCCATAATATAAATACACGTTGTACCCAGCACTTGATCAACTGTTGCCCAGCAATCAGTGGTACATTATATCATCACCAAACTACAAATGCTTGAACAAATGTGTGTGGGATACTGTGGCCTCCACCGTCTTCCCCAGAGCCTCTCCCATACTCTACTACCCCCTCCCTGACAGCTTCCACCACACTCTTATTTACCACAACCACATACCCCGGGTTCCCATTATAACCACTCAATTCTTTAGATATCCCAACCATCCCTTCCGCTGTCTCACATACCATATCCCAATACCTATCCCCTTTCTAGATGCCATACGCCCCTATTTACATGGATCCCAGATATACCCCAGCAGACTTTGACATCCTTATACTGTAATTACCCTTCAGTGGGGTCTCACCCAAAGAGCTTTATGTGGTGGTAAGGAACCTTGCTGTGTCGTGCCCTCTCCCGATCCAGATCAGACAAACTCCATAGAACGGATATCTTACTTTTGTTCTTACAAAGTTCCCGCATGACTGCCTAATGTTACCTCTTGGTTTGATACTTTAATCAGCAGAGTAGGTGCCATTATGTTAACAGTTACCTTCTGTACCATGGTATGTTATTGTACTGCCTTCAGAATTGTTAAAAATGGTAAAAATACTTTTCAACGAAAAATACTTGTGGAAAAAAAAACCTATAACAATTCACAATTGTTTATGCTTTTACTTGCTCCCAGTCATTGAAAAACAAAGAAACCAAGCATCACCATGACATCCAGGGGACTAGCATTTTTTTTAGAAGGTTGGGGGCGATAATCCACATATTTTTCTAATAACAGGTGCACCTTGGCTTCTTGGCAGACTTTGGGCTAATTCACCAAGGGTTATATTTCAGGTATGGGTGGATGCTATTGGGCTGAATATTCCCATTACTTCTTTTATTTTAGGACTACAGCGCTGAGATTACCTAAAAAACAAACTAACTATTTTACAATCCCAGAAAAAACACACTTTAAATTCAGCGAGGCACATTGCATCAGATTTAATTCCTGTGACAGATTAGTATAAAATGGCAAGTTAAAAATTTTCAACATATTGGGGGCGATTTCATAAAACTGGTGAAGCTTTGAATAGAAACCAATCAGCTTTCAGGTCTTATTATCAAAGCTTAATTGAACAATCTGATGTTAGAAGGTGATTGGCTGGCTACCATGCACAGCTGCACCAGAGTCGGATTGCTCCATTTGTAGTAGATCTTCCCCACTATTTCAAGCCAACCTATTCAGCGGACTTTGAAGTCAGGCACACAAAGATTAATTCACAGGCAAGTGTCAATATATTGCTCGTATTTATTGTTCAAAAAATAACAGTAAGATTCTAAGGGTATATCAAACAGTAATTACAATTTCTAGCCCTTGTACTCGGGGCTGTCAATCTGCAGTGTGTCCCTCACTGCATTTTAGAAAACCCTGGAGGGTCAGGTGCAGTGTCCAGTCCCGCTGAAGGCAGCCCATGAAAGTCTATGGCAGACCGCGGCTGAATAGGGTGGTACCAGTGCCAAGGGCCCTTTGCGTTCAGGGACAAAGATCCACAACAAAGAAGACCTGACACTTCCTCACTGTTGCAAAGTAATTACACTGGTCCTGCCTGGGAAGCAGAATTCAATCCACCTGGCAGTCCACCACGAAAATCTGGTTTTGCCTGGCTGCCATTATTACAATCCCATGGCAATAATGGGGGGGGGGGGGGACTATTGTAGATTAAACAGTAATCACCAGCAAGTATCAAGTAGGAGTTTGACATACTGGAAGGTGCTCAGTCATAAGGTTCATAACTAAAAACCTTTGCAAAATGTGTATGGGCACAAGTAACACTCCAACCATTATGACTCCCTGCAATCTTTGGGGCCTGTTTGTCCAACTGCCTGATAGAACAAGCTTCAAACACACTTCACCCCATCACAGTGACTTTAAATGAGATCACCCATTGAATATCATACAGCAAAGACCCTCTTCTGTGGCTGTATATTATCTTTAATATTTTAATTAAATATAGATATCTATACTGTATACAGAGTGGAGCTCATTGCTGGATTGAGTGACTTACTACTGCTCGGCTAAAAGCTGCCTTCTTCTCTTCAGCACTGGAATCTTTACCTCTCCAGACAAAAATCTTTATTCCTCCTTGATCCAGGATGTGGCAGTCCTGTAGAATTGAGTATACATAGGTCAAATGATGGTGCCATAATGGGTATACTTATGGTTATGGTACAATTTAATCATTTCCTCAAAATATTTTCGCAATTGTATATTGGTACAGGGGATAGAGTCACCTCTGCCATGTTACAAGAAACATCTAGAGACATCTTCCATGCTACAAGAGACAATGATTACCATTGATATGTAACCAGGAATTGTTAGAGACCACACGAATGTTACCAGAGCCTGATAGCAACCATCGTCATGTCACAAGAGCAGAGTTGTATAAAGTACTCGAAACCCATACTTGAGTAAAAGTACAAGTGCTCGATCAAAAAGTGACTTGAGTAGAAGTGTAAGTGCTCGATCAAAAAGTGACTTGAGTAGAAGTGGAAGTGCTCGATCAAAAAGTGACTTGAGTAGAAGTACTAAAGTATTCAATATTTTTTGTACTTAAGTATTGCAAGTAGTTTTTTAAAAATGTTGCTACTCAAGTACTGAAAGTAAAAGTACAAGTACTGTGTTATGTAGTTATTAAAGAAAGAAGTCAAAACTTTGAACATCGTATTGTTTTTTATTATTTCAAATGCAGCTTTTATTTATACATACAGTAGCATTTATTTTCGTATGCGCTGATAATACACATGTTTTGAGCTTCATGAAACCTGCCATCTACTGTTCTGGCAGTGGTAATTTTTATAATTGTAACTAGTAACTATGCAGCACAAAAAAAAATATCGGAGTAGAAGTATTGAAGTCATTGAAAAAAATGTAGTGAAGTAAAAGTGGAAGTAGGAGAAAAAAATTCTACTCTAGGAAAGTACAGATACCGCCTTTCGGTACTCAAGCACAGTAGTGAAGTAGTTCTACTTAGTTACTATACATCTCTGCACAAGAGACTGATTGACAACATGTTACAAAAGACTTATGAGTGTTCGGTAGCATGTTGCAAGAGACTAAAACATTAGCACAAAGCTTCTATGTTTTGCTTCTATGTAACCCACTTACCTGGTGCTGCAGCAAATCCTGGGTAAGAGGTTTTGTTGCAATTTCTTGTACTACCAAATCCCCGTCTTTTTCAAAAACACTGTAAAAAAAAAAAATTAGATTGAAAGACTGCTACAATACTATCTATCTATCTATCTATCTATCTATCTATCTATCTATCTATCTATCTATCTATCTATCTATCTATCTATCTATCTATCTATCTATCTATCTTACTGTGCAAACGTTTTAGGCAGGTGTGAATAAAATTCTGTAAAGTAAGAATGCTTTCAAAATTTAAATTGTTTATTTTTATCAATTTACAAAATGCAAAGTGAGTGACCAGAAGAAAAAGCTAAATCATATCAATATTTGGCTTGACTGCCCTTTATCTTCAAATCAGCATCAGTTCTTACACTTCCACACTTTGTACACTTCAGGGATTTTGTAGGAATAGAGTCAGGTTTATGATTAACCAATTATATAAAGCAGGTGCTAATTATCGTCTATTTTATACATCAGTTGACACACACAAATTAACTGAAACAGAAACAGCTGTGTAGGAGGCTTAAAACTGGGTGAGGAACAGCCAAACTCTGCTACTTTGGGTCCTTTCACATGGGCGGTCCCATTTTTTTGCGGATGAAAAATTTACATAATGCATGTCAATGGGATTGCGGATGTCAGCGGATGACCATCCGCTGACATCCGATTTGCGTCCTTTCCTATCAATTCCGTTTTTTGGAATGGAAGAGAACCCTGTTTTTCTTCTGTTTAAAAAACGGAATGGACGCAAAAACGGATGTCAGTGGTGTCATCCGCTGACATCCGCATTCCCATTGACATGCATTATCTCCGTTTATCATCCACAAACGGATGGGATGATAAACTGACATACGGACCGAATGACAAGTGTCATCCATGTCCGTAAAAAAAAAAAAGTGCCGGAGCGGATCAAAAACAGTCCGCCCCGCGTGAAAGGACCCTAAGGGAAGGTTGTGGAAGACAGTTTCATGTCACAGGTCATACATCATGGCAAGACTGAGCACAGCACCAAGATACAAGACACAAGGTCTCTCCCAGGCAAAGATTTCAAAGCAGACCAGGGTTTCAAGATGTGCTGTTCACGCTCTTTTGAAGAAGCACAAATAAGCTGGCAACATTGAAGACTGTAGACATAGTGGTTGGCTAAGGAAAAATAATGCAGCAGATGAAAGGCACATCATGCTTAATTCCCTTCAACATCAGATGATATCCAGCAGTGACATCAGCACAGAAATGACAGAAACCAGTGGGACCCAGGTACACCCATGTACTGTCCGGAGAAGTCTGGCCAGAAGTGGTCCTAATGGGAGAATTACTGCCAAAAAGACATACCTATGATGTGGAAACAAGGCTAAGCGACTTAAGATATAACTAAAGGCAAAAACTTTTCCTGGTGCCTCCATGGCAGCATACTAGTGATAGAGCTCCGCCTCTACTCCTCCCTCAGGACTAGTGAGTAGCATAAAAGAAAGGCCCAGCCCCCTGTCCCATCATTCTCCTTTTTTTCCTCATACCTTCCTGACTGGTGAAGAATAAGCAGAATGTCCATACCTCTGCCTCCAGGCAGCTTTCCGCCGGGTTCAGCCTCTCCTGTGCGGAGTCCCGGTTCTTGGGTCGCTCAAAGCACTAATAAGGCCGGGAACCCCTTCTGTGGATCTTTGGGGTACAATTTGCAGTGTTTCCTCATAGGAACGCATACTGCCACTGTCTCTTTAAAAAATCTTTAAATGTTTGGCTTTGCAGGATTTTGCACAAGGACCGTCTTTTTTTTTTTTTTTTCTTCCTCCCCCCCTCTTTTCAGCTTGGATTCCCCTTTAGGTTTTCCAGTTCTTGTTTGTTTGTTTGTTTGTTTGTGTTCGTTTTCCTTGTTGTCTTTCCCTTCTCTTTCCCTCTTTTTCTTTTCCCTTCTTGCCTTTGTCTTACCTTTTCAGCCTGTCCCTTTAAGTTTTCTGTGAAGACATCCGATCCTGTGTAAATGGCTCCCAGTCCTGGGATTCCCCCTGCAGCGCCATGCAAATCGAGGCCGCCCCTTACTCCACAGAGCCTCGGCGTCTCTGCGGACCGCCTCGTAGGGCGGGGAGTAGGGCCCTACACGAGGAACGTTCTGCGCATGCGCGGGCGCATGCGCAGTGTGGTTGAGGCTCGGGCGGCCATCTTGGATGTGGGAACCAGGTGTAATTTTGCCCTGAGTTCCCACAGAAGCTAAGGGGAGGGGTTTGGTGCTCTCTTAGGCTGCTCTGCCTATTAAAGGGCCATTCCACCTGCTGTCCACCTGAAAGACAGCATCTTTCCCTGCTCCTACCGACTTGTTAAAGCCCTTGGTAGGTAGCACTTTGTAATACTTTTTTTTTTCCTCCGTCATCATTCCCATTTATTCCGTTTTTATTTGTCTTCAATAAAACTTTTTTTTTTTTTGTTCCTTCTTTTCTTCTCCCTTTTTCTGTTTTCCTTCTTGCGTTTTCCTCTCACAGCCGGTCCTTCTGCAACGCCCTACGATGAGCCACTCATCACGTAACCAAGATCCTCACAATAGGTATGGGACCACCTTTCTGTAAGTATTGAAGAAAGAAGGAAAAGAGTGCTTGTATGGACTAAATAGTGTCCTTTGTTCCAGCCCAACACACTCCAAAAGATCCGGGAAGTCTTCGAGGCACCGCGACCATGACAGTCCAGATCGCAGATCAAGATCTTCCCACTATAGATCCTCAGAAAGATCTAGGTCAAGATACCGTCACTCTCCTTCTCCGCCATCACATTCATCAAGGAAGAAGTGTTGGGCTTGTGGCGCGGTACCCTTACCTAGAAAACTAGTCTGCCAGGACTGTTTTCGGGACTACGCAGCCAACCGGGAGTTGGAAAACCAACAAGTGGTGGATCTGCTAAAGCAGACAATGAAGGATTCCCTTTCGGATTTAACAACTCTAGTACCCGCACAGGCGGCTCCCTCTGCAGCTCAAGTTCCGGACAGGGATGATAGCGCTCCAGGCCCCTCTGGGCTAAACCCTTCACGCGCTGCGGCTCCATTACTTGGGGAGGCATCTTCTGGTCACCTTTCGGAAGAATCCACAGAGGGGTCGGACCCGTCAGGCTTTAACTATGCCTTAATCCCACCTTTTATTCAGGCAGTAAAAACAGAAATTGCCTGGGAGGATCCTGAAGAACCCACTCCTAAGTCAAAAACGTATTTTCCCTTCCTTAAGAGGAAACAAGTATTCTTTCCTCTTATGGGCCAGATAAGAGAAATTATCGAAGAGGAATGGAAGAAGACGGATAAAAAGTTTTCATTGGGCCGTCTTAATAAACTCTACCCTCTAGCCGAGGCTGAAGCGCAATCATTAAATTCCATGCCGGTGGTGGATGCTGCAGTCATACGGCTCGCCAAAAACGTGACACTACCTATGAAAGATGCAGCTTCTTTCAAAGATCCGCTAGATCGCAAAATAGATCTGGACCTAAAAAGGAGCTACCTGGCCTCGGGCGCAGCCTGTAAACCGGCTATTGCCCTTACATCTGTCTCCAATGCCATCAGGGCTTGGACGGAAAATGTCGAGACAGCGCTACGCCAAAATGTCCCTAGAGAAGACATTGTCAAGGCATTGGAGGAACTGAAAATATCGGCCGATTTCATCGGAGAGGCCGCCATTGATACCATACGTTGTTCCGCACAATCAATGCTCCACACAGTAATGGCCAAAAGGGCCCTCTGGCTAAAACCATGGACAGCTGACCTTGCGTCCAAACAGAGTTGGTGCAAGATTCCGTTCGACGGCAAAACCCTCTTCGGAGAAAAAATGGACAAGGCAATTTCCAGGGTAACTGGAGGCAAGTCTGGTCTCCTGCCACAAGACAGGAAAGGCAAGAGAACAAGAGTCTATTCGTCTAGATTCCGGCCCTCAAATTCCAGGGATTATAGGCAAACCAGACAGAACAGGGATAACAGAAGACCCTGGAGAGGCACCCAGGCCTCTTTTTTGAACACACGCAAAACCAAGGCTTTCACCGCTCCCCAGGAGGCAACGAAGCCTTTTTGACGCCAGAAGATCGCAATCCCTCCCAGTCGGAGCCAGGCTACAGGCTTTTTTCCAATTTGGGCTTCGCGTTGTCAGGACCCCTGGGTTCTGTCAACAATCCATCAGGGTCACCGGTGGGTGTTTGCTCATCCTCCTCCTCATGCATCGTTTCAGGAGTCAAGAATACCAGCCTCGCCATCAAAAGCATTGGCATTATCCCAATTCCTGACAGATCTTCAGCTTCAAGGTGCAGCCATACCGGTTCCATTGGCGGAGCGTTACACCGGTTTCTATTCTCCACTCTTCTTAGTGCCAAAAAGGACGGGAGGTTGGAGGCCGGTGATAGACCTCAAGAGGCTCAACCGATATATAGAACTCGAGAGCTTCAAAATGGAATCCCTGCAAACTATCATCCAGGTCATTCAGCCAGGAGATTGGTTGATATCTCTCGATCTACAAGATGCTTACCTGCACATCCCAATCTTCCCAACTTATCAGAGATTTCTGAGGTTCGCTGTAGGCGAGATACACCTTCAGTTCAAGGCCCTTCCATTCGGGCTCTGCACGTCTCCGCGAGTGTTCACCAAGACCTTGATAACTGTCCTAGCCCCCCTCAGGGAGAGGGGGTTGAGAGTGTACCTCTATCTAGACGACATTCTCCTATTGGCAAGCAATCCAGATCAACTCAGATCCCACAGGGAAATTCTCCTTCAGACTTTGCAGGAGTTCGGCTGGCTCATAAATTTTCAAAAAAGCAACTTGTCTCCGACGCAACAGATGGTTTACCTGGGAGCCATGTTCAATACCCAAGTGGGGACAGTGTCCTTACCCAGCCAGAAGATGGATATTATCATACGGAGGATGTTCACTGTAATTCGGAGTACTCATCTGACGGCCTCTCAGTGTCTGAGTCTAATCGGCACAATGTCCTCTTGTATTCCCATGGTGCCATGGTCCCACTGGCACCTGAGGTTCTTCCAAACAAGTTTTCTGTCACAATGGAGGAAACAACACCTCTCCCAGAAGATCCGAGGGACCGCCTTAATGCGCAGAAGCTTGTTTTGGTGGACGAAGAAGGAAAATCTTGCCAACCCCCGTCACCTAGGCTCATTCAACTGGACCATCCTTACGTCCGATGCGAGTGGGCACGGATGGGGCGCCCATTGCGGGGAGGTCAAGCTTCAGGGAAGATGGTACCACTCAACCAAAGGAGTGGTATCCAATGTACTGGAACTAAGAGCGGCATTTCTAGCTCTGATTTCCTTGGCACCCCTCCTCCAAGGCCACAGAGTCCTCCTGAGATTAGACAACAAGACAGCAGTGGCATACCTGCTGAGACAAGGAGGTACTCGCAGCAGGACCCTCCTCCGAGAGGTCGAACCCATCATGCTGTGGGCAGAAAGGAACCTACGAGATCTCAGGGCCGTTTACATTCCAGGCCGGCTGAACACAGTGGCAGACGCTTTATCCAGGAGGTTTGCAGACAACAACGAGTGGTCTCTACATCCACAAGTTTTTCTCCAAATCACCAACTTCTGGTACCCTCCTCAAGTGGACATGTTTGCCACTCCGGACAACTCGAAACTCCCCAGATTCTACTCTCGCCTCCCCTGCCCTCAGTCGGAAGCAGTCGATGCCCTGACATGCCCATGGAATTTCTCGACGGCCTATGCCTTTCCTCCCCGCCCACTGATTCTGAAGTTTCTCCGGAGACTTCTCACAGAATCAGTACAAGTCCTGGCAATACTCCCTTTTTGGCCGAAGAGACCATGGTTCCCTCTAGCCATCCATCTCAGTGTGGAACCCCCCATGAGGGTTCCACATTTTCCCAACCTACTGTCCCAGCAGGGACTATATCATCTGAACCCGCAGAGATTAGATCTGCGGGTTTGGAAACTGAAAGGCAAAGGTTTCAGGCCTTAGGATGTACTCCTGAAGTCATCGCGACACTTTTGAAGGCCAGGAAGCCCTCTACCAACGCGGTCTATTCAAAAGTGTGGAACAAATTCCTAGCGTTTGCCGCGGGGCAGGACTTCAACCCCGTCCTCCCCTCTACCTCTCAAGTCTTAGCCTTCTTACAGACAGGACTGGATTTAGGATTGGGACTAAGCTCCCTCAAAGTACAGGTAGCGGCAATCTCGGCTGCGACCAACAAGAGATGGGCCGAAGATCCTCTAGTGGTTACCTTTTTAAGAGGAGTGTTGAAAATTCGTCCTCCCGTTAGACGCTCTTTTCCACAGTGGGATCTTTCCCTGGTCCTGGAAGTTCTTTGTAACCCCCCATTTTCTCCAGTGGAACAGGCCTCTCTTTGGAACTTGTCATTACAAACTGCCTTCCTCTTGGCCATCACCTCCAGCAGACGAGTCTCCGAGCTATATGCCCTAGGAATAAGTGAGGATCACATCACCTTTTTTCCGGACAGGGTTGAACTTCGCCCTAGGCAGGGGTTCATCCCCAAGGTCTCCTCCTCTTCTCATCTCCTAGAATCTTGGGCCCTTCCAGTTTTCCAAAACGCAGATGCACGACCTAGACATCTCTAGAGTTCTTCGAGCCTATCTGGAAATCACAAGCTCATTCAGACAGTCTGACAGTCTGTTTGTCATCCCCTTTGGGAAAAACAGGGGCAAAGAGTCCACCAAGAGGACTCTATCATCATGGATCATCAAGCTCATCCAGAAAACCTATAAAGTCAAGGGGCTATCTCCACCTTCACAAGTAAGAGCTCATTCTACTAGGGCAGTCTCGGCTTCCTGGGCGGCAAGGGCCAACGTTTCCTTAGAGACGGTTTGCAGGGCCGCCTCATGGTCTTCAAGTCATACATTCTTCAAACATTATCGTATCAACCCAGGGTCGCTTACAACTGTAGAGTTCGGCAGAAGGACTATTCAGTCGGCCATGTCTTTTACCAATTAAAGATTTGCATATTTAGCATTACCCACCCATTTGTCTTGCTAGTTATTTATCACTAGTATGCTGCCATGGAGGCACCAGGAAAACGGAAAATTGCTTCATACTTACCGTAATTTTCCTTTCCTGGTGCCTATCCATGGCAGCATATGCTCCCACCCCTGGTATTCTATATGACAGAGAATGATGGGACAGGGGGCTGGGCCTTTCTTTTATGCTACTCACTAGTCCTGAGGGAGGAGTAGAGGCGGAGCTCTATCACAAGTATGCTGCCATGGATAGGCACCAGGAAAGGAAAATTACGGTAAGTATGAAACAATTTTCCGTTTTTTTTTTTGTTTTGGATAGTGTGGAGAGAGATTAGGACACCTGTCAGTTTTTATGGGTGTTTGTGCCCCTGTTAGGAAGATTCACCCTCTCTATTTGTGCTGTTTACCATTATTATTGAAATCCCAAATTTTGGGTTGTCCCCAGAAAAGTAAAAGAGGGGAAATCTTCCAATGGCAACACTAATTTCGGTGACATGGGGGTGTTCAAGGAACTCCCTTAATTTGCAGGGATTTCCTCTCATTTCCTGTTTGTCTATGGGACAGGAAGTGAAGGGAAATTTCTGCAATGGGACACAAACGGGGGAAAAAAAAGAAAAATCTGACAGGAGTTATAGTCACTTGACCTCTGGAAAAGATCCCCTTCATAACCAGGCCATTTTTTGCTATATGACACTGCGTTATTTTAACTGACAATTGTGAAAAACTGTACATAAAATTACATTTACGTAACTTTTCCCCCATAAATAGAGCTTTATTTTGGTGGTATTTGAAAACCACTGGGTTTTTTATTTTTTGCGCTATAGCAAAAAAAGCCCGACAATTAAAAAAACAAAAACAAAAAAAACAAAAAAACAGTATTTCTTACTTTCTGCTATAAACCTATCCAAGACATTTATTTTAAAAAATCGAATTTCTTCATAAATATAGGCCAATATGTATTCTGCTACATATTTTTGGTAAAAAAAAATCCCATTAGGCGTATAGGAACTAGGAACTAACTTTAGTGTATTGAAGAACAAGGAATCCTGGAAGTGGTGGTTTGGCTCCCACACAGCCCTGATCTCAACATCATCCAGTCTGTCTGGGATTACTTAAAGATATAGAAGGATTTGAGGCAGCCTAAATCTACAGAAGATATGTTGTCAGTTCTGGAACAACCTACCTGCCGAGTTCCTTCAAAAACTATGTACAAGTGTACCTAGAAGAATTGATGCTGGTTTTAAGGCAAAGGGTGGTCACACCAAATATTATTTTGATTTGGATTTCTCTTCTGTTCATTTACTTTGCATTTTGTTAATTGATAAAAAATAATCTATGAACATTTTGGAAAGCTCTCTTACATTACAGCATTTTTTCACATCTGCCTAAAACGTTTGCGCAGTAGATATATTTATTTATTTATTTTTCTTTGTTAGTGGTTCAGTGGATAAAGTCAGGTAAAGTTCTGACTCAATCCACAGAGCTTGTATGAATTGGGTGAAGTGTGTGTAGGCATAGGTGTACAACACTATAGTCAAACAAGTGAAGCTGTAAGGCCAATAATTTAAGGGGGGCAATTTTAGGAACCAGCTGGAGGGGGGGGGGGGGGTCAGTCAGAGTAATGGAAAAGACAAAATTGGCTGTAATTAGAGGGATTTCGATAATTTCATAGGTACAGTAGAAAGACCTAATTAATGCAAAAAGTAATCTATTCGTATATGTACACACAGCAATGCAGTAAACAATAAGGCTAAATGGTATAAAGTTGTGGTATAGAAATATGAGTCAAAACATTTTTGGGAGAAACCCAGCCCTAAATATGTAAACAATGAAGAGAAGGAGGGGAAGAGAAGAAAGAAAGGGAAATATTTTTTCCCTTTCCCCCCATATCCCCTCGAAAAATGAGCCTTTAGACGGTAACTCCCAAAAGGTATATAAAACCAATACAAATATATTGATTTTAAAGTACAAAAATATATTTTTATTGAACATACAAAGACATATACATGACCTAATCCAAAGCAGTGTCACAAAGGTAAAAGGATCCCCGTAGCATTGATACATATAATGACATAAAAAAGAAATAGTTAAGCAGATATAAAAGTAAGCCAACATGTTTCGTAGTAAGGGAATTCGGCTTCTTCAGGGCTTCATTGCCGCATGTGTTTCACCAATGTCATAAACATGGGGAGACAGAAGAACATTGTTGGATGTGTCCCAGCTAAGGGGAGACCATAAAATATGCATCAGGTGCTTCAGGTTCCCAAAAGATGCTGCCTAGCCGGGAGAATATAAAAAAAAACTCCCAAGCTATAAGGCAAAGGGTCTATTAACTCAAGCAACACCAGGAATAGGATATCATATCCGCCTTAGAATGAGTGAATGGACAATTAGGTCCGAGCATAAAGGAATCCCAAAAGCATGATGCCTGGGTCTCCCAAAACCCCACCAAAAACACCACACACCCAAAAATAAGGTTATGTCCACCTAAAAAGAGGGTACTGACCAGGTTTTCAACACCAACTGTAACGTCCCCGCAACAAATGGGTCTGAATGTACTGAGCTTCCTTCAGACTATTGTGTGCTCACCCATTCATTTTATTTGCTTCTGGCTGTGTGTAATTTTTAGCAATTATGATAAGTGTTTAATCCTGTTATTTGACTTTATGTTTGTTGCAATTTACAGATAGCAAGAGAAATACATGAGATCATATTTACGCAACGTTGTATTACTATATTCACGACAATAGTTGTGCGTTTTGGAGTCTAAATTTAATATTCAATATATTTCCCTATTCAATATATTTCCCTGTCCTGCAATGTAATCTTTCTGAAAAATGTTACACAAAGTTAGCATTCATTTACTTTATTTAGGTCACAGATGCCACTAAAGTAGATTTATAGCATGTTGAACTAAAAGCGGATTTAAGGGTTTAGAAGAACTATTTTTGGGATTCCATAACCCTCTGATTTCTGCTTCTTCTATTTGTTAGGATCATATTGGTATATATGGCCAGTAAGTGTGACTTACTGGTAGAGTCTGACGTTTGATTTCTGTTGCTCATCTGGCTTTTCATCTGGAATGGCGTCTTTCAGTTCACCTTGTCTGGATCCCAAAACAGCCGTCATAATCTGCATCAGGTCAGGGGAATCATGCTCACTGTCTATAATCCCAATCTGTGCTCTTCCTCCCCTCTCATCATCTCTAATACTCTGTGCCAAGGAGCAGGCCTGGAAAAATAAAACTAATATTATTACAATGTGTATATTCGATTTAGCAAAATCCACAAATCATGTAGAACACAATATTATAACAGTAATAAAAAAAAAAACAAACAAGCTAATTAAAGAAGCTGAATTTAGAAAGTGGATTGGTTTCCATGCACAGGTGCACCAGATTTTTTACTCTCCAGTTTTAGTAAGGCCCCTTTCACACTTGTGTGACTTGTCCTGCGATTTGGGACTGCAAAGTCGCATGACAAGTCGTACTCCATGATTTCCAATGAGTACCGTTCATATCTGTGTGACTTCAAGTTGCAACGACTTCAAAGTAGTCCCTGCACTACTTTGTCTTTGAACCTCAAAATACATCAAAGTCAAAGTCAAACCATAGGCATTGCTTTAAGTCCAGCCAAAATCGTGGCAAAATCGCGGCACAAAATTGCATCAAAATCATGTGAAAGGGGCCTAAATCAACCCCATAGTAGAACAAGGAATTGTAGTTGTAGAAGGAGAAGCTGCAATGTTACCAATATTAGTGATTATGATTTTAGTAGTAGTAGCATTTATCGGAATGGTCTGGTCTGTACAATTTACAGTCAATCACAAAGCAAGGTTCATTTTCCAAATTATGCTAGAAATAATTAGGGGTGTAAGGTGCAGTTCATGCCCTATATTTTCTAGAAATTAGGTGCTTCCTAAAATGTTAACCACTTTACGACTTTGAGTGTCTATACTGGGATGATGCCTGCAGCTGGCAGTTGACTTTCTTGTAAATGCAATCCTAGCAGCTAATTAGCCGCTAGATAGCTTTTACAAGCAGCGCACTATTCCGCCGCCTTCCATGGCTCTGACATCACACCGGGAGACCCGAGTATGCAACTGGCAGTTCCATCGGCTGACCATAAAGCTGACCAAGGGAAGTGATAAGCATGTCATCATTTCTGGTTTGCCATCATTTCTGGTTTGCCAGTTGTGAACAAACCATTAGTGGTTTGAAAAAAGCATCAGATAATACCGGTTTTGGTGTGATCTGAAGCTTTTAAGGGCAGAAACATTCAAACATTCCCATAGACACACTCCTAAACCTTGTGGACAGCCTTCGCAGAAGAGATGATGCTGTTATAGTTGCAATGGGTGGGCCAACTCAATATTGAACCCTACGGACTTAGACTGGGATGCCATTAAAGTTCATGCGCGTGTAAAGGCAGGCGTCCCAATACTTTTGGTAATTTAGTGTATGTTAATTCACTAAAAGTATATGTAAAACCCAATAACGGGTTTGCACCAGTGTTAATTTCGTCGACTAAAATGTTTTAGTCGACTAAATTAACACAATTTTAGTCGACTAAAATACGACTAAAACTAAAACAATTCAGATGACTAAAATACGACTAAAACTAAAATGGCATTTTAGTCTTAAGACTAAAATACGACTAAAACTAAAATGGCATTTTAGTCAAAAGACTATAACAAACTAAATCGAAATTTGCTGCCAAAATTAACACTGGTGCATGCTCAAAGCTTAATACCATAAATAATAACATATTACATTTTTCACACCAGGACCAGCAGTAGTATTTAATGAGTTTGGAAATTGTAGAGAAATGCTTAAATAATGCATTACAAATTACAATTGAACTACACCCATTCGATTATAGATGACTAAAATGAGTTTTAGTCGACTAAAATGTACTGGAGTTTTAGTCGACTAAATACGACTACAACTAAAACACTTGCAGAAGACTAAAATGGGACTAAAACTAAAATGCCATTTTAGTCCTAAGACTAAGACTAAAACTAAATTGAAATTTCCTGCCAAAATTAACACTGGTTTGCACTGTTCTTTAAGTAAATGCCTGGTTATCCTGCCGAGAAGGTTGTAGCTCTGGCCCTTTCTATCAACGAGGGACAACATTTATTGTCTCCCAATTGTGCCCCTACATTGTCACCGTGTCACACGGGCTTCCAATAGGGGCTACAAGTGGCCATTTTAACAATGCAATGCAGGCATGGTCCACTGTTGTCACCATCAGAAAACATGCCCTGAAAAAATGTCCTGCAGCCATCACTAAAGTTTGTACATAAAGACAAGAAGTGGCTTCAAAGCATTTTGTTTAAAAAAAAAAAAAAAAAGAAAAAAAGAAAAAAAAGAAAAAAAGGAAGTTGTTCTGATACACAGAGCTTTTGAAAATTAAATGACATTTATTTGGGGTTTACATATATTTTAACAAAATGAAAAGTACTGGTATATTTATTATTATTGGTTAAAAAATAGACCTTGCTAAAATGTCATAATTTCCAAATTAATTTGAATCCATAGTGTTTTTACTGACCCGTATCCTCTCGGTCTTGTTACTGTCTGGCCCATTCCATTGGATGATAACTTTTCCCAGGTCAAGCAGGAATGCATCCCCTTTGTTAAAACTGTTCCATGACATATCAACCTAGGAAAGAGAAAAACAATTCAGCATTCTACAATAAGCCATTCCAAACAGTTGAACATTGAATTTAAGCAGGTATCCAGTCCCCATATATATATATATATATATATATATATATATATATATATATATATATATTTTAATATTCGGCCGTAATTGGGTCCACTTCGAATGTAATATTTAGATAATGATATGAATGTTGTCCTTTTAGTTTCTGTTTGAATGTTTAAAAACTAACAATCTCGGAAGTAGGCAGGGACCATCTCTGCTGTGGGCAGAATAGGCTCAATCCAACCCGACGTACGTTTCGTCTAACTGGACTTCATACCCCATATGAAATCCAGTTGGACGAAACGTATGTCAGTTTGGATTGAGCCTATTCTATGATATTGCGCCCATTGAAGGCCTTTTGTGATCAGAATGTGGGTGCCTTATATTTACATGGTAATTGTAAAGTTTTCTACTTTTAATAAAATTGTAAATTTTTGACAGTATTACGCTATGTGGGAAATGGTTTATATTTTGAGCACTTGAGAGATCAGAAGAGGTGCAGACAACCAAGGGTCATACTAAGGCTTTAAGCCTACCGCCTGTAAGACTCTTTGCTACTGGCAGTAGAGTCCACAACTTCTGGTAAGCGCTCCCGACTTCTCTCCTTGGTGATTGACGCACTAGTGGTGATTTCCTTTCACTTTGGAACACGGAATATTTCTTGTGGACACAAATTTCATTCCTGATTTGGACATTATTTATACATTTTCTTAATGTTTGGACTTTTCACTTTTAATGAAATATACACAGAACCATTTTTGTTATTTTTGCAAAGTGTTGCACTATGCACTTTAGGTGATAATGCACTGTGGATACCAATTTCATTCCTGATTTGGACAGTATTTATATCATTTTTAATTTGTGGATCTTGCACTTTCAAGGAAGTATACACTGAACCATTTCTGTGATTTGTCACA
The DNA here is from genome assembly GCF_965119305.1 of Pelophylax lessonae. Lineage (NCBI taxonomy): Eukaryota > Metazoa > Chordata > Amphibia > Anura > Ranidae > Pelophylax > Pelophylax lessonae. Next base: position 119,194,505 of record NC_138772.1, read on the forward strand.
GATTTGCACTATGCACTTTAAGTGATATTACACTTATTAATTCTTCAGTGTTTATATATGGCATTTTATATGTTTGATTAATCTAATTATATTTCATGATTTTAGGATGGCATTGTTTTACCTTTGTTTTCAAACTGCTTCCAACAATGTTGTGTTGTTGTGCCTGTTCTTTACATTTAGTAAGCGCAGTAGTTTTCCCTATATAGACTTTAGTATTTATTTCCTGGGAATAGGTGCATCTGGCTACTCAGCATGCACCTCCCGATCTAGCTCCAGGACAGTAATGCCACTGCGCGGTACTCTTTCATCTTGACACGTTGCTATAGCATTGACGGCGTTGGCTGAAGTTCCCACCCCTTTGCTAAAGCAACCTGTCATTTAAACAAAATCCTGGAAAGTAATGGAAGTCGGGGAAAGCAGTGTGGCCCCACAACCAAAGAAAACTAATAGATTAGCTTTAAAAAGGATCTGTTATTAGGTGCACCTGGGCATTGGAAACGTTTATGTTAAGCTATTAAAATATATGCAAAAATGGAAGAAAACCTTTTTCTCCTCCCGTTCGGGTCATTTCCGGTCCAGAAATCTTACGAGATTTCAGTATTAGGTGATTCCCATGGACTCCTGGGATAGATGATGCCAGTATCTCAGGAGCCTATGGGAATCGCCTAGTTATGTCATCGCCTAGGGGGCTGGAGCCGGAAGACTCCATACTCTAAAGGAAAATAAAAAAGGCATTAAAAAAAAAAGCCATTTTAAGTATAGAGGCGGATGGGCATTGGATTGATGCCAAGTACTTAGTTTACATTTCAATTGTTTTACAAACTAATAACTAAAAGTATAAATAAAAGCAAATTATTTTTTTTTTTTACTTTTGAATAGAGTATTCGAGCACTTGTGGGGGCTTTTATTGCTGTCTGTGCCTAGGGAGATTCACCCTCTCTATATGTCATGTTTACTGTCACACTGAAAGTGAAGGGAAATCCCAAATTTTGGGTTGTCGTCAGTACAGAAATAGAGGGGAAATCTTCGAAAGGGGACACTAATTCTGATGACCCTGGTGACAACCAGGGATACTTTGACATGGAGAGATTTCCTCTCACTTCCTATTTTGGCTATGAGACAGAAGTGAAAGAAAATCTCCCCAATAGGACATAGAGGGCAAAAAAAAAAAAAAAAAATGAACATGGCTAATAACCCTCACTTACTCTATCCAAAAAAATTTGCCTTTAATTCTACTTAAAAAAAAAAAAAAAAAAACACTTAAGATCACATTGCTTTCGCTTTTCATGTGTCGTTTCATATGGTATAAATTTTGATGGCCATCACAGGCAAGTTTTAATGGACAGGAAATGAGAGAGGAAACTTATCTCTCCCCACAATTGCAACTTTTCCAGAACATCAAAAATCTTTCAGGCATATTAAGGCATTAAATCTATCAACGCTAACAATATTTTATTTAAAGGCTATCTTGTGTTTTAGGTTTATTTTTTTTTTTTTTTATTCAAAACCTTTCTTTTTTACTTTGGATACATTGGTGAATGGTTAAAACCCTTCTCAGTTTTTTTTTTTTTGCCATCTGAATCTCATTGGAGGGGCTTCCCTTCTCTTTCTGGCCTTCAGATACAACAGGATGTGTAAGAGTAAATCTCTCCAAAGGAAGGGAAATGCTCCCTTGGGCAAATACTAACACAGGTATCACTATTAGAAAAACTTTATAGGTTTTGGACTTAAAGTGTACCTAAACCAAAATAATAATAAAAAAACATTCCATGATTTTTTTATTGCACAAATCTGTATATGTGATTATTCTTGGTTGCTCCTACAGTATATGCCAAAATATTTTTTATTTATTAGACCTGGCACTTGCACTTCCTTTTTGAGGGTAGCTACACTAGCCCTACATGGCCTTACTGTTGGGCTGATGTAGCCACCCACCTCACCTACCTTGGTGCAGTATTGTTGTGGACTCCAATGCTACGTGCCAATGCAGCCAGAGCCGTCACATAGAACTTTCTTCAATGAAAAAGTAAGCTGTCCTTCAAAGCACTTCTTACAGCCAAGCTTTACCAGCTCCCCCTTCTGGTGGTATCACCAGGTGTCGCATGGTGCCTGGACCTGAAGGCCGTCTAAGAGCCGGGACAGGTGAGGACATCGCTGGATCCTGGGACAGGGAAGTGTGTTTTTTAAAAGTCAGCAGCTGCAATATTTGTAGACGCTTACTTTTAATTTTTTGTCTACACAGTGAAGATCCTCTTTAAGTTTGATGCTAGTAGTACAGGTGACTACGATTATATGTGCACTGCTCAAGGGCAGAACTTACAGTGCCTTGAAAAAGTATTCATACCCCTTGAAATTTTCCAAATGTTTTCATGTTACAACCAAAATCATTTAATAATTTATTGGGATTTTATGTGATAGACCAACACAAAGTGGAACATAATTGTTAAGTGGAAGGAAAATGATTTTTCTGATTTTTTTACAAATAAATATCTGAAACGTGTGGCATGCATTTGTATTCAGCCCCCTTGAGTAAACGCTTTGTAGAACCACCTTTCACTGCAATTACAGTTGCAAGTCTTTTTGAGTATGTTTCTACCAGCTTTGCACATCTAGAAAGTGAAATTTTTGCCCAGTATTCTTTTCAGAATAGCTCAAGCTCTGTCAGATTGGATGGAGAGTGTCTGGACAGCATTTTTCAAGTCTTTCCACAGATTCTCAATTGGATTTAGGTCTGAACTTTGATTGGGCCATTCTAACACATGAATATGCTTTGATCTAAACCATTCTATTGTAGCTCTGGATGTATGTGTAGGGTCGCTGTCTTGCTGGAAGGTGAACTTCTGCCCCATTCTCAAGTCTTTTGCAGACTAACAGGTTTTGTTCTAAGATTGCCCAGTATTTGGCTCCTTCCATCTTCGCATCATCCCTGACCAGTTTTTCTGTCCCTGCTTAAGAAAAGAATCACCACAACATGATGCTGCCACCTCCATGTGTTTCACAGTGGGGATGGTGTGTTCAGGGTGACATGCAGTGTTAGTTTTCTGCCACACATAGCGTTTTTGCTTTTAGGCCAAAAAGTTCAATTTTGGTCTCATCTGACCAGAGCACCTTCTTCCATACGTTTGCTGTGTCCCCCACATGGCTTCTTGCAAACTGCAAACAGGACTTCTTATGGCTTTCTTTCAGCAAGGCCTTTCTTCCTGCCTCTTCCATAATGGCCAGATTTGTGGAGTGCACGACTTAGTTGTCCTGTGGACAGATTCTCCCACCTGAGCTGTGGATCTCTGCAACACCTCCAGAGTTACCATGGGCCTCTTGGCTGCTTCTCTGATTAATGCTCTCCTTGCCCAGCTTGTCAGTTTATGTGGACAGCCATGTCTTGGTAGGTTTGCAGTTGTGCCATACTCTCTCCATTTACAGGTAATGGATTATACAGTGCTCCGTGAGATATTTAAAGCTTGGGATATTTTTTTTTTTTATAACCTAACCCTGCTTTAAACTTCACCACAACTTTATCCCTGTCTTGTGTGTTCCTTGGCCTTCATGATGCTGTTTGTTCACTAAGGTTCTCTAACAAACCTCTGAGGGCTACACAGAACAGCTGTATTTATAATGAGATTAAGTTACACACAGGTGGACTCCATTTACTAAATAGGTGACTTTTGAAGGCAGTTGGTTCCACTAGATTTTAGTTAGGGGTATCAGAGTAAAGGGGGCTGAATACAAATCCATGTCACACTTTTCAGATGTTTATTTGTAAAAAAAATTGAAAACCATTTATCATTTTCCTTCCACTTCCCAATTATGTGCCACTTTGTGTTGGTCTATCACATAAAATCCCAATAAAATACATTTATGCTTTTGGCTGTAACAGGACAAAATGTGGAAAATTTCAAGGGGTATAGATACTTTTTCAAGGCACTGTATTTTTTATTTTTTTGGGAGAGTGAAGAGGATTAGACCCCCTGTCAGGTTTTTATTGCTGTCTGTGCCCCTGTAAGGAAGATTCACCCTCTCTAATTTTCCTGGTGCATGTTATCATCAAAAGTGAAAGAAAATCCCAAATTTTAGGTTGTCACAAGAAAAGGGATAGAGGAGAAATCTTCCACTGGGGACAATAGTTCTGGAGCAAAGTAAAGGGTAATCTCCCCACTGAGACACAGAAAAAAATATCAACACAGGGGTGTACACATGTCCCGTCCGCATTGCCTTGGTTCATGACCAGGTCAAGAATTAAACACCATCATGTTCGGCAGGAAGTACCGCCCGGCGAATGCGACCCATTCAATTGAATGGGGTCACGCAGCACCCACTCCACAACTATGTGCAATGCGCGCTTTTAGGAGATAAAACAGGCAGTGATGAGTAACATAATCCCTCCCTGTGGCTTGTCAAATGCCCTCTGAAAAGTGATCCACCGCTGATACAGTAAACAAATTCTCACTCTATCAAAATTAAAGAAAAGTTTTGCCTTCTGTTCTACTTCAAGGTCTTCAAAAGTTTAACTAAAAAAGTTTATTTTTTTTTGTTTTTGTTATATTTTTTAGTTATCGATTCAGCAGTATGTTCTCAAAAGTATCCCTGCAAGCGGTAGCCAGGCTGCTCAGAATCCTAAACATAACATAAAATAGAGCCAATACAACAGAGGATGAATTGAGGCAGATCCGGAGCTCGTGCCCTTGGTAAAACAAACATGATACTGTAGTCAAAATCCCACTGAATAGATAAACACTTTGGAAAGGTTATTTCCACAAAGGATTTCAGTACAGTGCATTGCAAAGCCTGAACAATAACTGTATTGTTACCAAAGATTATGCATTAAATCCACAAAACAAGTAACTTTAGTTCTATGAAAGGCAAACAATGTTTTTTGATATACAGGAGGAAATTAAATATTAATTATATTCATTGAGAAGGCTGCATACACAGAGTTCAAACATTCATAAATCTGAAGATTTTAGTTTCCAACTGCCGCATGGTATTTCTTTGTGCAATATAGACACCCCGAACCTGCATTTTTCTTCCCCATCGCTTCATTCAACCACCAGAAGTGAAGGAAATCCCTGTGCAGGCCAATTGTAGCTTATGTCCTTCCTTTGTGATGGCACTGACTGGCCCAGTGCTCAAATAGAATCATTTATATGGGGTTGCCCTTCGAAAAAGTCAGTAAGTGACGAAACGTCAGGGACGTGGCCATACAACGTGCCTGGTGATTGATCGGGTGAGCGGCGGTGTCTCACCGGAGAGTCCTGGACCCGAACGCTGGTACAGCAAGTGAGCACCCTGATCCCCACTCTTGATTATGATGTGCTTTGCATAGTTATATCCCATATACGTGCATATTAGTGGATTTTAAATGGAATAAACTAGTTCATACGTTATTGCACTAGTTGGCTCTCCTCTTTCTTTTATGGTATATGTGGAGCGCCATCTTGAGAATTACCAAGGATCCATTATTCCCTATATCCTGTGCAGTGGTGCATATTCCAAAGCGTGATCAGCCTTATCCATGAGAGTGGAGGGCAAAAAATATGGTGAGTGTTCTAGCTGAGGGGAGTGGAGCACAAAGGTGGCGGACACTTTGTTAGTGTGTTTCTGTTCAGCTTACTCTGGAATCTCACTGGATCATCACATATCACTATTCTCCCACTATTGGACTTTTAGTTTCCCTACTATTGGACTTTTAATTATACATTGATTTATTCATGTGTGTTTCACTGGAATTTTTTCACTGATTTTTTTCACTTGATTTATTGTTCAGGCTTCATTCACATGTAGGCGTTTTGGGGCATTTTGGGGGAGTTTTTCTGCTCTAGGATCAGCTCTCAAAACGCCCAACAAGACAAATACTATTCATTTCAATGGCCCCTGTCCATATCTGAGCGTTTTGACGCTGTGAGCAAAACGCCCAACGCTCAAAAAAGTACTTGAGCTTCTTTTTGGGCAGATTACAGGTGTTTTCCATTAGTCTCTATTCAATCTAAAAACGCCTGCACAAAAAACGCCTGCACAAAAAACGCCTGTAAAAACGCCTGTAAAATGCGGTAAAAACGCAGTAAAATCGCAGTACAAAAACGCGTGAAAATGCTACGCTCAGGTGTGAATGTAGCCTCATTAATTTTGGGATTGGATTTTCAGTGATAATTTGCACACATATATTGATTCAATTGTTTGTTTATTTTGTTCACATATATTGTGTGCACGTTTCTGAGTTGAGCGCTGCCAGGTGGGATTATTTTTATCTTTCACTTTTTTGGTATATTGTTTGTTTTTAAGCAGCAGCACAATCATTTAAACATTTTTTTCTGATGCAGGATCAGCTCATTAGTGCAGGAGACTGCTAAATATATATATTTTGTAGAATTCTCCTTTAAAGGGGGCGTGGCAGGAGGTGTGTCCTATGCCTACATACTTTTTCTAGTAGATGTCCCTCGTTCCAATTTCATAATGTTGGGAGGTATGATTGTGGGTTTAACTAATCTTTTTTTTTTTTAACGACTTCTAGACCGCCCACAGTGTGTTTACATCGGTACTTTGACGTTAAATACCGGTGTTATGACAGCAAAAAGGCTACCATTACCCCGGTATTTCTTTACACGGCCGGCATACCTCTTTAACATAAAAGCGGTCTCAACAGTCGATTTGCTACGGGCTCACTTTTAATGGGCGGCGGGAGAGGGGAAAACCAGAGCCACCGGAGATGTCGCTACCGGATCCGGTCCTCTGCTGGAAGTCGAGTGAGGGCAAGATGGCCCTCCACTCAACTCTATGGCCTTGGGAGGACCAGAGCAACGTCATACATCACTTCAGTCCAATGGCCTTAAACGGCTTTTTTTTTTTTTGAGTAAAAATTATTATTTTTTTTTAAGACCTCCTCCGTAACACTAAACTGATACCTTTTTGGGCCTTTGAAGTGTCGCCCCTAGGAAAATATAGGATACTGAAGTTTTTGCCATTTCACAGGGGCACACAAATTTAAGGTTGGACATGTTGGGTATCTATTTACTCGGTGCAGCCTCATATTTTATATTGTATCAATAAATTGGGTCGTTTTTTGCATTTGTTTGATCTAGAATTCACTTTAGTGTGTTTTTGACTGAAAGTTTGCATTCCCTAGACCAGTGATGGCGAACCTTGGCACCCCAGATGTTTTGGAACTACATTTCCCATGATGCTCAACTACACTGCAGAGTGCATGAGCATCATGAGAAATGTAGTTCCGAAACATCTGGGGTGCCAAGGTTCGCCATCACTGCCCTAGACCATTGCGGTAATAATGCCTGACATAAAAAACAAAATGGAACTACCACTATTTTGTTTTCAAGTGTGTCCGCTTTCAGAAAATATATAATGTTTGGGGGCTTTGTGTAATCTTCAGGCCGAAAATGATTTTTTAAACGGGTGCAAAAAAACTGCAAAAACGGCTCTGGCTGCGAAAAGGTAAAATCTCTTAAGTGGGCGTGGCATGGGGTGTGTCCTATGCCTACATACTTTTCCTAATAGGTGTCCCTCATTCCCATCTCAAAAAGTTGGGAAGTATGGGTATACATGCTATGCAATACATGGACAAAATGCAGATTTGCATTAAAGAAAAATTCTACGGTATCTGTAACTTTAATGGCTATGTAATATACCACCCTTAAAAAAAAAAAAAAAAAAACAGGCACTCCTTTCTGTGAAAACAGATCACTTCTTTCCCCCAACATGCTCAGGAAAAAGTTCAATTTTCAAGATACAATAGGGGCTCCCCCAGTTTTTTCCTGGATTGGGTGTACTTTGTGATTTACCGGTTTCTCATCCTAAAACAATATCACACTTTTCAATTAGACCAGGGATCCAATTTAAAGCTGAGCTCAAGGAAGATATAACAGCAACACCAACTAGTGCATTTGTAAAAAAAGTTTTTCAATGTGAGTCGTCTAAATACCAAAATTGTGTATAACTAGGAGCCAATCAGGAGAGAGAAGACTGCTGTGCTCAGCAATATGCTGTTGCTAGTTTATTGTCCAATTACAGGCTAGGGGCAGGGAGAAGACCAGGCTGTACTGCTTAGCTGCAATAGAGAAATGACAGGTCACCATTCTGGCTATCTTATCTGAGAGATTCTCAGGACTGGATTGTCAGAAAAACAATCTTTGGACAAGTAAAATAGTGACAAGTTGGGGAATTTGCAGCTCATTGGTAGCGCCAGCAGTGAGTTTACTCCACGTGAGAAGTATGTTTTTCTGCCCACTTTTATTTAAAATAAAGTAAAAAGTTTACACTTGAATAGTTTCCCACGCAGTGGGTTCTCATCATCAATACAATAAAACATAGAATTTATCTTTGTGGCTCTCTTAACTGCTCAGACCTCATGCTTTGGTCCTCCGGACCGTCAAACACAGTTCCAGTGGTCGCAGGGCCGTTTGAAGGAATTTGGGGGCCCCAAGCAAAATGGACATGGAGGCCCCCCCGCACACACGCAAAGCCTACAGGAACCACAGCATAGCCATACAGATTAATTTCACCCACACTTTATATAAATAAAAAATGAGTACAGTGCAAATACTGCTTGAAAAAATATTTGAAATTTGAACATTTTCAACAATTGAACATTTGCAAAAAATATAAAATCAAATATACATTAAAAAGTGCAAAATAACTAGGCTGTGCGGACATGGTACAGGAGATGTCAGGGGCTGTGCGGACACGGTACAGGAGATGTCAGAGGCTGTGCGGACATTGTACAGGAGATGTCAGGGGCTGTGCGGACATGGTACAGGAGATGTCAGGGGCTGTGTGGACATGGTACAGGAGATGTCAGGGGCTGTGCAGACATGGTACAGGAGATGTCAGGGGCTGTGTGGACATGGTACAGGAGATGTCAGGGGCTGTGTGGACATGGTACAGGAGATGTCAGGGGCTGTGTGGACATGGTACAGGAGATGCCAGAATTATTAGGGGCCCTAATACAATGCTGATCCCCCCTCCCCCGAATACAATGCTGCTCCCCTCCTCCTAATACAATGCTTACCCCCTCCCCCTAATAAAATGATGACCTCCCCCTAATACAATGCAGTTTTCCCTCCCTCCCCCTAAAATTTAGGGGGGGGGGATCAGCATTGTATTAGGGGAGGGGGCCCCAGGGGGAATGGCATGGCAGATAAGCATTGTATGAGGGGGGGCGGGTCAGCATTGTATTAGGGGGAGGGGGTAGGTTAGCATTGTAGTACTAGTAGGGGCCCTAAAATATGCTGATCCCCCCCCAAATGCAAGAGGTCCAGGTCCCCCAGGCCCCAGCCCATTTACTCTTGCCTGGCTCAGCTGGCTGTCTCAGGCTCTGCTCCGCCTCCCCTCCTTCAGTCAGTCTCAGTCAGACTCCTGCGATCATGCTGCTGCTGGCGTCTGTGTGCTGTGGGAGGGATCAGCGCTGTGACCCCTGTGACCGTCTTGCAGAGTTGCAGTCAGATGAATGAACAACCGCCGCGCAGCCGCTCCCGCCGGATGTGACGTCATGCCACTCATAGCGGCTGACGTAGGAAAGATCCGTCACCGTCACTGGAGCACAGTGGGGGCCGGGGCTGCAGCGGACATCACAGCGTGGCCGCAGCACCGTCCCAATGCTTAAAGCGGCCGCATCTTAAAGCGGCCTGTGTCGGGTCTTGGGGCCCCAGGCCAGCTCGGGGCCCCAAGCAATTGCTTGGTTTGCCTGCCTTGACGCGACGGCCCTGAGTGCTTGTGCACAAAGCACAGTACTATTTTCAAATTTACTGTTTCTCCTGCAGCTCTAATTACCAGTCACTCATTGTTTCCGCACCGACTCACCTGGTTACAATTACCTGCCTCATTAGTCCAGCCTACAGCCATCCTTTTTTGGCTATTTAAACTACCTGGCTCATTCCTTCGGTGCCTATTCCTTGGTCAACATATCCCGTTTGTCTCGCTGCTGTGTTCCTGTTTGACTTTGCTTGGCTGACATTTCCTCTGGTTCCTGATCCTGATCTTTGCAATGCGAAACAGATCTGATGCAAACAAAGCCCCACTGACAGTGGCCCTTTAGGCTTTATGGGATATCTGGTCAATTTCTGAAAGGGCATGCCTGGCTCCCTGATTCTAACAAAAAAGATATTGGGGGGCACACCCTAAAATGCACAATTCTCAGGTTGGTGCTGCTAAAAGACCAATATACAAATTGAACAATATAATAGCGCACACATTCACAGAAAAAAATTGGTTTTCAAATTTTGCAAGGCTATTTAAAAACACCTGCTCTTATACAGTAAATATGGGGATTTGGTCACACCATATGGCCATACTGTGCTTAAGCCCACCACTACGTCAAAGTACCCCATTTTCAGTGGGTCCTACATTATTCATAGAGAAGATAAATCCCACTTCTCAAAACCGTAGGGCATCACTCCTGTCATGGGAAAAGTTTGCAGGCTGCAGACTCCTCTGCTGAAACTGCAATGAAGGGACACCTCCTGGAACTACTCACAGGTGGACCATGCTAATGAGGTTTTGGTGTGGGGGAGTGGGGTGCTCCGCCCATAAGTCTGGTCAGGACTATATATGACTATATATGGCTCCCTGATTCTGGCTCACCTGATTACCCATTTTTGCATCCTTACCCTAGCTTCTGTTTTTGACTATGTTCCTGATTTGTATTATTTTATTATTACATTAAAAGGTGTAATTTTTAACAGCATTTTCTGTCTCTGCCTGGTTTATGGTCCCTGACAGCCAAATCCTCCCAGGCTCGGGCCTTTGTCTATCCTGACCTGGACAAAATGGTGCAATGTGCACCTCATAGCTCCCTTCATTGATTGACCCCATTGGGAGGGTGGGGCCACTGACCTCTAACTCTGGCTCTAACATAAACCCAGAACACATCATCAGTGTGCGTGTTTCCTGCAAAATCTGGCCCAGAACACCATTTTAACCAGTGGCACTGGCTCAACCTGCAACATATTTTTTTTATTTATATATATATATATATATATCTCATCTGTCTACTTTTCTGTTTGCCTGAATTTCAACTTTAGGGTCAGTTTGAGTTGCTGCTGCAATCATTGGGAATTCATTGAGAGTTGCAATTAAACTTCTTGAAACTTGTTTTCATTCCCATAGACTTGTTTGGTAATGCGAAACAGATTTGATGCAAACAAATCTCCACTGACAGTGGTCCTTTAGGCCGGCTTTATTGGATATCAGGTCAATTTCTGAATGACCAGACCCTTTGGGGATTCGGTTTTAATTATTCACCTCAACTGGTGAGCACACAATACCTCCCCATAGGCATGATATAACTGGTTAGTATGGGCATAAGCAGTTGGTTTCTATGGGCAAAGACATTTCTTCTAGACACTCTCCGTTATGCCTGATCTGTGTGAAAACGATATACAGAACATATTAGACACGCACCTCTGTAGCTGTGACATGTTTTCTGCCCTTTACGTGAAGCAGACGTCGAATATTGTACATATTTGTTTCCACATGTTTGAATCCCGAGGCAACTCCTCCTTTCTTGTAGCTGGAAGGTGAAAGGAAAACATACGTTTTATGAAAAGTTTGTATTTCTCTATTTCTGCCTCTGTCAATGGGGAGATTTCCCTTTACATTCTGTCTCTGTGGGGGGAGAGCTAGAGGGTATAGCTGTCACTGGAACTGGAAGACATAGACAACAAAAATTCTGATAGAAGTCCAAACCCTTCCTCATATTACTAAAAATGTATTTTTTTTCTGTTTCTCTGTTGGGTAGATTTCCCATGAATAATGGAAAGTGTGAGAAATCTCCACATCAGGGACATAGACAGCAATGTAAACCCAAAGGCAGGTCTAAACGTCCCCCATTCTATCCAAAACAAAATTCAATGTTTTGGCTAGAGTTTGTCTTTAAACTACCTGAAAGGTATACTAGGCCAGCAGGGCTAATTTCAAGACCTTAAAACTTGCTAATTGTAATTTTCTAATTGCTGTTTTTACTCACACATCTGGGATGATTAGTATTAATATTTTATGTGGGTTATTAGCAACAGCAGCTGTAATCCTACCTGGGAGTGGGGAAAACATGTTCCATCGGTGGACGAGAGCCGAACAGCACTACATTAGACCAATTCTTTCCACTATGGTACTGAATGACCACCAACAACTCATGTGTTCCAGACATTCAGTCAGAGGCACAGCTCAGTAAATTGGTAGCTTAAAAGATGCACTTGTTTTAGCATATAAACTTTATTGAAAGTTTTATAATATAAAGAAGGACAATTTACTTGAGATTCAGTGAAGAAAACACATGACTCCTTTCCAAAATGAAAAAAAGGGGCTTTAACATACACTTGGTTGTCCTGACTCCTGACTAGCATTTCTCAACTTGGTGCTTACCATTATTGCATAACTTTCAGACTTCCAGGTTGAAGTATAGCTTTATCAGCTAGTAACAAGAAGCACTTTATGGTTGTAGCACCCTCCTAGCGTAGGATGTTAGGCAAATTTTGTTTTTGTCTCCTTCTGTAGTCAAGGGAGCAGTGATTGTTTTCTTTGGTCTGTTCAGGGTTTCACAGGTTGAGTTTGACTGCTCCCCCTGCTTCTGGAAGAAGTTTCCAGAATATGGGAATGGGAGAGTCAAATGAACAGTCTGAATATTTATCATGCCCTAGCCGATTCATGGAAGGGAGTTTCCAAAAGGTGGCTGGGGAGATGATAAATTGTCTGGAGCCCTGCAAGGATTGTTCTTTCCTCGGCAGAGAGGGTTCCAAAGCATCTGGGGCTACTGCACCCTGAGGCAACCTGTGGACTTTATAGCTGTTCATTGAAGTCTCAGCTGTGGCAAATTTGGGAACCTGGAATGATCTTCTGAGGAGCTGGATGTGGGACTTCACCATAAGGAATCTGGACCGGAGAAGGATTGTTTGCCTCACTGGACCATGTCCAGAGGAAGCTGGAAGGTGTGCAGCTGTCCTTGGGACTTGTGTGTACTGACTGTAAATTGTGATCCCTGGTGACTGTGTGCTTTTAGGATATAAGTGTCAGAGGTAACTATGGACTGAGATGGCTCTCACAGGGTCTCAGGGTACTAGCCATTCCCTCGCATCCCCAGAAAAACCCATGCAAGTGAGCCTAGAAAAGAGTGCCCTCTGATTACTGTGCAAATGTTTTGGAGTATCCAGTGCCCTAACCGCTCTTCTTTTTAAAGTTCTTCAAACCATACATTTCAAAATACATCTCCTAGACTGAGCTATTGGAGCTGGAGTGTATGAACTGGTTCTTTTTGTGGTGGGCGGCTTCTGTACTATTAAGCAAGAGCCAGCTATTACCTGTGGCCCAACGTGATATCGTTACATACTGTATCTGTAAACAGGTCAAAAAATGCATTGTTGGTGGCCACCAAAGGCTAGAATTAGAAACCCTATCACATTTATATCTCTTGTTTCTGATAATGCTAGCCTTTTTTTCCTCTTTTTAACATGAAGGAAGTCTTAAAACAACTTTCCAGGCTCAGGGAACCTCCTGTTAATATAAATAATATCTACAGCTTATTAGTGTGATGATGATCAGTGAGAAGAACGCTTCTTACATTTGTTGTCATTGGGAAGAATGCCCCCTTACAGATAGCTAAAAAGATCAGTGGTGACTCATTTTGAGAGGCAGACGTTTCTAGGAACCTCTGGAGGAATGCTACCATCCCACAGAACTCTAGCTGAGAGAGACTGGGCTAGACTGTCATCCACATACAAGTTACAAAAAACGCTCTGCCTGATGTGAATAACCTTTCAAGTCACTTACATAACTCCATTCTTGAAGTAACTTTTAAATGCGGCTGATTCGTATCCTTGCACCTCTCTGTGTTGAATTGGGCTCCCCCCTAATGCCTCGTCCAGTTGTGATGTGTAGAGTGCAGCCGCGCCTTGTTCATCCTGAGTGGAGTCCTTTCCGATCCAGTAGTGGACATCAGAAGCTGTACCTGTAGATGTCTGCTTGATCTGTGAAAGAACAAAACATAATCGATAAAACTGTAAACCATTCTGAATTATTCACTAGACAAAGTTGGCATAGCTACAACAGAAAATACAGCATAAGCTCCCTTTTGTGTTTGCAGCACTTTGAATATTATATTATTTTCTGATCATTATTACCTTCTTTTAAAGGAGACCTATCATGAAGGACACAGAGAGGCTGCCATTTGGAGACTCTTCTTTAAAACTTTGAGTCACTGACCCCCAAACAAGTAAAGAAAAAAACTTGACTTGTCAGATTTACCTATCATTAGATAGGAGCCCTTGTTACTGGCTAGTAGATTCTTTAGGATCATCTCATTTGTCCGTGTGCTTTTTTTGTAACCAATAATAAAGTTAGTCTATTCTTTGTCTGCACAGGGCAAATCAAAAGGTTTACTTTACAGTCGGCGACTGAAGAAAAGTTTCTTACATTCCTTTTACTTCTGCATCCCTCTGTCCACTTCTGGGAGCAAAAAGCCCTTCGTAAGCTCCACATTGATCTTAGTGGGAGCATACACATGGATAAGGCATAGCGCCTAACTGTTCAATTCAATAGGAAGTGGGGCATGGGATGCAAAGTAAAACTTGCTCCATGGTCCAGCTTTAAAATAAACCTGTTGCTCTACCCTGTATAAGTAAAACACAGGTTCATTTTATTGCCATTTCACACCAAGCCCAAGCCCATTCCCTCCCTCCTCCTCCTCCTCCTCCATGCAACACAATAGAGGCGGGATATTACTTGTAGATTGATGAAGGCTTTACCTCCCTTTTATTCTAAGACACAGACTTGAGGGGGCGACACAGCCTGTCACTGGCAGAAATCAACCTACACCAGTAATGGCGAACTTTGGCACCCCCGATATTTTGGAACTACATTTCCCGTGATGTTTATGCACTCTGCAGTGTGGTTAAGCATCATGGGAAATGGTAGTTCCAAAACATCTGGGGTGCCATAGTTCGCCATCACTGGATTACACCATGTTATCACTAAAAAATAATAAAGATTTGATTAAAAATATACATTGTATGACAATTTAAAAAACAGTTTATTTTTTTACTCTGTATTCCAAAAGCTGATTTTTTTTTATTTTGAACATGTGACCAGCAGCAGGAGACTAGAAGCTCCTCTTCCTTGTGTTTCCCTGCAGAAAGGCTGGGAAAGAGCTGGGTCATGTGAAAGCTGTATATTAATTAGGAAAAAGGTACTTAGATTGTTTTTTTTTTTTTTAAATAATTACAGTGCCATCATCCATATACAAAAAAAGAAGGAACAATGTAAAATAAACAGTGTGTGTTTAGCATAACTTAAATGCAATATGACTAAGCTACCGTCCAATAAAGGTTGAACAAAAAAAAAATGTAAACAGTGAGATCAGCACTGCTGTCATCACACCACACACCAGCAGCTGCATTCTAGTGCAGCTGCTGGTATGAACAGGTCCTGGTCCCAAAGCTGACCATAGATGGAATAAAATGTGTCTGATTCAACAGCGACTGGCCAATTTTGATCCATCTATGACCATTCCCATTCATGAAAAGTCAATTTAACGACTGACTTCATGAACGGGCTTGTTGGAAAATTTTGTTGGAGTCCTGCTGTCAGAATACAATGACACAGCCGGGTGGATTCCCCCATCCACCTCAAATATGTGGATAAGGAATCAATTCAACCAAAAAAAAAAAGAAAACTGAGCCATATAAGATGTCTATAGAAAAAACTTCCATAATTGCCTGAAAATCCAACACCATCATTTTTTTGCAGTACAAATTTTTGTTATACTGATTCACAAGCTTTTTCTAGTTGTCTGTATCCCCACTGAGGAGATTCATCCTCTGTTTGTCCTAGTTACCTTTCGTTACAAAGAGTGAAATCCAACATTAAGTTGTCACAGCAACAAAAGGTGAGGGGAAATCTGAATAAAATTTGCATGTTCTCCCTGTTTTTCCTTCAAGTACTCAGGTTTTTTTTTTCCTCTCTTCCAAGACATGCTAGTAAGATAATTGGTTGACATGTGCAGAACTAAAAAATTTGTTTGTTTTTTTTCCGTTTCGATTGGGTATTTACATAAATTTGTTTTGTTAAATTTGTTTAATTTGTTCTTGGAATTAGTTTTGTTTATTCTAATTTTAAATCGAATTCCATTTGAAACTCAACATTCTATTCAAAATTAGAATTTTCAATATTCTTTCTATTCCATTCTATTCTATTGTTTTTTATATTTTTATTTTATTTTCCCTCCTTTTCTATTCTATTCTTTTCTATTCTATTCAAATTAAAAAATTTATTCTTTTTGAAATTCGAATTACGGAAAACAGTTATATTGTTCTATTCTATTGTTTGTTCTATTCTTTTCTATTCTATTTTTTTCTATTCTATTCACATTTGAATGTATTCTTTTTGAAATTCAAATTTCGGAAGAAGGTTATATTCTATTCAATTTTTTTCTATTGGATTACTTTTTTCAAATCCATTCTTTTCTATTGTATTCAAATTTGAATTTATTCTATTTGAAATTCAAATTTCAGAAGATGGGTATATTCTATTTTTTATTCTATACTATTTTGTTCTGTTTTACTCTATTCTTTTATATTCTATGCTTTTTTTTTTTTCAATTCTATCTATTTTTTTCTATTCTGTTCTGTTTTACTCTATTATATTCTTTTCTATCCTATTTCTTTATTTTCTATTCTATTTTTTTCTCTTTGGAAATTCGAATTTGATTTAGAAAACTATTTAAATTTGATTAGGAAACTACTTGAATTCGACTTTCGTCCAAAATGTTGTTTAGTTATTTCAGATTCATTTAGTTTTGTTACTATTGTAAAATATTTGGAAATTTGGATACATCTGAATTTCTGAACAACAAAATTTGTCTGAATTTTTTTCAGAATCAAACAAACTGCACATGTCTAATAATTGGCTCCTGTCTAAATTGGCCCTGATTCACTGATGTGAATGTAATGATATATGTAAGCACTGCTTAAACTACCAGCGGTATAAAAATACCTGTAATAAATAAATAATTTATTAAGTCTTACATTGGTTAAACCTGTTCTAGCGACAACTAACAAAGAGGATATACCCTTTCTTTAGAGAGATCGCCTTTAACTTCCTGCTGTGTCTCTGACACAGGAAGGGAGAGGAAATCTCCCCGGACACAGATAGGAAAAAAAAAACTGACAGGGGGTCTTAACCATTCTCTAATCTAGCCATAAAATGCTTAACCAGCACTTTGAAGGGTCAGTTTTCAATGTTTTCACCCAAGTTTTAGAAGATTAGAAAAATGTGTGTATATTGGGTGAAAGTTGTGTAAATTTTGGGTTAAAGAAATAATAAACAGACCTGTGGCACAGCAACTGGTAAAAAAGTAATTGTTGGCAAAAATCTATTGCACCTGTTGTGGGCCTGAGGTAAAACAGCAGTCAGCCCATTGTTCGGTTACTATTATATGAAGGAAGAGTATGAAGCTAGGTGTGTTTTTCAGTGAGTCATCACTTCTGATTCATAATCTATGAATGACACATCTGGGGTAAACCTCCCCTGATTAATCTCAAACCTATTTAAGCAAATTCATAGAGAGTATCTACTAGGAAGTGCCTAAGGCTATGTTCACACTGCTCCGACACAAGTAGTACCACTTCCGATCCGACTTTGCTTTGCAACTTCAGTCCAACTTTGAGCCAACTTATTGTGACTTTTTACACAGTATGGCATTGAAGTCATATCAAAGTTGGACCAAAGTAGTGCAGGAACCTTTTTCAAAGTCGGACAAACTTGTGTCGGACCATTTAAGACGGCTCTCATAGGAAACCATTAATTTATACATGTCATGTGACATATGCTCTCAAAGTCAGAACATACTGTATGTCACACCAGTGTGAACCGGGCCTGAATCTGCAGCATTATTCAGTAAAGCTACTGAAATAGGCGGCAGGGATTTTTTAATTTGGTGAAGGTCATGTTAAAGGGCCATACCACCAGAAAAGTGTTGCTAATACTCGAATTCCCTAAAATGTCACAGCTACATTTCAGTTATATCCTTGAAGACACTAGCAAAAGGGACATAACTTACAGTCAGTAGGATGTGTCCATTGTGCTGATGGCTCTTCTTTTACTATAGTTGCAATCCTCTTCTGTCCGTCCGCCGTATTCTTCCAGTGGAGCAGTGTTAATACAACTAAGGGGCTGTCATCAAGAGAGCCTGACTATGCCCACCCTTTAGGCCCCTTTCACACCAGCGGACTGATCAGGTCTGCCTGTCCATTTTTCAGGTGGACCTGATCAGACCACCCATTGTTCTCTATGGGGAGGACATGTGTCCGTTTACACCCGCCTGTATCTGATCTGATCCCAACTGCCAAAAATAGATGGGCAAACCATTTTCCATCCGACCGTCCCATAGAGAAGAGCGAGCTGTGTCCATGTCGACTCTGCATAGTGGAGCAGACACGGACCTGTCTCCGCCTGCTCAGTGGGGATCAGCGGACAGATCCCCTGCTGAGCAGGTGAGTCTGCTTTACGGAGAACGTCCTGTATAAAGGGCCTTATACCAGCTGCTCCATTCCTAAAAGCTGTACTACAGCTTCTTTAAATGAAATGTGATTGAAAGCCTCGTACACATGATCAGACTATCGGACAGATTTTCGTAAATTTTTTTGTTGCATGCTAGTCTCAAATTGACAGTAAAGAAGCTACTTTCATACGAACATTCTCATACGACCGAATTCAACTTCAGAAGTGATGTCATGTGTTGAATTGTTTTGTAAGTATTCTGTCATTTCCGAGCATGCCTAGTCTTGCTCTTATGTTTTTTTTTTATGGACCAAAACTGTACTAATTAAACGAAAATCGTACGTTGTGTTCACGTCCAATTAAAATTTTATAGCCTGCCCATTCAGTTTTTGTCGTACATTCGGCTGTCAAAAGCAATTCGGCTGTCAACTAACAATCCGAAAATCGGCAGATTGTTCGGACGAAATTTTACTTCCGATTTTCTTATGTGTACAGGTCTTCAGAATGGGGGACAGGCACGTGATTTATAGGTCTGTCCCCTCCATTCATAGATCACTTATTCATAGAAGCTGTAGTATGGCTTCTACGAATGGAGCAGCTTGGCAGATAGGGTGGGCATAGTTGCATAGCCCCCAACTGTCCCTGATTTCGAGGTACAGTGCCTGATTCAGAACAAAGTTCCTCTGTCCCTCTTCCCTCTTCATTTGTCCCCAATTTTGGCCTGATCTATATGTTTGTGCATATATAATGCACAATTTATCTTTCAAAAAGTGTTTCCCAGAGCTAAACGTTTCATCCAAGTTCTAAATGACTGCATTTGTAGTGCACTTGTGGGTTTAGCTAATCATTTTTTGTTTAATTCTCCTTTAAAGGGGGTGGCAGGGGTGTGTCCTATGCCTACATACTTTTTCTGATAAGTGTCCCTCATTTCCATCTCAAAAAGTTGGAAGATATAACAGTTGGGCTTTCTTGATGAGAGCCTGTGACAGCCCCTTAGTTTTATTAACTTCAGCCGCATGGGAAGATTATGGGGGGGAGGGGGCATTCATGAACAGAGGAGCATTTCACCTATAAGAAGAGACATCAGCATCACATCAAGGAACATAACTGACAGTAAGTTACATCCCTTGTGCTGAATTTTTAGGTTTTTATTTTTTATTTTTGCTGCACTTAGGCTTTAACCTGTTCTGGACCGCCCCATGCAGATATACTGTGGCAGTGGCCATCCTGCGCGAAATCACGTACCTGTGTGTGATTTTGTGCACTGGGGCATGCATGCGCAGGGCCAGTCAGCGGGCCTGGCGGATTCGATGTTTGCTGACACCCGGCAATCTTTCTCAGGAGAGGCAGAACAGAAGTCTGCCTATGTAAACAAGGCAGACCGCCGTACTGGGGGGGGGGGAGGGGGGGGTAAGATGAAGATCTTGTGTTTCTGCTAAGCACGAACATGGATATCTATCTTCCCCCAGTCACGCAGCATATTTAACCCTTTGATTGCCACTGTTAACCCCTTCCCTACCAGTGTCATAGTACAGTGACAGTGCACTTGTTTTAGCACTGATCACTGTATTGGTGTCACTGTCAGATTTGTCCAGCAGAATGTCGCGGCCTCGCTAAAATCACCGATCACCGCCATTACCAGTAAAAACAAAAAAAAATTAAAATTCCATAAATATATCCCATAGTTTGTAGATGCTATAGCTATTTTGCAAATAATCAATATACACTTATTGCGATTTTTTTTTAACCAAAAACATATAGAAGAAGTAGCAGAATACATATTGTCCTACATTTATGAATAAATTCCATTTTTTAAATTTTTTATTGGATATGTTTTATAGCATAAAGTAAATATTCGTTTTTATTTTTTGCGCTATAAACAAAAAAAGACCGACAACTTTGAAAAAAAAAAAAACATTTGTGGGAAAAAAAGGACATCCATTTTATTTGGTTACAACGTTGCACGACCGCGCAATTATCAGCTAAAACGCAGTGCCATATTGCTAAAAAATGGCCTGGTCATGATGGGGATAAACCTTTAGGGGCTGAAGAGGTTAAATATGCCATTTCCACAGCGTCAACCAGAGAGGTGAATGACTTTACAGTGAGTTCTTTGATTTGATGCATTCTTGTTATATCCTATGCTTAAAAAATTACCATGAAATAGTAGTAGAGCGGAAAATGTTGTCACCATAGAACCGTGCGATTTTTCCACAGAACTAGGTCCACATATGCATCAGCAATGTATCCTAGTACAACGGAATAGCGATGGCTGCCCACATTTGATTATTGCGCTTCTCATTTTGCATTAGTAAAAAAATAAATCTCTCAGTTCTTTTTCATGCTGCACTCTTTTTTTTCTTTGAATCAAATGTAGTTTTGCTAGATGCAGGAGACCTGCTGCAGAGGGCCAGGCACAGTTTATTGTGCAGACTGAGCTGGAATTGCTATTGTCTGGGATGTGTTCCAGGCATGGTTGGCTTTTTCTGTTTGATCCTGTCAGAATGATGTGTCACCTTTAGCAAACATGTACATTCCTTCCTTTCCTTCACCCTCGACTACCTACTCATTAAAGAGATCACCTGTGCAAAACCAACGTAAATAGGAGAAGCAGATGGCTTGCCTTAACGACCATTTCTTCATTTAACCCCTTCATGGATTTACTGGGGCTTCCCCATAAAAACAAACACAAAACAAAACTACAGTTCTAATTTGATTGCTAAATGAAAGCGGTATTAAACCAAAGTACCAAAAATGTCAGATTGCAGCTTACCAAGCATTAGATGTGGTGGCTGCATTAGTTTTCTTTTTTAGGCTTTCCCCCCCTCTATTTTCACCTGGTGATCTGTCCAGTAATACACCTCCTGTATTAGAGTGTCCCCACTCTGGATGAAGGAGCACAGATGCACCTTTGGACAGCAGCATTGTCAGTCTGGGAGGAGGGAAGTGTTATGTACTAGCAGATTTAGATACACTAACAAAACTGAAACCGAACACCAGCTCATGCTTCAGGCTCCATTCACAACTGAGCATACCGATTTATGGTCGATTTTCAGGCTCTGTTCAAATATTGGTGTCTCAGATCGCTAGCCCGCGATCCCGAATCACTGCAAATTGCAGGATGCCCATGCAATTCCAGTGAATTACAATGGCACCCCAGACGCGGCGCGATTTTGCCTTGATTGTTGCCCGATGATTAGTGGTAAAACCGCAAACGCCTGTTGCCCAAAAAAGTACAATAACTTCCTTTGGGCGACAGGCATCCGGCGATTCTCTTTGTGCGATTTTACCGCGAATCACTGGGCGACAATCGCGGCAAAATTGCACCGTGTTTGGGGTGTCACTGCAAGTCAAAGGAATCGCACAGGCGTCCCGCAATTTGCAATGGGATCGTGGGCAGAATCAGGGCAATTGTGCTGGGTCTACAGCTAAAGCTAATATTATTAACTGACCGCCCCGCGTACATTTACTGCGGGGTGGTGGCTCCTCTGCGGAGAATCATGTACCTGTACGTGATTCTGCATGTTTGGGTCTGGGGTGTGCACGTGCACTCCCAGCGACCTGCTCGCACTGTGATTGGACACAGTGAAAGCAAATCAGCAGGTCCAGAGGACTCAATGTCCACCCCCACCAGGTGATCATTCAGGAGAGAGGCAAGTCGCCATTCTGTCAGTGGGGAAGGTAGTAGCTGAATACATATTGGCCTAAACTGATGAAAAAAATTGGAATTTTTGACTTACCGTAAAATCCATTTTTCTGATGGTCATTGACGAACACAGCTTCTGATATTCATAACCATTGGGACGTCCAAAAGCAGTGTTAAACATGAAGGGTGGGAACAACAGAAAAATTCCCAAGGCTAAAACATTAGCCAACCAGGCAACAGGAGCTCACCTGGAAAAAAAAAAAAAAACACACCCTCAAAGAGGATCAGGTCCTCTTAAACAGCAGCCTGCAAAACCTTGCGGCCAAAAGAAGCATCAGCAGATGCCACCAAATCCACTTTAAAAAACTTTATAAAAGTGTGCACCGACGACCAGCGTCACTGACACCTGATGACAGAAAGCCCAGAAGGCACTAAGCACCCTAGTAGAGTGCGCCTTGACAGGGAAACAAGGAACCTGACCCCTGATGGAATAGGCCTGAACCACCGTCTGTCTGATCTATCTGGAAATGGTTGCAGAGGAAGCGGACAACCATCCATCTGTGAGCACAAAGAGAGAGTCTGACTTCCTGAAAGACTCCATAGCTGCTCTAATTGCCCGGACCACATCCAAGGCATGAAAGGCAATTTTCTTCGGATGTTTAGGCCTGGGACACAGGGAAAGCAAATCAATATCATTCAAATGAAAATCAGAGACAACCTTTGGAAGGAACAACGGACAGGGGCGAAGAACCACCTTATTCCTGTGAATCACCAGGTAAAATGAACGACAGGATAAAGCCGCCAGTTCCAACACCCTTTGCGCAGAGGTGATAACCACTAAAAAGGCCACCTTCTGGGACAGCGTAAGCAGGGGAATCTCCCGCATATTTTCAAAGGGAGGCTTCTGTAGAGCTGAAAGCACCAAATTAAGATTCCAAGGTGGCAACAGAGCCCGCATTGGAGGAACCAAATGTCTGACACCCTGAAGAAAGGTACACACTAGGGAGTGTGTGGCCAAAGGTTGTTGGAAGAAGACCACCAACGCCGACACCTGGCCCTTGCTGGTACTCAGGAAGGTCAAGATCTGAGCCACCTAGAAGGAGCGAGGAAGAACCCCAACAGACTCTCACCATGCAATGTAGGTCTTCCACGTACGATGGTAAATCCTACTAGAGGTAGATTTCCTAGCTTTCAACAGTGTAGGAATCACCGACTCAGATGAACCCCTATCCTTCAACAACTGGCGTTCAACAGCCGAGCTGTCAAAGCCAGCGACTGTAAATCAAGATGGAAGACCGGTTCTTGGGACAGCAGATCCTCCCTTAGATGAAGCTGCAAGGAACGTCGGGCGACCAGCCGCACCAAAACGGCGTACCAAGCCCAGTGAGGCCAGTCTGGAGCCACAAAGATGACGGGAATCCTATCTGCCTCAATCCTGTGTAGAAGTCTGGGCAGAAGCTTGAGAGGAGGGAAGGTGTAAAATCAGACGATGCCGACCCCACGGGGCCACCAGTGAGTCTATCCCTTGACCAAGCCACAAACCTCTGCACCTTTCTGTTGAGCCGAGACGCCAACAGATCCACCCCAGGGGAGCCCCACCGGAGACACAGCTGATGTAACACCTCCGGAAGGAGGGACCACTCCCCGTGGTCCAACGCCTGCCGACTGAGGTAATCCGCTCGCCAATTTTCCACCCCGGGAATGTGTACGGCGGAGAGGGCTGGAACTAACTGTTCTGCCCATCTTAGAATGCTGGCTACCTCCAGAGCCACCAGGACACTTCTTGTGCCCCCTTGGTGATTGACAGAAGCCACGGCCGTGGCATTGTCTGATTGAATGCGCACTAGACAACCCTGAAGACAATCCCTTCAATGATCCAGACACACTCTAATCGCCTGAAGTTCCAAGACCTTGATCGGGAGTCTGGACTCTTCCAGCGTCCAGATCCCGTGAGCAGAATGCTTGCTGAGGACACCTCCCCAGCCAGAAAGTCTGGCACCGTGGTGACCACTGTCCAATACAAGGGGAGGAAGGATTTTCCCAGAAGAAGCGCCAGAAGACGAAGCCACCATATCAGCCCTTTGTGCCCCGACTCGGATTGTCCAGAGACTGTGCATTCTTGAATTTCCCTTGCAGAGGCCTCATATGGAACTGTGCAAATGGAACCGCCTTGAAGGTAGACACCATCAGGCCCAGCACCCGCATGCAAGTTCAGAAGGATGACCATTTGTTGGACAGCAGGAGGCGAATTGCAGACTGCAGTTTCTGGAGTTTGTCCAGAGGAAGGAGCACTCTGGCTAAGGCCGAGTCCAGAGTCAGGCCCAGATAGTCCAGCTTTGTGGACGGAACCAGAGCAGACTTCTGAAGGTTCAGAATCCAGCTGTACTCCCGCCGAGTTCAGATTGTGATCTCCAGGTTCTCCACCAGAGCAGAGGGAGACTCCGCTCGCAGAAGGAGATCCTCCAAGTAGCCGAGTACCGTCATCCCCCGTTGGCGTAGCAAAGCTAGCACCGGGGATAATACTTTTGTGAAGACCTGAGGAGCAGATGCGAGACCAAAGGGTAATGCCACAAACTCATAATCCCCCTCTCCCACAGCAAAGCAGAGAAAAAGCTGGTGACTGGCACATATTGGAATGTGAATGGACTCCATTCTGAACTTCTGTACCTGCACAAAGCTATTTAGTGCCTTAAGGTCCAGGATTGGATGCACTTTGCCTTCCTTCCTGGGAACTGTGAACAGGTTTGAATAAAAACCCTGAAAACATTCTGAGGTCGGAACCGGGACAATCATCCCTCGATGGAACAGGTCTTGTACCGCCCCAATCAGGCCCTGTAAGCGGTCCGGAGACAGGAGCAAGTTTGCAGGAAAAAACCTTGCCAGGGGACAAGATTGAAACTCACTCTTGTAGCCGGACCAAATGACTTTGTGGACCCATTTGTCTTGCACCTGGGAGGTCCGGAAACCAGCGAAGATGTCCCCCGATACGGGGGAGGGTGCACGTTCGCGCAGAAGGAGCCTTGTCTGGAGAAGCCCGGTCTTGGCTTGCCAGACCAGGTTCGTTTGGATCCTGAGCTGAGAAGGGGGCGACGTTCCTTGCCCTTAGTAGCCTGCAGAAGAAAAATACTCTCCCCCCCGTGAGACCTTTAATGATGTCATCCAGGGTAACTCCAAACAGCCAATCTCCTTGAAAAGGAAGATCAGTCAAGGCCTTTTTTGAAGTCTGATCCGCAGACCAGCATTTGAGCCAAAAGACACACTGAAGGACCACTGCCAAAATAGAAAGGCGAGCCATCAGGGGAGCTGCATCCAAAGAGGCATTGATCATTTACCACCAAAAGAAAGCTCTATTTGCGGGGAAAAAAAGAACATACATTTTATTTGGGTACAGCATGGCACGATCGCCCAGTTAAAGTAATGCAGTATCATATCGCAAAATATGACCTGGGCCTGAAGTGGTTAAAGTAACCCGTTACAAAGCAAAATACCTGGGTGAGAACCATCTGATGAAAGCGGACGCATTTTGCCTTTTTGTATGAGGCTGGCCATACATTATACAATTTTTCTCCTTTAGATTTACCAAACCCATATAATAGGAGGTCAAACCCCTTTCAATTTTGTATGCAATCAGGCAGGCCCTTGAACTACATGGTTTAAAGTAAATCCAAAGAAAATTGAACAGGAAAATTATATAATGTATGGCTAGCTTAAAGTCTTCTGGATTCATGAAAGTGTAATCATTGAACCACTGTCCCAGAACTGCCGTGCAGACCTGAAGTCAGAAAATGGCAGCTTCCATTTGAGTCTTTTCATCCAGGTATTTAATTTGTGAAACATTTCCTTTGAAGTTTAAAGTTCAGCTTTTTTTTTATTTAGCTTTCAGCACTGCATATATGTACGTGAGCTGCATCCCGATCTGTCTATCAAAAGGAGAACTACTATAAAGTATCATTGGCATACGTGGAAATGTGTCTGAGTTCTGGAAGAGTGAGCCTCAACATCAATACAATAAAAAGATTTACATATAAATGTAAAATTTAGGATTTCCTCTCCTCTCATTTTTCCTCTTGGTGACAACAGTCACACAGTATAGAAAGAGGAATTGAATTTCATCAATAAAAACCTGAAGTGTTCTAATCATTCCCCACTATCCAAACTTAAAGAATGTTTGGTTTGGATTCCTGTAGAACCTGCAAATCACTATAGTAGGAACTGCTACTCCAGTGATCTCCACTAGCTTCCAAGTCCTGTACTGAGCACCTGGCCTCCTGCATTGTGAACACAGGAGGTCACTTGCTGGCATGAGCGCCATTCAGGGAACACCTTGCATTCTCTTAATGAATGCAAAACGTTCTCTGATTGAATGAGGTAGAGAGGTGGGGTGCTGATGGAACGGTCTCCAACTTATCCAGGAAAGAATATGCATTCATTAAGAAAGTCCTTTCTGAATGGTGCTTGTGCTGAGCAAATTGCATCCTGCGTAAACTAAGCAGCAGGACAGCTGCTTGGCATGGAACCCAGAAGCTACTACGGTGATTTCCAGCTTCTACAGGAACCCTACAAGTAGGGCATGTTAGATACATTAGTTCAAGCTGGACCAACAAAACTACGTAGAGGTATAGTATAGATTTTTACGATATATCTGATTGGTGCAGTATTAAACAGACCACATAAATACTTTGTAATAAAAAAAAAAAAGGAAAAAAGGGCCCTTGAGAGCCGGTTGAGTCTATACAAAAGATACGGCTGGCTTCTCATTTGCCTTGTACTCGAAATAACAGGACAACTGGTTGGATTTTGGATGTGCAGAAAAACATTCTCATTTAAGGAATGCCTAAGAGTGATAAACTATAGTCAGATTTATCACATTCTATCTCAACTATTTAAATTCCCTGTGATTTGTGACATTGATACCTTTGTATCACATTACTTTTAGTGTGTACACCTGCACTGTCTGAAGCGGTGCATTACCAAATCAAAATAATAATGAATGGCCTGCCAACGCCCCTCAATGGACCATTAAAAAAAGAAGACCCTATTTTTTAACTCTGTCTTCTCCTCTCTATTTCTTCTTTCTGTAGGAGTCCCCAAAACTCTGTCCTCGGACCTCTTCTCCATCTACACCTACTTCCTTGGACACTTGATAAAATCCAATGGCTTTCAGGGACATCTCTATGCCGATGACACACAAATCTATCTCTACTCCTCACCTCAATCCTTCAGTCTCCTGTTGCATTACTAACTTATTAACTGACATATTGGCATGGTTGTCACCCCACTTCCTCAAACTCAATCTTTCTAAAACTGAGCTCATAATATTCCCTCCTGCCCCGTCCCCCTCCTCTGTCTTCTCCATTAAGAATAAAGCAGCCCCAAATCAAGTCGCTGTCCAAATTTTTTAGACTTCATCTCCAAAAGACGCCACTTTTTAAACGTTGAAACTACCAAGCGATTTATTCACTCCCTTATTATCTCTCGCCTTAACTATTGTAACTCCCTCCTCATTGGCCTACCTCTTCACAGGCTATCACGAATGCTGCTGCAAGACTCATCCACCTAACTAACTGTACAGTGTCTGCCACCTCTCTCTGCCAATCCCTCAACTGGCTTCCCATTGCCCAATGAATAAAATTCAAAACATTTACAACATACAAAGCCATTTACAACTCTGCCCAGCACTACATCCCCAATCTTGTCTTCAAATGTCATCCAAACCGTCCTCACAAGACCTCCTGCTCCCTAGCTCCCTTGTCACCTCCCATGCTCATTACCAGGACTTCTCTCCAGCCTCTCCCATCCCCAATTTGTCCAGCTATCTCATACCCTGGCTGTTTTTAGGTGATCTCTGAAAACGAATCTCTTCAGGGAAGTTTATCCTGCCTTCAGCTAATACCTAAACTTTTTACTTCTCCCATTAGTTCATCCCTCACAGTTATTACCTTTCATTCCACCAGCCCCTCCCTATTAGATTGTAAGTTCCCAGGAGCTGGGCCCTCCTAACCACCTTTATATTGTAAATCACTACGCAAACTGTTGGCACTATATGAATCCTGTGTAATATTAATATTTTTTCAGACACACTGTAGTGTGCATTGGCCCCTGCTGAACAGTGTATTAACTAATAGTGCCATTAACTGGTGCCACATCAGACCGCACCCCAAACAGATCCATGCTCTGACGTGTGTTGGGCATTACCTGAATAAATGGGCCCTATGGGTCAATTAAGATATGGACTTTATGGTACCCCACACTACTGCAACCTACAGTAATGTGTAGAACTATGTGCAATGTTTTGCAGAGTTGTTTAAAGTGACATTAAACCTTTAATTTTTAAAATTAAAATAACAAACATGGTATACTTACCTGCTCTGTGCAATGGTTTTCTAAATAGCTGCCCGATCCTCTTCTTCTGGGGTTCCCCACTGGTGCTTAAGGCTCCTCCTCTTTAGTGAGCACTCCCAGTGGCTTTCCATGCTGGCACCTGTGCAGGCTTGCTCCCGAACTGCCCTGTCTGCGGCTATTGACACAGAGCAGATGGCTCGGCCCGCCCCCCGCTCCCTCGTCACAGCATTTGATTGACAGCAGTGGGAGCCAACGGCTCCCGCTGCTATCAATCTGACCAGTGAGGAAGGAGACAGCAGCAAGACCCGCCACTCTCGTGCACATCACTGGATGGGATTGGGCTCAGGTAAGAATAAGATGGGGGGGCTGGGGGGATCCTGCTGCACAGGATTTTTTTACCTTTAATGCTTTAAACCTTGAGGCCTTAGAACCACTTTAATTTGAATGGCACCCCAATGCACCACACCACAATGCATCTGAACTATCTGTGCACTGTAAATTAATTAATTAATTGCAAAAAAAAAGTCTAATAAAATATGAGCTGCAGTGTGGTGGCAGCCGATTCAAAGTAAATGGTTTGTCCTACTGTAATGTATGGTAATGCCCTATGTGAAAATTTGTTAGGCCTCATGCACACTGGATGTTTTTGCTGTCTCTCTAAATGCCGTTCCTCCTGGCAGTGGTGTTTTGTCAGAAAAAAAGATTTTCTTTACACTTGTAAACGCATGTAACGCATTTAGGCGCATCAAGCTCTTGGGCGTTAATTTAATTGCCCAAAATAATAAGTTATTCTGGCCATTGAAATTAAAATGGTTCTAAAGCCTTAAGGTTTTATACATTAAGGTAAAAAAACACTGCCACTGCTGTCAGTCAAATCCGGTGACAAGGCAGCAGGGCCGAATCCCACTGTCTTAGTCAATGGATGCAGCATGCATGGTTACCCCCTGGAAAAACAGCTTTCCATGGCGGCAACCAATGAAGAGGCGCCAGGAGTGCAGGGGACCCCAGAAGAAGAGGATTTACGCTGCTCTGTGCAAAACCATTGCACAGAGCAGGTAAGTATAGGCATGTTTGTTATTTTTAGAAAAAACAAAGCTTTATAACCACTTTATTGCTCAAGCACTAAATGCACCTATTGTTAACACGCATTTAAATTATTTTGTTTTCTGAAAAATTCACACTGTTCCTGGATGCACTGGCAGGGTTTATTTTTTCCTCCCTCTAAACACCTTTGTGTGCATGGACACATAGGCTAATATGTAGAGGCATTTAGAGGCAGAAAGAAAAATGCCAGAGCACCGTCAAAAATGGCCAGTATATGTGAGGCTGTAGGTAATACACCACAATAGTCTTGTTCACATGTGCACTGCACCAAGGGGGCAATAAAAACAGGCAACTGAACTGTTTTACCTACCCCTGACCACCCACCTAAAAGATATCATGCAGCAGGATGGGGGTCTTATACATGTGGCAGCCTCCAGAATTTGCTTTGTGGCAAAATTAACCAAGCATGTCGAGTTTGACAGGTGGAGCAGCACAAAATTGTTGTAAAGCTCAGACACAAATGGAAGGAATCTTCCTTGTAATCTAGGATTAACCTTAACATTTATGGGTACTAGAATTAGGCCAACTTCAAAAGAAATACAAATTACATATAATTTACAGAAGAATATTCTCGCTTGAATTTTTTTATGCGCAAATCTGAAAAGGTGCTTCAAGCAGTTGTCAGATAATGAAAAACAATTATATAACTGCGCTCCCAAAAAATATATATTCATACAAGTGCTACAAGTGCATATACAAGTGTGGTGTCACTTTAAATTGAATATAAAAATGAAATAAAATCATATAAAAGTGCAATGTCCACAAAAACAACCACCAGGTGTCTTCAAACAAATGTGAATCTTCCTATAGTTTCCAAAATAAGTAAATCGGTAATCCCGTGTCTTCCTTCATCAACATAAAGCACACATCCTACTGGATAAAGTTTTTATATACTGCACTATGAGAGGCATTTGCTTTTACTTTCCCATATGAATTGGAATTACGAGGGTTTGTTCGACATTGATGATTGCCGCTATTGAACCCTGCACCTGGTAACAGGATCAAGAAAGTGGCATCTCTTATTTGCTTTGTATGACTGTCTGTAATGGGGGTCATCTAGTTTTGGTGAGTAGGATGTGTGCTTTATGTTGGTGAAGGAAGACACGGGATTACTGATTTACTTATGGTGGAAACTAAGAAGATTCACATGATTTGATTTTTATCATTTTTATAATGAATTTTTTATATTCAATTTAAAAGTGACACCACACTTGTATACGCACTTGTATGAATACATTTTTTTAGGTGCGCGGTTATACAATAATTGTTTTTCACTATCTATAGGCTATAATTACCCATACAATGGGCTGCACTATATTTAAGGTAGTAATTATCCAGTTTGCACAAATTGGGGATTCATCC
Source organism: Pelophylax lessonae (assembly GCF_965119305.1). Lineage (NCBI taxonomy): Eukaryota > Metazoa > Chordata > Amphibia > Anura > Ranidae > Pelophylax > Pelophylax lessonae. Next base: position 119,225,448 of record NC_138772.1, read on the forward strand.
CAAAATTTTCTACATAGTTGTCAGATAATTTAGATAGTAGGCAGCTGCAACCTTAAAAGATTCAATCTTATTTAAAAATATATGCTGGGATTTACAATTGGAGGTGTGGTAGAAATGTAGAAAATGCACAATGGCCATTATACAAGCGAATTATAGCTGTAATGTTATGCCATACTCTAGGAAGAGACATATTTAAATATACTAAACAAACAGTGTTGCGCCAGAAAAAATAATTTCATAAATCACAAATAACAACTGTGATAAAGATGAAAGTAAGTAAACTTTCAAAGTATAAATGACTAAGCAAAATCATATATAGTGCAAAATATGTTAATGAAAGTGTCCATCAAATTAATCCCAGACTCTAAACAGGTGACACCTCCGTGAATGTGCTTCCTTCACCATATAAAGTGGCCTCTCACCTTTTTTCTAGACCTGAGTATTACAGGTCAATCCAAGCTTTTTTCCCTCAATCAGGGGAGATGTAAAGCCCCGTACACACGCACAGATTGTTGGCCGTAAATTGTCGGCCAACGTCCGATCAGCCGATTGTAGGCTTGTTAGTATGATGCTTCCGACAACCAACTGCGAATTTTCGGCCAAAAAAAAATCTGGTGTGCATGCTATAAAATTTTTGTTGGCCAACAACAGAACGGCCGATTGTTCCTCAGTCAGTACAGATTTCGGCAGGCAAAAATCAGATGAGCAAGACTGGGCATGCTCAGAGAAGAAAAAAACACACAGAAAGTCAACCATCACATGACATCATTTCTGAAGTTGGTTTTTGTTGGCCAACAAAAGTCCAGTGCAAGTCTAGAGCACATTTCAACCAACAAACAACACTGGACAAAAGACGGCCGATCGGTCGGCCAACAATCTGTGCGTGTACGGGGCTTTAGACTATAAACAGGGAGGCAAATCCTGGGTTCCACTTCCGATCATAGATGGCACACATGAACATTAAAGAAAGAAGAAATCTAGTGCTCTCTGCTTATTTAGACAGTAATTTAATGAATAAATAGCTGCACTTACATACACGGCACGCCGCAGTGCCTGCTTAAAACACAGTTTGTGATAGATCAGGGAGAGATGCAACGCTTGGTATGCAGGCTCCGCCCCCTATGCAAAAATTTTCTTTGCATATATTTAGCACATTTTGTGGTTTTAACACATAGAGATTATTTATCACATTTTTGCGTTGATAGTTTTTTTGATTAAATATTTAAATATATACATATTTCTCTTAAGTTCTTTCCTGGATACATAAGATTTTGTACCTCTAGGCCCCTGTAATATTGAAATTTGCCCCTTTCGACCCCTTCTTCAAACAAAAAAATACTACCTTCAAAAAGAAAGATCTATAAATTTCAACTTGAAGGTAAAATACGTTCTACATTACTTTTGTATCTTAATTATAGTCAAAATCATGCTTTAAATTAAGATTTTTAAATATTGTTGTCAAATATATTACTGACAAAACATTTGAAGCAAATTGTTTGCCTTAAGCCCCGTACACACGTACCGATGGTCGGCTTACAAATGTTCCTCTTTTCTCCCCGGGATGTCGGTGTCTGCTGAAAAGTGCAAAGACAGCACAAGGACAGCACAAGAATTTTGTCCACCGACTGCAGAAGTGATGTCATGTAATGGTTAACTTTCCCTGTGTTTTCTATTTTCTGAGCATGCCCAGTCTTGCAAATCTGCGGTCTGTCGGCCGAATTGTGTACTGACAGGCGAACAATCGTCCGTTCTGGTGTCGGCATACAAATATTTTCATGTTTGCACGAAAGACTTTTGTCCGCGGATTGTGCGCAGACATCTGTCGGAGGCACCATACTAACACGCGTACAATCGGCAGATCCTTCGTCCACCGACGTTTGTATGCCGACGATCGGTACGTGTGTACGGGCCTTTATGCCCCATACACACGTGCAGATTATCTGCAGACTTTTGTCTGCAGACTTACCTCTTCTATGTAGTGCAAGGGCCTGCCGGATTGCATACAAATTGAAAGTGTTTAGGTTTGACCTCATATTATATGGTTTTGGTAAGTCTGCAGACAAAAGTCTGCAGATAATCTGCACGTGTGTATGGGGCATTACACATATGCAGGCTTTTCTGCCATACCTGACATATTCACACACATTACTACGTCATGATTCCCTTGGCCCAAAGTTCAATTTTATACATGAGCTTTAGTGAAGGTCTTGGGAGTACAAAGACCAGTGACATTTTTTTAAGGCATTTATTCTCATACATGATACACGAACATTGTTCGAAAAATTAGTCAGCTATTCCATATAAATATCTAAAGCTGTCACTTTATGAGAACAGATCTATTGACATATTGATGAGCACTAACCCTCAAGAACCAATCAGCTTAGCGTTCAGATATTTCATACTTAGGCTAAAGTCAATTTCTACTAACACAAGTTCCAGTGCTTGTGCAGCTTTTTTTTAATTGGGAAAGGGGTTGGTGAGGGTCACCAACAAAACCTGCGCATATGAATGTGAAAAAATATATATAAATATACGTGAATATATATATGTATGGTGAAATTACTTTCACTCTGTGAGCTGAAACATAAACGTGATAACGTGATAAACTAAAAATTGGACAAAGTATGGCGCTCATAATACCCCCTATAATCAAGGGGTCCTGTACTTCTGGTAAGCAGTTTATACTACCACTGGGTGAACGTGTGGAGGAATTCACTCCTATCAAGTCTGTGATTTTCCAATGATTATCTGGCTTAACACCTTGATGACTGGAACACTAGAGACTTTTTTGAACTTCTATTTATTTATTTTGGAGCACATTTCACCATTTGATTTATTATTGTGATTTATCTGTTGAGCGCCATACTTTGTCCAATTTTCAGTTTTTTTTAATACAGCTTTATGTAAGACAGTTACATTGTGAAAAAAATTTTTTTCTTTGTTAAATTAATGTTTTATAGGATGAATAACTGAAATTGGATTTTATTTACAGATGTTAGGTCGAATGCGTATCTGGTAATATAAGCTGAGATGACACATTTATTTTAAGCTGAAGTGCTGATACTTACGGATAAAATAATGTAGCAGTCGCCTTCAAAGAAGCTCCCATAAGCTTTTTCAGGCAGTGGAACCAATTTCATTTTCTGAAAAGAAATCCAAAAACATTATCTTACAACCAAACATTTTGCTTTGCTAATGTCATTTAACTTAGGTTTACTTTTGATGGATTCAGCATGCAGATGGAAGACTTTAAATATATTGTACATTCAGATTGCATGACCATGTACTTTTACACACACACAATATATATATATATATATATATATATACACACACACACACACACACATATATACATATACACTCCCGCAGTATATACAGGGTGCATCTAAGAAAATTAAAATTAGATCAACAAAAAGTTAATTTCAGTAATTCAATTCAAAAAGTAAAACTCATTATATAGATTATCTAACACGGAGTGATATTTCAAGCATTTTGTTATTTTAATTTTGATGATCATGGCTTACAGCTAGTGAAAACCCAAAATTCAGTATCTTAGAAGATTAGAATATTACAAAAAAAAAAAAAGGATTTTAAATACAGAATGTTGGCTTACTGAAAAGTATGTCCATGTACAGTCTAGTACGCACTGTATAAAGTATTCTTGGTCGGGGCTCCTTTTGTATTAATTACTGCATCAGTGCAGCATGTCATGGGGGCGATCAGCCTGTGGCACTGCTGAGGTGTTCATGTCAGAGAGAAAGCGCTGTCACATCAGGGGTGGCAGGGGTAAATATCCCTTTTCTAATACAATAGTGTGGTAAAATATCTATACCTAATAAAATACCCCAAAAAAACATAAAATGACATAAAACAATACCTGGTATTTAAACACCTTAGGTAGTACCCCTTTTTGGTTCTACACTATCACCCATGAATATATGTACATGCAAAGCTATGGCTAATGGAAGCAGCTCTAACCATATAGTGCAAATCCATAAGTTGTGTGAAATCCTAAAACAAAAATAAAATGTGACAAAAATGTATAGAAATGAAAGCACTGAAAACGATACTGAATGTCACCAGTGAATACGAGTGTAACAATAATCTAAAATGCATGTCATTCCAAACCAATAGTGAAAAATAAACAGCAAAGTCCACAAAACTTGTATTTTGTGTCAACACAATAGTGAAAGTTATATAAAAGTCCAAACACCTTCTTAGTATAAAATGTTCTTGCTTTTTGTAAATGAATCCAGTGCTCCCCCACGTGCAAGTATAAGAACACAATGCGCTCACCAGAGCCCCCAGGCCCCAGGGACCACAGAGCTTTTAATCCACTGATGTGCAATACTTGTATGAGTAGCCACGTTCTCTCATCAACCATATGACTGATGAGGTATTATGGAAGCCCAGGTTGCATGGATAGCGGCCTTTTAGCTCGTCTGCATTGTTGGGTCTGGGGTCTCATCTTTCTCTTGGCAATACCCCACAATTTCTCGATGGGGTTTAGGTCAGGCAAGTTTGCTGGCCAATCAAAGACAGTGGTACCAAGATTATACACCAGGTATTGGTACTTTCAGCAGAGATGCATTTGTATATATGTAATGTGTGTATACAGCATATATTATATATATATTTTCACACACATACACACTATCTCACAAAAGTGAGTACACCCCTCATATTTTTGTAAATATATTATATCTTTTCATGTGACAACACTGAAGAAATGACACTTTGCTACAATGTAAAGTAGTGAGTGTACAACTTGTATAACAGTGTCCCCTCCAAATAACTCAACACACAGCCATTATTGTCTAACCTGCTGGCAACAAAAGGAGTACACCCCTAAGTGAAATTGTCCAAATTGGGATCCTTCCTTCCATGTGCCATAGTGATCCTTCCTTCCTTTCCTCTTCCACTCCTCCATGACGACATCACGATGCTGGTGGATGTTAGAGACCTTGTGCTCCTCCACGTTCCATTTTAGGATGCCCCACAGATGCTCAATAGGGTTTAGGTCTGGAAACTTGCTTGGCCAATCCATCACCTTTACCCTCAGCTTCTTTAACAAGGCAGTGGTCGTCTTGAAGGTGTGTTTGGGGTCGTTATGTTGGAATACTGCCCTGTGGCCCAGTCTCCGAAGGGAGGGGATCATGCTCTGCTTCAGTATGTCACAGTACATGTTGGCATTCATGGTTCCCTCAATGAACTATAGCTCCCCAGTGCCGGCGGCACTCATGTACCCCCAGACCATGACCCTCCCACCACCATGCTTGACTGTAGGCAAGACACACTTTTTTTGTACACCTCACCTGGTTGCTGCCACACATGCTTGACACCATTTGATCCAAATAAGTTTATCTTGGTCTCATCAGACCACAGGACATGATTCCAGTAATCCATGTCCTTAGTCTGCTTGTCTTCAGCAAACTGTTTGCAGGCTTTCTTGTGCATCATCTTTAGAAGAGGCTTCCTTCTGGGACGACAGCCATGCAGACCAGTTTGATGCAGTGTGCGGTGTATGGTCTGAGCACTGACAGGATGACCCCCCACCCCTTCAACCTCTGCACCAATGGTGGCAGCACTCACATGTCTATTTCCCAAAGAAAACCTCTGGATATGACGCTGAGCATGTGTACTCAACTCCTTTGGTTGACCATGGTAAGGCCTGTTCTGAGTGGAACCTGTCCTGTTAAACCACTGTATGGTATTGGCCACCGTGCTGCAGCTCAGTTTTAGGGTCTTGGCAACCTAATAGCCTAGGTCATCTTTATGTAGAGCAAAAATTTTTTTTTTCAGATCCTCAGAGAGTTCTTTACCATGAGGTGCCATGTTGAACTTCCAGTGACCAGTATGAGAGAGTGAGATTAATAACATCAAATGTAGAGACCTTATAATAATGACGAAACACATGACAACGGGGAGTGAAAATGGCTAATTGGGCCCAATTTGGACATTTTCTCTTAGGGGTGTACTCACTTTTGTTGCCAGCGGTTTAGACATTAATGGCTGTGTGTTGAGTAATTTTGAGGGGACAGCAAATTTACACTGTTATACAAGCTGTACACTCACAACTTTACATTGTAGCAAAGTGTCTTTTCTTCAGTGTGGTCACATGAAAAGATAAAATAAAATATTTTCAAAAATGTGAGGGGTGTACTCACTTGTGAGATAGTGTGTGTGTGTGTATATATATATATATATATATATTATTATTATTATTATTATTATTATACAGGATTTATATAGCACCAACTGTTTGCGCAGCGCTTTACAATGTGAGGGAAGACAATACAGTTACAATACAATTCAAAACAGGAGGAACTAGAAGGCCCTGCTCGTTAGAGCTTACAATCTAGAAGGGAGGGTCAAGTTAAACAAAAGGCAATAGTGGGGGATGGGTTGATGGAGAAAATGGAGATACATTTGTTAGGTGTTGGTAGGATAGGCTTCTTTGAAAAGGAGGGTTTTCAGAGATCGCCTAAAAGCTAATAGAGTAGGAGATAATTGGACAGATAAGGGTAAGGAGTTCCATAGGATTGGAGAGGCTCTGGAAAAGTCCTGGAGGCGAGCATGGGAGGAGGTGACAAGGGGGCTAGAGAGCAGGAGGTTTTGAGAGGAACAAAGAAAGCGATTAGGTTGGTATTTTGAGACGAGGCTAGTGATGTAGCTAGGGGCTAAGTTGTGGATTGCTTTGTAATATGTTGTAAGTATTTTGAATTTAATTTGTTGGGTGAGCGGAAGCCAGTGGAGGGCTTGACAGAGAGGAGCAGCGGACACTGAGCGATTGGTAAGGTGGAGGAGTCTGGCGGCAGCATTTATGATAGATTGAAGGGGGGATAGCCTGTGTAGAGGTATGCCAACGAGAAGGGAATTGCAGTAGTCGAGGCGCGAGATGACCAGGGAGTGAACTAGGAGTTTTGTTGTGTCTTTGGTTAGAAAAGGGCGTATTTTGGAGATGTTGCTGAGGCTGAGGCGGCAAGATTTGGACAGCGATTGGATGTGGGGATTGAAGGAGAGTTCAGAGTCCAGGACAACACCTAAGACCTTGGCATGCGGGGATGGGCTGATAGTAATGCCATCGATATTTATGGAGAAATCGGGGGAAGGGGAACGTGGTGGAGGAAAAATTATAAGCTCGGTTTTGGATGGATTGAGTTTGAGGAAGTGGTGAGACATCCAGACCGATATATCTGATAGTAAATTAGTGATACATGAGGAGACTGAGGGAGAGAGCTGAGGGGTGGATAGATAGATTTGGGTATCATCAGCATAGAGATGGTATTGGAAGCCATGGGAGGCTATCAACTGACCCAGAGAGGAGGTGTAGATTGAAAATAGGAGGGGTCCAAGAACAGAGCCTTGGGGGACCCCAACAGAGAAGGGAAGAGGAGAGGAGGAAGTAGAATTGTACATAACGCTAAAGGTGCGGTTGAAGTAGGAAGATAACCAGTGAAGAGTACGGTCACGGAGACCAAAGGCATGGAGTTTTTTGAGGAGGAGGGGATGGTCAACCGTATCAAAGGCAGCAGAAAGGTCCAGAAGTAGGAGTACAGAATAGTGTCCATTGGTTTTGGCCATTAGTAGATCGTTTGTCAGTTTTAGGAGAGCAGTTTCAGTGGAGTGTTGAGGCCGAAATCCAGACTGAAGGGGATCAAGGAGGCTAGTCTCGGCAAGGTGGTCCCACAGTCGGTTGTAGACTAGACGTTCGAGGAGTTTGGATGAAAAGGGGAGCAAGGAAATAGGGCGTAGGTTGTTCAGATCGGTTGGGTCCAGTGAGGGCTTTTTAAGTATGGGGCTGACTAGTGCATGTTTTAGAGAGTTGGGGAAGATGCCAGAAGAGAGGGAGAAGTTGAAGATGTGGGTTAGAGAGCGTAGAATAGGGCCAGAAGGTGAACGTAGCATTTGGGAGGGAACAGGATCCAGAGGGCAGGTGGTTAAGTGGACGTTAGCAAGTAGTTTAGCAACCTCATCTGTAGTGGCGGGGTTGAATGAGGGAAATAATGATCGCACATGTGGGCATGAAGCATAAGGCATGGAAGGTATCTGAACAGCAACGATCTCCTTACGAATTGTATCAATCTTCTGTTTGAAGTGGTAGGCAATCTCCTGGGCAGTGAATGAGGCGGTGGGAGGGGGTAGTAATATATATATATATATATATATATATATATATATATATATATATATATATAATATTATATTATATTATATATATTTTTTTCTATTTTTTTAGTTACTTCCTGGTTTCCAGGCCTAGGCAAATTATGTCATACATCCCAGGAGTCTTCAGGAGGGGAGGAGGGTTTTCTCACCACCTGTTTGCATGCCTGAGCTAAAGACAGAAGGATTCCAAGAAGTAAATGCTACATAATTCATCTGCCCTCAAGATGGGCATGACCAGAAATGCTAGGGGATGTTTTTCAAAGGGATTTCTCAGTAAAATAAAGCATGGATGAATGGATGGATGGGTGGGGTTGCTTTGAATATTATAAATGAGTTAAAGAGTTTTGTTTGTGGTGCTCAGATGCAGTGTAATTCCGCTTTACGTTCAGGAATTTTTTCAATAGGCATTTGTATGTGTGAATGGCAACAAATTGGGCATCCACACATCACCAGCAGGTGTGTTACAGGATCTCTAGGACCGGTGCAGTACAACAATGCCTGGATGAAATTAGAGTTTACCTTTAGGTGAGGTGTGTCTAAAAATGTTGATCATTTCAAGAGGACTAAAAGCTCATGGTGAGTGAGCCTCAGGGTTTACTGACTAATGCCCAAATGACTCAGCAAGATTATGCTACTGTACATTCAGTAGCTTATTAACTGGGCCCTTTCCAAATATATTCAACATTCAAGTTTTAAAAATATATCTAAAGGCATTTTTAATATTTGGATAGAGTGGCTAAAACCAAGGTCAGATTTTTTATTGCTGCCTTTGTCCCTGTTAGAGAGATTAACCTTCTCTAATTGTCGTGGTCAAAATGTCACTGGAAATAAAAATGAGGGTAAATCCAAAATTATGTACTATCACCAGAACAGGAAAATAGGGGTTATTTTTTTTTTTTTTTTTATAAACCTTTTTTGCAAGTATCAACGGGCCCATTGGAGGGAAAGCGTAGGGAAGGGAAATCACATCACAACAGTGGGTCCTCAGATCTATTCCCACCATAAGTGTGCACAGCCTATTGCATTAGGGTGTGCACCCAAATGTTTTAATACATTAATTGGTGTCAGTAGAGCAGTGGATTTTGTCAGTAGAGAAGTGGAGTTCTCAGTAGGGCAGGGGTTGGTGTCAGTAGAGCAGTGGACGGTGTCAGTATTTTTTATTTTTATTATTTCATTCTTGATTATTTTTAAAAAAAATTTTTTAGGGCTTTGGTGAAATATCAGCAGGGGGAATCGGTTCCGCACAGGGAGATTAGGGTGTGCCCAGGCACACCCGGCACACCCCCTGCACATGCCTATGATTCCCATCAGACTCCCCATACCTCAGGGTTGGATCTCTGCAGATATCTATACCCCAAGACACAGGATAGGACACACCTGCAGTGGAAGAAGTCACATACATGGCCATACCCCAGCAGCAATCAGCTTGAAATATTTCAAGAAAATGTATTTAAAAATAACATGCAACATATTAAAATAGAAGCATTCAGTAGGCACTTTGATAGCATCTTTCATATTTAAACACACAAAAAAAAATCACTTTAAGTCAATATTTAACAATTTTAATTGTTGTTTTCTCCGTTTTAAGCAAATCAAAAATAAAATCAAATTCTGGATATAGTGGGAAAGGGTTAAACATGGATTGGGAAAAACTCCTCACATCCTGTCCCTTTGACACATAGGAAGTATGGATATCTTAACAATGAGATTCCAGACTGCAACAAAATACCTGATAGGAATTGTAATCTTTCTCCATGTTACTATTTGAATAAAACTTTATCCATAGTCCTCATTCAAGAAGAGATTCTTCTGGCTTCCTCTCTTGGTGACATATAAGGAAGTAAAGATAAATCTCTCCACAGGTTTAACAGACAGCAATAAACACTTAACAACATTGTGAATGGATCTCTATTTTCAGGTAAAGTTGACACATGAATAAAGTCACTGTTACAAAACAAACTGAGACAACATAAACGTGCTTTTGTAAACTCAGAAAAATCAGTGGTTTTGCACCTTCTAGTTACAGAAAGTTGTCGCTTTGCAAACAGCCAGAGTTGTATAAAGTACTCGAAACCCATACTTGAGTAAAAGTACAAGTGCTCAATCAAAAAGTGACCTGAGTAGAAGTGGAAGTGCTCAATCAAAAAGTGACTTGAGTAGAAGTACTAAAGTATTCAACATTTTTTGTACTTAAGTATTGCAAGTAGTTTTTTTTTTAATTTTGCTACTCAAGTACTGAAAGTAAAAGTTCCAGTAGTTTTGAAAAAAGAATTGCTACTCAAGTACTGAAAGTAAAAGTACAAGTACTGTGTTATGTAGTTATTAAAGAAAGAAGTCAAAAGTTTGAAATCATATTGTTTTTTATTATTTCAAATGCAGCTTTTATTTATACATACAGTAGCACTTATTTTCGTATGCGCTGATAATACACATGTTTTGAGCTTCATGAAACCTGCCATCTACTGTTCTGGCAGTGGTATTTTTTATAATTGTAACGAGTAACTATGCAGCACAAAAAAAAAATATCGGAGTAGAAGTATTGAAATCATTGAAAAAATGTAGTGAAGTAAAAGTGGAAGTAGGAGAAAAAAATTCTACTCCAGGAAAGTACAGATACCACCTTTCGGTACTTAAGTACAATAGTGAAGTAGTTCTACTTAGTTACTATACATCTCTGCAAACAGCAAATGCTGCGGCTTTATATTTTTATTATTCTCCTTCCCAGGCAAAACAATGACCAGGAGTGTTTTGCTTCTGTGCCATCCCTAAGCCCACAACCAAATACACCCTAGCTCTCAGGCCTTGTTCACACGAGCATAACTTAAACATATACCTGTGTGAGGTCCGTGTTTTGTATGCATGGGTGTTCCATGCATCCCCGTGCAGGCAGTCTTCTTTATATCAATTGGGATGCAGCACTGTATGGACGCATCCGCTGCTCCCACTTTGACATCTGCATGGGTGAGTGTCCCAAACGCCACACGACAGTGTGAATTCAGGGACAGGTACCCACACGCACCAATACAGATCAGCGGGAGAACTGCCGTCACACTGATGCACAAAAAACCCCACGCAGGAAAAATATAGCCCTCGCACTGTGTATACCTAAAGTGGTTGCAAACCCTTACATATACCCAGTGAAGTGACTGGCACACAGATGAAACAAATCCTCCTACATAAGTTGTATCTGTCTATCTGCAGTCTTCTCTGCTCTACATCCGTTCAAAGTCCAGAAGTTATAAAGTTTGTCTGAGTGTTTAGAAAAAAGGGGGTGGATAGCTGAGTTACACTCTGCAGGGCTCAGTAAGGAGAGTTCTGACAGCTGATTGGAGGGAAGGGACACCCCCTTCTTTACACAGCACACAGGAACAGAGCGGAGGCTGTCAATCAGCTGAATCTCCCTCCTCTGTCACCTTATTTCTCTTGGTGTCAGAAAAAATTGGCAGAAGTGACCCATGCTGGATAGCAGAAGGAGGAGGCAGCGGGCAATTTCTCCAATTTATAAAAAAGCACAACAGAATATTGCTATCCCAATTTTAAAGAAAATGGTCAATAAGAGAAACACATAGGCTGCCTTGGCTGACCAGTCCTTTTAAATATGCTAGTTACCTGGCTGTTATTCCGATTCTCCTCCAACTGGTTTCAAAATGTTCTGTTGGGGCTTATTTACACTTGTGACTTGCTGAGATATTTGGGGAGCAGCTTAGTTAGGTTTTTACCAGTGGCAGCTGGTGCATTGGGGGCGCAGGGGCGCCGCCCCCCCTATCCATGCGTCTGGTTACCTTAGTCTAAATGCGGGGCGCTGGACGCATGGAGTTCAATGTTTTTTTTTTTATGAAGCACGTGATTAGAGCCAGAGGCTCCAATAGGCTTCAGAAAAGGGTGGGTCCAGGGCGCAAAGCACTGCGCCCTGAGCCCACCCATTTGTGTGACAATAGCGAATGAATATTCCTGGCCAATCAGGAAGCGGGTCCGATACCCATTTCCTGATTGGCCGAAAGGCAAACCCATGCCATTGGCCAAGGAGGAGGAGGAGGGAGGACTCGAGGAGACACTGGGATACTCGGGGGACTGAGGAGAAGCCGCCGCTGCAAATCAGGTAAGTGCACTGGTCACTATACATTGAAGGGGGCACACTGGTCACTCTGCATTGAAGGGGGCACACTGGTCACTCTGCATAAAGGGGGCACACTTTACATTGGTTACTGAAGGCCCCTTCCACACTTTTGTGACCTCAAAGTCAGTCATTTTTTGCTGCGTTTTTTTGCCGCAAAGACATGCCTATTACATTTTTCTGTTTGTCCCCCCCCCCCCAAAAAAATTTTGAGCACCAGCTGCCACTGGTTTTTACCATTGTTAGACCAGGGCCCCGCGCCCCCCCCCCCCACACACACATAGGGTTGTACATGTGCTGCAATGGTGTGCTTCACAGGCATGGACCCCCATCACATTTGAAAGCAGTACCGCTGCTAAATACAGTCCATTCAAGAAAATGGGTCTGCACCTAAACAGCCATGCAACCATATGCAGCATATACACCATGCAGCTGTGGCACAGTAGTGCAGAATTTAGATGGTTAAAACAGGCAGTGATTAAGTGGCATATCTCCTTGCCACCTGTCAAACCTCTCTGAAAAATGTTCCAATGCAAATCACATTTCAGAGGGTCAAGAAGGGGCTTATACCCATCTAAAAACTTAGTCATATTGACCTTGAAAAAGCATGCTTATTAGAAAGAGTAAAGTCACGACTCCTGATTTTCATCCATGTACCAGGTCTGGGCCTCATAGTATTAGAATAATGGGATCACCATGAAAGTCATGGAGCTAGCAGTTTCAGAAAATGAGGCCAGCAACGTCAGTCCCCATATTCTCTCAGTTGGGGTTTCCCGTTACCAATCCTTTGCTGGTTTCCTATTTTTAACCCATCCTCTAAAGCCTCGTACACACGCACCGATTGTTGGCCGTAAATTTTCGGCCAACGTTCCGATCGGCCGATTGTCGGCTTGTTAGTATGATGCTTCCGACAACCAACTGCGACTTTTCGGCCGAACAAAAATCTGGTGTGCATGCTATAAAATTTTTGTTGGCCGTCTCCAGAACGGCCGATTGTTCGTCAGTCAGTACAGATTTCGGCAGACAAAAGTCACTTGAGCAAGACTGGGCATGCTCAGAGAAGAAAAAATACACTGAAAGTAGACCAGAACATGACATCACTTCTGCAGTTGGTTGTTGTTGGCCGACAAAATTCATGTGCAGTCTAGAGCACATTTCAACCAACACAACAACACTGGACAAAAGACGGCCGATCGGTCGGCCAACAATCGGTGCGTGTGTACGAGGCTTTAGTGTTCTCTCTTTCTCTTAAACCCTCTCTTTTTCTGGAATACACTTTACAGTGCACTACAAGAACTCTATGGTTGCTATAAGAAGCTGAGATGATTCAAACATTCCAAACAAGGCCTGGTACGTGCAAAACCCATTATAACAGAGTGTGAGAGGGAAGACCCAGTGTAGTGAGGACTATTCAAACTTTAACATTCATCTTCATGAAACACAATAGCTATTCACTGTTTGTGACAACACACTGTTGACATGTCTTGTCACCGTTGTTTGTGTCATAGGAAACACACTATATTACTGGCTGAAAACTGGCCGCCTGATTAGGTCTGTCTTTCTGCTTCCCATTAGACGTTAGGTCTCAATTAAATGTGGATAGTGGCAGACAACTGCTGTTGACATCCATTTAATTATTACAGGTATTTATACATTGCAGACAATTTTCACAGCACTTTACACATTGTACAGTTAGATCAGTTTCTGCCCTCAAGGAGCTTACAATCTAAGGTCCCCGCCTCACACATGTGGGCTAATTTAGACAGGAGACAATAAACCTACCAGAAGGTCTTTGGAGTGTGGGAGGAAATTAGAATATTTAGAGGAAGCCCACACAAGCACAGGGAGAGCATGCAAACTCCATGCAAATACATTTGTGGTAGGGATTTGAATGGCAGGTGTGCTAATCACTAAGACCCTGTGGGGTAAAGTTAGAGAAGTTGTGATTGGACACAGCGGGAGCCAATCAGAGGGTGGAACCCGCCGATCATTCCCGAAGCAGACCGAACGGCGATCTGCCTATGTAAACAAGGGGAGAAGATAGAGATATTGTGTTCCTGCTAAACAGGAACACAGATCTCTGTCTTTCCCCAGTCAGACCATCCCCCACACAGATAGCAAGCACCCCCTAGGGACACATTTAACCCTTTGATCGTCCCTGCCAGTGTCAATAGTACAGTAACAGTGCATATTTTTAGCACTGATTACTGTAGTAATGTCACTGGTCCCCTCAGAAGTGTCAAAAGTGTCAGTTAGGGGCCTGATCTGTCCACTGCAATGTGTCAGTCCCACTAAAAATCGCTGATCACCGCCATCACTAGTAAAAAAAAAAAAAGACCTAAATCTATCCCCTAGTTTGTAGATGTGATAACTTTTGCGCAAACCAATCAATATGCACTTATTGGGATTTTTTTTTGGCAGACTGCATATTGGACTAAATTGATGAAAAAAAAACTTTTATTTATTTATTTCTATTGGCTGTGTTTATAGTAGAAAGTAAAAAAATGTTTTTTTCTTTTTTTTCAGAATTGTCACAATCTTTTGTTTATAGCGCAAAAAATAAAATCCGCAGAGGTGATCAAATACCACCAAATGAAAGCTATATTTGTGGGAACAAAAGGACATCAATTTTATTTGGGTACAGCGTTGCAAAACCGTGTAATTATCAATTAAAGTAACTCAGTGCCGTATCGCAGAAAATGGCCTGGTCATTAAGGGGGTAAAACCTTCCAGTCGAGAAGTGGTTAAAGGGAACCCTGCTTATAAAGGTACATTCTGAATGTATTTTTGTGTTATTCTGAATCCAATAATACTGATTACACAAGTAAAATGTATTCATTCACTTTAAAGTGTAACTGTAGGCAATTTTTTTTAAGTTTTATGTAGATTGAAGGAGAATTAGAACATCTGTCAGTTTTAATTGCTTTCTGTGCCCCCATTAGGGAGATTCAGCCTCTCGGTTTGTCCTGGTTGCCATTATCATTGAAAGTAAAAGAAAAATCCCAAATTTTGGGTTGTCCCCAGAAATGTAATAGTGGGGAAAACTTTCCAACGGGGACACTAGTTCTGATGACCCAGGGGTCCCCAAGGCATTCCCTTAAAGCGATTGTAAACTGATGGATTTTTTTTTTTTTTTTTTATTACACCCTGCAAGGTAAAGGCATAATATGCTAGTATGAATCGCATACTAGCACACTATGTTAAACTTATCTTAAAACAAAGCCCTCCCATGCGGAGATCTCAGAGCTGCAGCGGGCTCCCATCTTCACCCGTCTTGCTTCTGGGATCATAGACTCCAGCTTTGTGACTGGCCGGAGCCACGATGACATCACTTACAGCACAGGGCTCGGAAAGGAACAGCACAGCTGGCCAATCCTTCAGAGCACATGCGCCAGTGACATCATTGGCTGCATGTAATGTATCCCCTTAAAGGTGCCCATTTGGAGATATTTACACTACCTATAGGTAAGCCTTATTATAGGCTTACCTATACGTAAAAGTAATGTGTGGAATTTACTTTCACTTTAATTGCAGGGATTTCCTCTCACTTCCTGTTGTGGCTATTGGACAGGAAGTGAAGGAAAATCTCCAAAAGGGACACAGATGGCAAAAAATACACTGACAGGGGTTATAACCCTTCCTTACTCTATCCAAAGTAAAAAAAAACGTTTTGCCTAATAGTTATAGCTTACATTTGATTCATTTATTTGAAAAACTGTTTTGTTTTTTTTTTGTCCTGCAAATATTTGTAAAATATACAATTTGGCCCTTGCACTGAAAAGTGTGGAGAGCTCTGCCCTAATGTAAATACAGAGCAGGCACACAGGGAGAAGGGGAGAACAGAGTGCAGAGACAACTTCACTGCTTCTCTTGTGCCTGCAGCTACAGGGGGCTTTGCGGGATTGTTTTAAAGTATATTTACTGCTTGTTAAGAATATGCAAATATTTGAGGGTCCAAAGCCTGGCCACAGACTACGTCAAATCAGCATACATTTTCCTGCATCAGTCTTTTAAAGACATTGATGTTGGGCGGTTGAATCATGTCCACATAATGTTCCCAAGTACAATCTGTAGAACCGGTTTAAACAAGCTACTAAAATACCTTTTAGTCCATATAAATTCCAGTCACCATACCCATTTGAGCTTCTGTTTCATGGTCATTTAAAGCATGAACAGTAGAGTGTTGAGCTTCATGTACATGGGACGTTCTAAAACCTCTCCTGAATTTTGGAACTTGACAGCTAGTAACACACAGTTAAACAAAAAATGTCTGTTTTGCCACGTTTAGAATCCTTTTTTACATTGTAAAAAATGGTCAGAAATGTATCCCCATTGAAAACATTCATAAACCAAAATGCTTAAGAACGTGAGTTAGCACGTTTAGACACATTTGCATGCTGTTACAAGCATTTGGTTTTTTAAATGCCAATAAACTTCCGTCTGAATGCATTTTTTTGCTTTAAAAAAAACGCTATTAATCTCAACTGCCTCCTAACGACTATAAGAGCCACACTATCGCGACCAGAAAGTCGCCTCATAAGGGGCGACTTGTTAGCGCGACTTTCAGCGTGACTTAGCGCAACTTCAGCGCGACTTATATGATAGACTACTTTGTATAACTTTGTATTTGGCCAATCAGAATATGATGTGTTCCTCATTGCCCACCAAAAAAAAGTTCTTAAAAATTGTCATTTTTGATAGAGAGCCAATTATTGAAAAAATTATTAAAAAAGAAAAATGAGATTTGCTTGGATTATAGTCTGGGGGGTCTAAAAAGTGTACCTGTGAAGTTTCAGCTCTGTAGCATGTCCAGAACCAGAAAAAGATAATTTTTCTTAGAATTTTTATTAGCGCAGGGATGGAGTTCAGCTCCTGTCACACCTGAGCGTTTTTGTTTCAGGCGTTTATTGGGCATTTTGTGGGCGTCTTTGGAGGCAGGCATGACATCTGAACTTCTGTATAGAGGTATATACACACACACACGTATATATATATATATATATATATATATATACATATATAGGTGTGAAAGGAGGGTAACACCATCCCTGCAAATAATTTCAGTAGCGTAGGGATAGGGTTCCGCTCCTTTCACACCTATATGTGTGTATGTGTATATATACATATATATGTGTGTGTGTATATATACCCCTACACAGAAGTTCAGATGTCATGCCTGCCTCCAAAGATGTCCACAAAAAAGCCCAATAAACGCCTGAAACAAAAACGCCCAGGTGTAAAAGGAGCGGAGCCCCATCCCTGTTCTACTAATAATTCTAAGAAAAATGATCTTTTTCTTATGGCGGTCACCCTGACATGGATGAGTTCTGTCACCCTGGCATAAAAGGAGAGGAGCCCCATCCCTGCTCTACTAATAATTCTAAGAAAAATTATCTTTTTCTTATGGCGGTCACCCTGACATGGATGAGTTCTGTCACCCTGGCATAGCAGTCAGAGTCAGTTCACCCTAAACTAGACTACGGTCACCCTGACACCTAACACTTTCCCTACAGAAACTAGATTATTGAATCTAACTATAGTGGTATATAGTACCCTAACTACACTGCATATACCTTTCCTCACACTAAGTGTCCACCAGTGCCACGTATCAGTGCCACGCATCAGTGCCACGAATCAGTGTCCACCAGTGTCACTGCCCACCAGTGCCACGTATCAGTGCCAGGAATCAGTGTCCACCAGTGCCACGTATCAGTGCCATGAATCAGTGTCCACCAGTGCCACGTATCAGTGCCACGTATCAGTGCCATGAATCAGTGTCCACAAGTGCCACATATCAGTGCCATGTATCAGTGCCACGAATCAGTGTCCACCAGTGCCCCGTATCAGTGCCATGAATCAGTGTCCACCAGTGCTACATATCAGTGCCACGAATCAGTGTCCACCAGTGCCACATATCAGTGCCATGTATCAGTGCCACGAATCAGTGTCCACCAGTGCCACTGCCCACCAGTGCCACTTATCTGTGTCCACCAGTGCGACTCACACAGACCAGGCAGAGATAATGGTATATAGGAACTGTAGGCATGGCTGCAATGTGGGGAATGCCTGGTTAATTTTCCTTCTTCTTCCTGGAAAGTCGGATCACAAGTCGCTTCAAATAAGATAAGGATCCGACTTGAAGTCTATTGACACAAGTCGGATACAAGTCGCCTCAAAGTAGTACAGGACCCTTTTCTGAAGTCGGAGCGACTTGAGTCGTGCCAATTAAGACGGCTCTCATTGATTTACATTGCATTTGCTATGTCAAGACTTGGGGCGACTTGAGGGCACACAAGTCGTCTGACAAGTTGTGTGAATGGAGTCTAAACGTCTCAGTGTACACGGATAGATAAGATAACAGAGGAGTGTCCAGGGGCTGCTGAAAGAAAAAAAAAAAAAAAACACCCAACTGTTTCTAAATGTCAGTTTATCAGCAGCAGTGTACATGAGGCCTTAATGATCTCTTACCTCGATGGACCATATCTGCAGACCTGGCTTCCGACTGATGTTAGCAAACACCTGCTCGCTCATCTTGACAGAGAAACTGAAAAAACAAAATTTTGATAAATATATTTGAAATCAGTCCTTTTTACTTATAAAACTTAACAGCATATAGATAAAGTAGACAGGAGACCAGGAGAGTTTCTACAAAGAGGCACACAAAGCAACAACAGCTCTAATTCGATTTCCGGAGAAGACTCAGAACTTCTGTCAGGTTTATGTCACAGTGGGGGAGATTTACTAAACCTGTTGCACAGGATCTGGTGCAGCTGTGCATGGTAGCCAATAATCTTCTAACTTCAGTTTGTTCAATTAAGCTTTGGCAATACAACTTGGAAGCTGATTGGTTTCTATACAGAGCTGCACCAGATTGCACTATCCAGTTTTAGTAAATAACCCCCCGTGTGCTGCTGTTGAGAAGATCTTACAGTGAAGGAAGTAGTGGAATATCTCCTCTTACTCTACCTCAATCTATTCAAAACTAAAGAATCTCACATTGTAAATAAGAGCTACATCTATATTTTGCCCTTACAAAATGTGTACATAATAAAAAAAGACAATGATGATACAGGTAGCCTTTGTTCCAAGAGATACTGGTAATTGAGTGAGCCCCTTTGTACAGGCTGGCCATAGAAGTCTCAAATTTCTGCAAATTATTGCTCAATTAACCAAAATTCAAGCTGTAGGTGGCCCTGAAAGCACCACCTGACTCGACCAAAAATCAGGCTGAGTCAGGGGAAAATCGGCCAAATGGTGACTGCATCCCATGAGATGCAGTCACTATCCGGGTATATTTAGACAGCCATGTTTGCTGCTGCTAGGGTCAGGAATGTATATTCAGACAGCTATGTTTGCTGCTGCTAGGGTCAGGAATGTATATTGGAGAATTGGTTTTCTCTCATTCAGCCCACACTAAGCCTGGGGTCACACTTGTAGACGCCACATATGAATCGAACAGGAATCACACCGCATTCCTGTGCACATCACATGCGATGTCTGTGCTGTGCGACTTCGGCCATACATTATTTTACTTTTTTCCCCCTGCACCTAAATTGCATTGCATGAGTGTTCACACCTATGTGATATGGTTCTGGCATTCGCACGAGATTTGCGATCTGCTTTGGGTGTCCTTAAGATAACATCGACACCTGCAGCAGATCGCATGGATGCCGTGCGATCGCAATGCGGTGCAGTAAATGCACAGGATTCGCGGTTTCACGCATCGCATAAGCAGTTTGAGCCATGTATGGCAACATTTACACCAGTATTTAGTGCACTGCTATTGGATTATCTTTTTAGGCCATGTCAGATTTACATTATAAATTAGAGACAATTTGACTATAAGGAACAGATATAAAAAATATTTCCAGTGCCAGTTTTGAATATATTCAAATACACAAAGCAGGTTAAATGTACCACCAGCTATGTAAAGAATAGCCATGTGGAGGCTCTGTTACACTGTCCAGATAGCCCTAGATTTTTGTCATAGTAACTCCTAATTGATCCTTGCATTCCCCTTTACATCTTCCCTAAAAGGAAACTTTGTTTATTTCTTTTGTGTATGTGGGTGTGAGTCTCGCGCTGTCTTGAGGGTTGTGGGTGGGGATACCCTTAATGCTGCGTGTACCAATACTGTGAACCATACAGTTAAAAACAAAGATTGGGGGGGGGGGGGGGGGGTAGTACCGTGCTTCAGGGAAGTTGTGTAATTAAATAAATAAGTAAATAATATTATAATATATGTGGAGTCAATAATAAATAAATAAATATACTGTGATAGTGCTGAATGCTTTGTGATGTCTTCTAAAACTTAACAATATAGATCTCCACTAAAACAATATATCTTAAAAATCATCAGTTTAATCAGTTTACCAAAAATGGATCTATAAATATCAAGTGCAAGGGTGCATATACAATTGATAACATAAAGGTGCTTATAATGGTATCTGTATTATTACCAAGTGATTAAAAGGCATAATCATAGAAAAGTGACAGTAAAGTGTTCAGTGCACAGAACATTTCTGCCATCCGCTCCGTATGCGGATGATATGCGGATGATATGCGGACATAATGTAAGTCTATGGGGGTTTTTTGGATGTCAGCGGATTACACCGCTGACATCCGATTTTCCTTCCTTTCCGTTTTTTGAACGGAACAAAAATAGGGTTTTGTTCAGTTCCAAAAAACGGAACAGAACTGACAAGAAGAAAATCGGATGTCAGCGGATGGTATTCCTCTCCTCTCAGGCCTGAGACTCAGAAAGGAATCTGAGAGAGGAGCTCTGTTTGGACTTTCAAAAGAACAGATTTGAGGGAGTTCCGGAGGGTAAGACGAGGCAGACCACCATTCCCCTATCGTATATACAAGAAGGAGAGGAGAGGAGTGTAACACCTATTTAGAAAACTTGATAAAGTCACGTGATCTAGTGACGCAATGCGTCGGGAGGAGCCGGGTGACGTAGCTTCCGTGTCTACGGCTGTGACCGGAAGTCTGTTTGCAGACCGCTTGCTAGCGGTGTCAAGTTCGTTTTTAATTTTTTTGCTGTAAGTGCATTACTTTTTCTTTAATAAACCTATTTTTGATGATACCACACCATGAGCGATCTCTCCTTCACATTCTTATGAGGTAAATCGGCAGTAGTCCACAGTGGAGGATCTGCGTTTTTCACCATTCGGCACAAGGAAGGATTCATCCATTCATCCAGGATAGAGGAATAACCCGTGGAGCGAACCGGGAGCAAAGAGAATCTCAACACTGGTTGTCACACATACGAACATTATGTGTATTTGAGGTAAGAGGCCACTGCACACCTTAAGATCTTTGAGGATCGGCATTTCTTTTTTACTGGATAACTTGTATGAAGATTGTTTTGCACATAGAATTGCACAACTGAGTTATACAGGACACTTTGGATTCAATTGGGATTATTTTGTTTTTCATTTCTCTTGGACACTTGTTGAATTGTTTTTTTTGCACACAGGAGTGCACTTATTCCATTAACACAGATTGCATTTGATTGGGACAATTGATTATCTATAAGAACTTTTCTTTCTCAGATTTGTTTGTTTTATTAGTATCTTTTCTGTTACACATTGTGGATACACTCATCAGTGAGAATTTCTTTCAGCACGGTCTCACACTATTCATCACAGATATTATTTGTTTTGGATTAGGAAGATACATTGATTCATTTATTCACTTGCATCAAGATTTTTCTTTTCTACATTTATCCACAAAAGGATTTATTATTTTTTACAATACGGATAATATTTTTTTCACATCACGGTTTTTATTTATACATTCACATAATTATTTCTCACATTTGTAGAAATTTTGGATACACAGAATTTTGTTTCATATCAATTTTACGGATTTATCCATTGGCACTTCATTTATATATTTGCACTTGTTCGAATATCCTAATCAAGATAGGTTAATTATCACATAAGAGGATATTTTAATAGAATTGATTATTCTTTTATTCATCTTAGCACATTGGTGTTATTTTACAATTATTTGAAGATTGAGGAATAGTGCCAATTTTCTGAGATTTTTAAGTCAGCTTAATAGGGCTGGCAATGCATCAAAACTCACAAATGATAATATGGACCTCACAATGTTTTAGGATGGAAAAAAAAAATGGATGGAAAAGGACAGGTCATATTTTGCAAAATGCTCCGTAAAACAGTGCAGAGATGTGACCACCACTTATTTATAACAATTTGACAAAACAAATGCCCTAATTTGCTGCACCAACTTGATGCTTCTTTCTATGTGAAGTATGAAATGCTATAGGCCCAATCAGTGAGTGTGTATACGATAAGCAAGGTTCAATACTGTGTAGAGGTTGTCTAACCTGAGAGTGGGTTGGCAGAAGGTCCCCATCCATTACTAGCTTACTAAGTAATTTGGTTAGATTGGCAGAGCTTAGGCCAGGATTTCTCAACCAGCATTCTGTGGAACCTTCAGGTTCATCCAGAGCTTGCTAAGGGGCTCCTCAAGGAAATTAAGAATATCTATCTCTCATGAACCATTGATACCAATTACTATCTTTTTAGCTGTATGTAAGGGGGGGGGCAGTTTTCCTGCCATTCAATAAAGTAAGAGTGTCTTTCTCCCACTGGCCGTTAATTTCCCACTGGCAACCAATATATGGGACCATTACACAGACTACTAATATCAAAATTAACTCTTTTCAGGGACACTTTCTTTAGGGGCACAAACATTTTAACTGTTAGGGTCCTTTCACACGGGCGATCAGTTTTTATTCTCCGCTCCGGTCCTTTTTTTTTTTTTCACGGAGCGGATGACACTTGTTTCATCTGCTCCGTATGTCCGCATATCATCCCATCCGTTTGCGGATGATATACGGACATAATGTAAGTCTATGGGCATTGTGGATGTCAGCGGATGACACCGCTGACATCCGATTTTGCTTCCTTTCCGTTTTTTGAACGGAGGAAAAATAGGGTTCTGTTCCGTTCCAAAAAACGGAACAGAACTGAAAGGAAGAAAATTGAATGTCAGCGGATGGTATTCCGCTGACATCCGCAATGCCATTGACTTACATTATGTCCGTAAATCATCCGCAAAAAAAAGGATGATTTGCGGACATACGGAACGCCCGTGTGAAAGGACCCTTAGACCCCGTTCACACTGGGGCGACCTGTCAGACGACCTGGTCGCCTGACAGGTCGCCGTAGGTCGCCTGCCATAGAGAAGCTGTGGACCCGTTCTAATAGGAGCGACACAAGTCGCTCTGACTTAGAAAAAGGGTCTGGAGCTTCTTTGGGGCGACCCGGAGCGACCTGCATTGACTTCAATGATATGAAGTCCATGCTGGCCGCTCCGAGGTCGCGGTGTGAGCTGCGCACCACGACCTGTGAGGTCGCCCCGGCAAGTCGGATCGCCCCAGTGTGAACGGGGTCTAAGTGTTCATTTTCTTGCCATTATTATTCTTTGTTCCTATTTAAATTGTTACTGAAGCAATTTCTTATAGTAAAATAAGGGAAAAAAAAAAACAAAAAACAAAAAAAAAAACTTTGAGATATGCTAGATAGACTACATGCATTATTCTTTTATGTATTATTATATTTACAACTTACTGACCACACCAATGTGCTATGAGATAAAGATATAACAATTTAGCATGGGTTGACAATGACAAGAAAATAGTTTCAAGGGTTCCTCTGCATTAAACAGGTTGAGAAAGGCTGGCTTAGGCGATTGGTGTTAAAGATCCGATTGGAACTGGTCTACTGGTGAAACCAATCCAGTCTTCAATATTTACATTGCATGAGGTGTACAGAACTGTGTGATCAAAAAGTATGTGGTCTTCGAGAAAAGAACCTAGGAGGATAACAATTCCAGATTTGTACAGTTGTACAGAGCTATAGTTACATACAAGATTGAAAAGTTCATATCGAGTTCAACTTAAAGACAAAAAGTAAAATAAAAACTTGCAGACTCAGAATTCCAAACCTGCCATCTATTCAAAGGAAATCAAAAAATCCTGATAATGCATAGTCAAAGATTCTTCAATAGGGAAGGAACTTCTTCCTGATTCCCTAAGGCAGTGTTATTTCCTATATATTATTAGACCATGATATTTTGTGCTTTTAGAGACTCATCCAGTCCCCTTATAAAGCAATCTACAGAGTTTTCTAGAATTAGATCCAGTGGCAGACTGTTCCACATTTTCACAGCTTTCACTGTAAAGAAGCCTTTTTATATGTGAAGGTTACATTTCTTTACCTGCAGGAACAAAGGATGCTCTTGCCATTTGCAATGATAATAAAGTGAACAACTTTGCACCAGATTTACTAAGAACTTAAAAAGCTTGTACATTTTTTTCTGACTGGCACTACAATTTTGTGTGCCAGAAAGATATTAACCATGGTTACACTTGGTATGTGTGCTAATTAAATGCACTTTAACATATGCATTTGAAAGTGTTTTTCAAAGATAATTAAAGAAAATGTCTGGTTTCCTTGTAATGGAGAACTAAAGCTTTGTATGTGGCATCCTCATCCTGCTATGTGATAATATATTATCTCTGAGGATTTAGTAATGTCCTTCTTCATATCCGGTTACACTGTGGCCTTTATTCTGGTTATGGCTGTTCTCCTTGCATTAACATTTCTAACTACAGCATTGCTTGTGCTTGCCCTGCTTTTATCTGGTCCACTTATTACTGAGCTATAACATTCTTATTCAAAATGGTTGTATGCTTCTCTGTATTATTTTAAATGAACGTTTAAAGTTGAATTTAAGGCAAAATTTTTTTGGTAGAGTAAAGGCTTGTACACACATTAAGAAAATCAGGTGAGAACTTTCGTTCATAGAACTTTCATACTATTTTCGAATACTGTGTACACAATTTCTACAGCCAATTCAGACCTTCTGAATGAAAATTTCCAAAGATACAAGCTCCAAAACGAGAAAAATCAGAAACGAAAGACTGCGCATGATCAGAAACAATAAAAGCTTTGTCTTAAGAGAATTTTCATACGAATTTTCATTCATCAGTTCAGATTTGCTGTAAAACAACGAGGAAAAAAAAAAAATCAGACGATCGTTCACCCGATTTTCTCATAGCGTGTACCCCACTTTAGGGAGGGTTATAACCCTTCTGCCATCTGTGTCCCATTGTGGAGATTTTCCTTCACTTCTTGTCTAATAGCCAAAGGAGGAAGTAAGGGGAAATCCCTCCAAAGTGGGGGAATCCCTGTTTGTCACTGGGTCATGGGAACTAGAGTCCCCATTGGAAGATTTTCCTGTTCTAGGGACAACCTAAAATTGTGGATTTTATTTTACTTTAATTTTCAGTGATAATACTCACCAAAATTATTCTTAACAGGGACACAGATAACCGCAAAAAACCTGACAGGTGTCCTAAACCTCCTCCACTGTATCCAACACCAAAAAAAAAAAATGTTGATACTTTAAATCGCTATAAAATCTTTCAGAACCCCTAAACACTATTACATAAAATAAACATTTTGTCTTTAATTGTAGCCTGCAGAAATTCCTGTACCTAGGATTAAAAATTAACAGACACGTTCATGTTTGTAGTTAGAGGACTGTGTGGCCAAGGGAGTGTTTGAACTGTACTGTGTGCAATTGGCAAGCTTGAGTTTCCATTGAGTGCATAAAGGTTTTAGAAACCTTGCTTTTCTTCTAGGCAGTGTATGCAAAAGCAAAGACAATTACTCATACACAGTTTTCTAAGCCTTTTTTATTACACCAGATTTGCAGCATGTGTAATGGCACAATGCAGTGCCATTCATTCTCAAAATTGTTGGATTTCCCAATAGTCTTTTTAAATGACACCCCAACAATATTATGTTGAAGCTCTCCACAAGGCGTGGTAACACACCATTGTGCATTGTGGTGCTTTGCCCTGCTACATATAGTGCATGAAAAAATCAAAAAACAAAAAAGTGTTGCGCCAGATATACACAAAATTATTATTGCTGGGTGTCCATATAAACAGTCCAAATAATGCCGTGCTCAAGTGTCCATAATAAAGGAACCGTGATCCTGTGAGAATTGCTATCAAACACCAATGTGTCAAATCCCTCCACCAGGAAGATTAGCCTCTCACCTCAACATGGGACCCAAACGGGCCAGCATTAGCCTGTATGCAAACAAGGGACCCCAGGAGGATATCTCTCCAGCCTCTCACCTCCGGAGAACACAGGGACCTAAGACATGCAACATAGATAAGACCAAACCATTTTCATATCCATTACAAGTAACAGTGGAGCTTGGAAAACTTTTCTTTCTCTCATACAGCAAACTTCAGATCAGTAGCTCTCTCAGGTTTGGCTTCCTGAGTCCCAGGCCAAGAACCATAGTGAGACATTCAAGCAATTCTCATTTGGAAGCATAAGCAAATACCCCCCACCAAGAAAAAATTCACGATCTGTCAAGAACCACTTTTCCCAATGAAGTCCATTAGATGGACACAGTACTGTTTATGGTTTGGTGTTCCAGTTTAAACAAGGTCCCATGATTGCCTAAAAGTGTTACTAAACCCTGAACCCTGCATTCAATATATCTGGACTCCCACAGTACAGAGAACTGCAATTATTTTAGTAAATATAAACTGCTAAATATATTTTATCATCAGCAGTATATAGCAGTCTTGTGACTTCTATTAGTGTCTGGTTAAAGCATGTGGGATGAGTTTTCATTCTACTCTGACTGTCCTATGAGGCTGCAGGACCCCTGGCCCTCTGGACAGTGCTGTTTGGCCCTGTGCTGATCACATGCAGTCTCCCAAGAAAAAAAAAACTCTAGCAATACACGCCGAGCATGTGCATAGTACCTCCAAGGTTCTGTTCTATCAGCAGATGGATTGGGGACAGTGGAAGGAGGAGGATCAGAAGAAGACAGGATCAAACAGCCTTTTTACACAATGCAGGAGGCTTGACTCCATTGGTTTTTTTTTTTGTAATACTTTAAACATTCTATAGTGCAGTGATGGCAAACCTTGGCACCCCAGATGTTTTGGAACTACATTTCCCATTATGCTCATGCACTCTGCAGTATAGTAGAGCATCGTGGGAAATGTAAAACATCCAAAACATCTGGGGTGCCAAGGTTTGCCATCACTACTATTCGAGAGGGTTACTTATATATGGTTACATAGTAGTTGAGGTTGAATAAAGACAACAGTCCATCCAGTTCAACCTGTGGTGTGTGTGTGTGTGTCAGTGACATATTCATTTCCCATAACCCTGAATGTTGTGATCTTTGAGATGCACGTCCAAGAGTCTTTTAAAAAGTAGCCATACTCCCCACAGTTACCACCAATTGTGGAAGAGAGTTCCACATTCTCACCGCCCTTACAGTGAAGAACCCCTTACGCAGTTTAAGGTTAAACCGCCTCTCCTCTAATCTTATTGCGTGGCCACGTGTCCTCTTACACTCCTTGAGACTAAATAATTTTTTCCTATGCTGGGATCACCATTGAGGTATTTGTATATCACTATCATGTCCCCTCTCAAGTGTCTCTTATTCATGGAGAATAGATTAAGCGCTTGCAATTGCTCCTCATAATTAAGGCCCTCCAATCCCCTAATTAGTTTAGTTGCCCTTCTTTGGACTCTCTCCAGTTCCAGCAAATCCCTTCTGAGGATTGGCGACCAGAACTAGACAGAATACTCCAGATGTGGGCGGACCAGAGTTTTATAAGGTGGCAGGATTATAGCTTTATCTCTGGAATATATCCCCACACTTATGCATGACATTCTGCCGGCATTGGCAGCTGCAGCTTGACATTGCATGCTATTGCTTAGTCTATCTTCTACTAGAACCCCCAAATCCTTCTCTATCCTGGATTCCCCCAGAGGTTTCTCCCCCTAGAGCACATTTTGTATTTATGTTTTTAGCCCCCAAGTGCAATACCCTATCTTTCACCACATTAAACCTCATATGCCTCATTTGCATTCTTGTTTTTTTATTTTAACAAAAAATGGAAGTTTTACTAAAGATAGAATATGGCATGGACTGTGTCTCATGGTGAAGATTTCCCTTCAGGTCCTGTACCACAGACACAGCAGGAAGTAATAAAGCCCGCACAGATTGTTGGCCGACCGATCGGCCGTCTTTTGTCCAGTGTTGTTTGTTGGTTGAAATGTGCTCTAGACTTGCACTGGACTTTTGTTGGCCAACAAAAACCAACTTCAGAAGTGATGTCATGTGATGGTTGATTTTCCCTGTGTTTTTTCTTCTCTGAGCATGCCCAGTCTTGCTCATCTGATTTTTGTCTGTCAAAATCTGTACTGACTGAGGAACAATCGGCCGTTCTGTTGTTGGCCAACAAAAATTTTAAAGCATGCACACCAGATTTTTTTTCGGCCGAAAAGTCGCAGTTGGTTGTCGGAAGCATCATACTAACAAGCCTACAATCGGCCGATCGGACGTTGGCCGACAATTTACAGCCAACAATCTGTGCGTGTGTACGAGGCTAAGAGAAAAGAAGAAGAAGATCTCTTCAAAGTGAATGGATATCCCATTGATTTACAATTGTCACCAGAACAGCTTTTCTCGTTGAAAGGTTTGCCCTCATCTACTGTTTCTGTGACAAAACATTGGATTTTTCATCATTTCTGTACTGGATACAAGAGTTATCACTGGGGATCTGAAAGACAACAATCCAGCCAGCGCCACATTTTTTCAGCAACATGGCGGGGGTGCTTGGTTTACAGTAATGCCTTTGTAAAACATTTTGAGAAATAGCCAGCACACTAGAAGTAACCAAAATGCTATAATATGGTGATAAATTCAAATAATACAAATACGAAAGATTAAAAAAATTATCCTAAGAGGTGGAATATGTTTTTCTTGTACTAATTTTTGTCTTTTTGTATACGGACTATGTGAATCAATGACCTCAGTAAAGCAGTAAGTTTACTCCTGGTGTGCTGGCTATTTCTTGCCAAGCAATAAAACCTGACAGGGGTTCTACCCCTTCTACATTCTGCCCCAAACTAAAAAAAAGTTCTTGCTTTACACATATTTTAACAAGAACATAAAATAATAAATCAATAAGCATTGTTATGTCAAATGGAAAATCCATGAATTCGCCTTGAAGGAGTTGCTGTTCAACATATACTGACTTGTAATTACCAATCTGAGCCCTCTAATTATCAACCAGTACAAAATCAACTAGGGATCAGATGAAGTTGCTCATGCTTGTTAAACCACTTCTTCACCTAATCAGTGTTGGACACAATTAACTGCAATAAAGGCTAGCCATACACAGAGCAAGTTTCTGTCCTGCAACAAAAGAACAGACAAAACAGACAGTGTTGATGCGGCAATTCCTCCTGCCAGGCCATTGTCTTTTCCTGGCGGGGGGAAACCATCCCCACTGGGAGAAGACAGTGATTATTGCTAGTGGCTATAGCAGCCACTAGTGATAATCTCAAGAGAATCTGGCAGGCTAGTTGTACCCAAGATGATCGATCGATCGATCAACTTGGTACATTCAGCCTATCATTAATGGTTCAAATCTCAGCCTACTTTACTTTTGCTGCAAAACAAAATTTACTGGTTAGTAATACATTTTGAGAATTTTAAGAAAAATCTATGCTGAGTCCTGCCTGCTGCCATTTCATGGATTCCTCTCATTTCCCATTTGCTGAGTGCTGAGAGAGAGAGGAGTCTTCTTATTATGGTCAAAATTAGTTTTTTGGTGATGTAATATGTAAAAAACTATTGAGAACAGCAGTGAGCCCCAACCACATGACCTGGACATTATATCTTTGGGGTGTTCTGTACACCAACAGTGTTCCCAACTCACCCACACTCTGAAGTTAGCTGAAGCTGAGCTTTTATAGATAATATCAAGTTAAAGTGTAACTAAAGCCCCGTACACACGTACCGATTGCCGGCCGTAAATATTCGTCTGACGACCGATCGGCCGATTGTAGGCTTGTTAGTATGATGCTTCCGACAGCCGACAGTGCACTTTCGGCCGAAAAGAATCTGTCGTGTAGGCATTAAAATTTTTGTAGGCCAACACCAGAACGCCCGATTGTTTGCCAGTCAGTACAGAATTCGGCCGACAATCAGCAGATTTGCAAGACTGGGCATGCTCAGAAAAGAAAAAACACACGGAAAGTTAACCATCACATGACATCACTTCTGCAGTCGGCTGCTGTTGGCCGACAAAATTCATGTGCAGTCTTTTGCAGTTTTCAACAGACACGACAGCCCTGGACAAAAGACGGCCGATCGTTCGGCCGACGATCGGTACGTGTGTACGGGGCTAAAGGCAATTTTATTTTTGAATAGAGTGGAGAGGGATTAGATTTATTTTTTGCTGTCTGTTCCCGATTGGGAGATTCATCCTTTTTATCGGTCTTGTTTATGGTTTTCATCGAATGTGAAGGTAAACGAAAATCGCAAATTTTGGGTTAACACCAGAACAGTAATCTTTCAATGGGGACACTAGTTCTGGTGACCATAAAGACACTCTGGGATTCCCTTACTTTGAAGGGATTTTCGCTCGCTTCTTGTTTTGGCTATGGGACTGGGAGTGAAGATAAATCTCCCCAAAGGGATATAGATGACAAAAAAATAACAAGGTTTATAATCCTCTCTTACTCTATCCAAAATGAAAAGAAAGAAGAAGAAAGACGAAGAAAGAAGAAAGAAGAAGAAGAAAGACGAAGAAAGAAGAAAGAAGAAGCAGCTTTGCCTTTAGATCTACATTAAAGCCTAAATGTAGTCATAATTAAAAAAACAAAAAACCCACAAAAATCAGCAGAAGAGAAATTACTTGCTAATAATGCACTTTGTCCATTCATAGATCATGTTTCATAGAAGCTCTAGTACAACTTCTATGAATGGAGGGGCTGGGTAGAAAGGAATGGCATAGTTGGGCACTCTTGATACATGCAAATGGCAGTTCTCTTAGTTCTGTTAACTCCCTCCACACTGGAAGATTATGGTGATGGGTGGGAGGATCAATGGAGAAACATTTCAAGGTAACCCCCAGCCTGCAGCACAAGGGACACAGTGCATTTTGGCTACACTTAAACAGGGTATACATTTTTTATTTTTATTTTCTTTCAACCAGCAGGTTAGACCAAATTTAACTGTAGTTGATACACAGCTGTCACATGACCCAGGTCTTTTCCAGCCTGTCTAGGAAACCATGGCAGGAGGAGCTTCTAGTCCTCTGCTGCTGGTCACATGTTCAAAATAAGAAAACAACCTTTGGAATACAGAGTCAAAATAAATGTATATCAATAAAGTTATTTACATTGCCATACATATAAATATATTTGATGATGAATTAAATCTTTGTTATTTTTTTGCCAATAACATGGTGTGCGCGGATTTCTGCCAGTCACAGGCTGTGTCACACCCCTCCAGCCTGTGAAGCCTCCATCAATAAAGATGTAATATCCTGTCCCCATTGTGTTTAGTTGGTTAGGAGGAGGAGGGAGGGAGTGGACTGTCATTTACCACTATATACGCCCCCGTGTGACTCTATAGTAAATGCTCAGGATAGAAAATACATTGAAAACTAATCATCTGCACTAGCTGCCAACACTGCTCTGTGAAATCCCGAACTGCAGTGGAAACAGGGACAGAAGGGGGAGAGAGAGAACAACATGATCAACCAGGTAGATCAGTGGTCCTCAACTCCGGTCCTCAGGGCCCACTAACAGGCCAGATTTTACGTATTACCTTGGGGAGATGCAGACTAGAGTACTGCAATCACTGAGCAGCAAATGATATCACCTGGGATGTATTTCAGTTATCTTGCAAACCTGGCCTGTTTGTGGGCCCTGTAGGCCAGGGTTGAGGACCACTGATAGATCATAGAAAATGAATTCCATAGTGACTGAGTATGAACCATATGTAATACACCATTTATTGATAGTTTTTATTGATATGGGTTTAATGAAGCTTTAAGTCCAGTCATAGCATTCAACCTTTTTGGGAATACTGGCAATCATGTCATGTAACCAAAGAAAGGCAATAATATTTGATTTATAAAATATATATTTTCAAGGTGTTAGCACCTGTGATCCTTCAGATAAATATTATCAAAAACTATAACGAAATGAGCATGTTCCATAAACCCAAAAAAACGGTTTTATTTTTAAGAAAAATACCGAAATTCCAGGAATAGAGAATGTTGCTAGGTGAATGTTAATAAATAAAGAGAAACTTTGTTTACATTGAATACCCAGTCATATATGAAGGAAATGAAAAAATACATATTTTTTGCTAGCACTTAATAGGTTGGTTGAAGTGAACACAGCTTTATCCTAATTACTTTGCTCCATGAACATGGATTTTGAAAAGTGTATATGGACTTCCTAAATGAACAGTCACTACTCTTTTTGTAAATCTACCCCTTAATGCTAGTGTAGCACCCTCCTAGATATGTGCTAGGTAAAGGCATCTAATGTTCCTGCTGCTTATCAGGGGAGCCTGATCTTTAGTTAGGCCTGCTCTCTGTGCTCAGTGCGTATTCATCTGGTCTGAGGGAGTGTCCCCACTATGTCCAATGGGGAGGCCTGTTGGTCAGTGAAGGAAACCTGGCCAATGATACACAAGCTCTTGTAACTGTCCTAGTGGGTTGGCACCTGGAGAGGTGCATCATGGGATTGGTGATAAAAACGGGGAGCGCATGAGGCAGGGGGTCTTTTGGCGGGAGCAAAGTCCCAGGAGGAGGTGGACGGCTGTCTCTCCTCCTGCAAGTGTGAGGAAGGTGGTTCAGGCATGTGACGAGACCCTTGCTCGCTCTGTCCGCTCTCCCCACACTCCTCTGTTTCTAGTAAGTCAGCTTGCAGATCGCAACGTCTGATGGTTCGGTCAACCAAGGATCCGGGATCCGGACTACAGCTATGTGCCGTCCGGAATCCATTAGAACAAACACCAAGCAAGCTGTATGTAAGTTCAAACAGGAAGACCATTTATTGGAAGAACACAGCACACTTTTATACAGAATTTGGAACATCCTGCCCCCAACAACCGCCCTCCCATTGGTCAATTGCAAAGTACCTGCAGTTCCCATTCAGGTCCTCTTTTAGCCATGCAAATGAGGAATTGAAAATGAGTCAACAGGGATTGGTCAGATAGCTTGACCAATGGAGACAGAAGCCCCAGGGGGCAATCAATGTACACAATAGTCAGACACAGAACAATGGTTCCCTAACGAGCCCTCAATACACATTACTCTGAATGTCAATACATCCCTTAGCAGCCAACAGGTGAGGTCATTAGCACACCTGACAATAGGTGAATGGAAAGCCACCTCAGACAAAAAGCAACATTGTTAGCCAGCCCGTCTCCCCATTGAACTTCCTGCAATGACCATATTAGGAGTGGACTTCCTGCTCAGAGACCTCATGGCAAAGGGAACAATTGACCTTGCTGACAAATATGAAGCAATTCAACCCATCACCCATCTGTCCTTACATTCCAGTGATGGTGAACACCATCACAAGGCAGTTGTTCCAGTAAACCAAGTGTGGAGCTGAGCTGCAGAGGATCCAGAGTGCTGACAAGTGGAGCTGCTGGCAGAATCATCTTGGGAAAAAAACAGTATCATGAGTACCAGGAGATCTGACTAAGGGTCTGCCTAGGAGAGGGGACCACTCCAGAGAAGTCAGGGGATCAAGGAGGCTAGCTCACACAAAGAGTGTATCAGTAAAGGGGGTGCCGTGTAGTTGACCCTGAAGATTCGAAACAAAAGGGGGTGCCAGGAAGGGCCCTGAAGTTGCTCTGCAGTACAGTCTAGTTTACCTCAGGATACAGTTTACCTCAGAAAGCTCATTTAAATATACTTCACAGCTAAGGGCAAAGCGAAACAGCGGCCTAGCCGTGACTAGCGTTACTCAAGTTCAAGTCGTCCCAGTGTATTGTGCATAGTGTATAAAGTTGGAGTATCCCACTCATTTTCTTCTCCTATCCAAGTTCCTAATAAAAACACAAAAACCAAAAGCTACCGGAATGTTTCCTGACTGAGCTAAAACACTTGGGAAAAATGTCAAACTGTCATGTTGTTGCTAATGGTAACACAGGGGAACCCGTAACAAGCAGCTCCCAAGGGAGTAGTGCTACACTAGCAATATCACAAAGATCCAGATATTATATACAAAAGGTGGACAGTCTGGTGGAAGTATGAGCAGAGGAACCTATCCTTACAAAGGAGTGGCAACTGGGAGCCATGCTTGCTGTAACTCCTACGTGTTTTTGCTTATAACATAATCCCTAACTACCATTAATTATTAAAGTATTTTCCCTTTCATATTTTCCAAACTGTCCCAATAAAAGGTCTCTAACGAAAAACACAATGCAACACAACAGAACTTCCGAAACAGCAAATACAGGGATTTAAAAGAAAGCTCATCAGGAGTTATATTTTTCTTAAGGCGAGTAAAGAGTTAATACAATAAAATCTCATCCCTTGTTTTGTGCATTGGCAAGAGGTCAGCTGTGTACGTGGCTGTATATATTGTATTGTTTGTTGCCTGGCAGGTGGCCTGCTCTTTCCTCA
The DNA here is from genome assembly GCF_965119305.1 of Pelophylax lessonae. Classification (NCBI taxonomy): domain Eukaryota; kingdom Metazoa; phylum Chordata; class Amphibia; order Anura; family Ranidae; genus Pelophylax; species Pelophylax lessonae. The sequence continues at coordinate 119,260,271 of NC_138772.1, forward strand.
CAAAGACAAAATTCAGCATTGGTTCAGGTGTTGTGGATTGATACAATCAAGCAAGAGCTGTTTGTATTCTTTCACAATCCAATTATATCCAGTCCAAATGTCACAATACCAGTAAAGAGCAATAGTTTTACAGCATTCTTGTTTTAATATCTAGCAATCGACTGTATTATTTCCAAGCTGCACACCTGTCAGCACAACCCGTTGTATCCAAGGATCAGACTACAAGCAGGCTACATTACTAGAGTTAGAAAAGTGGACTTGGCCTCAAAAAGTGAATATTTAACATGTTATAAAAGAGACAGCTAGAAATTTTAATTGTACCTAAGCAGCACCCTATAAAATGTATCTTTTCTTTAAAATGTCTCCTGAAAAATACCAGTGCCCTTCTTGGCATGAAACTAAATCTAGGCATTTATGTGCCTTGAAACCTTATAGCGGTGTGTCAATAGGGTTATAACATCTAATATGGCACTGTGCCTGCTAATCTAAAGAGACTTTGCTTGAGATTTTGTGATGTCACTACTCTAGTGCTTACTGTCCTCCGTGCTGGAGAGGAAGCTGTATATGAAAACTATCCCTACTTTTGATTTTGTTTATTCTGTTGATCTGTACTTTCTCCACCTCTCTTTCTACTGTTTCATAATCAGATCAAGAGTCATTGAGGGGGTAGCTCTGGTGTAAGGAAGCAAAGCCCTACCTCTACCAAGATTGCTACCTTCACAGAGAAACATTTTGCAGAACAAGGTAAGGCAAGTCAGTAACGTAGAAAAGATCAGCCTTAAGCCTCGTACACACGCAACGATTATCGGCTGACCGATCGGCCGTCTTTTGTCCAGTGTTGTGTTGGTTGAAATGTGCTCTAGACTGCACACAAATTTTCTCGGCCAACAAAAACCAACTTCAGAAGTGATGTCATGTGCTGGTTTACTTTCCGTGTGTTTTTTCTTCTCTGAGCATGGCCAGTCTTGCTCATCACATTTTTGTCTGCCGAAATCTGTACTGACTGACGGAAAATCGGCTGTTCTGTTGACGGCCAACAAAAATTTTATAGCCTGCACACCAGATTTTGTTCGGACAAAAAGTCGCAATCGGTTGTCGAAAGCATCATACTAACAAGCCGAAAATCGGCCGATCGGACGTTGGCCGAAAATTCACGGCCAACTATCGATGTGTGTGTACGAGGCATTAGGCATCTAAGAAGCAATACCAGTCCTTTGTTATCTGCTTGAATATTTTTTTCTGCTTCTCTTCCACGGTTCAGGTCCTCTAAAATTAGCTTACACAGAAAATCTTCTAAACTCAGTTTGCAAAGGAAATATTTTAAAGAAATTGTGTACTTATTGATAATGGGGGGGGGGGGGGATGTAATAAATCTGCTGCATCACTTTTCCTGCATTCATTTCTCTTGATAATATAATGCACCAAATTCATGAAGCTTTTGCAACACTTTCTGACAGCGACTCATGTATCAAATTTGGGTAGTTCTAAAACGCGTCACTTTTACATTTTGGCGCAATAAATTCACAAAATTCAAAATAAAATACCAATGGTGCAACATTGTGCCTAATTCAAAGTACAAGTTCTAGACAGGTACATGAGAGACATTTCTGAAAAATCTGTCTGCTCCAATCTTTATGAATTCCGGGGAATGTTTTCTGCCAATGCTCACCTTCTAAAAAATACTGGTCGATGGGCTTGCTCTAACTATAATAAATAAAATTCACTGACCCATAGCATGTATATAGTTTTATACTGGTTTAAAAAACCTGTAATCTATATAGTATTTACACTGGTTTAGTAAGGCTGGTTACACATATGTGCGAATTGGATGCAGGTTTCCCTGTATCCAATTCGCATGACATGCGAGTGTGCCCGGCCCGCAATGGAGCCAGTTCACACATATTTGGGGAGCCCACAGTCCGCATTTTTAAAAGGGTACTGTGCATCTTTGGGTCTGGTTCAGGTACGAATTCAGGCAAAAATTCGGAACCGAGTCGAACCTGAACCAGTGAACAGGGATGCACCAGACCCCGTGCTGGGAACCACGGCCGGACATATGTGAACCCAGCTTTAACCTGTAATCATCAAAGATAGCCTTTCAGTTTTCAGATACTCTGGTTTTTCAAGTTTGTCCTGTTCATTAATACTTTAGTATACAAAGAAGTGTTTCGCTTCTCAAAAAAAAAAAAAAAAAGACAAAGAATGGGAAATTCCTTTAAAGTAAACATATCAATTTTCAGCTAAAACAGTTTACTCAGTCCTGTGCACACAATGAAATAATTTGCAAAAGCAGCTATACACAGAAAAGTTATAATCTAATTGAGAACATTTGGGGGGATTCACTAAAGTCCTAACAACACTTTTCTGGTGGTATGGCTCTTTAAAATGGCCTGTGTCAGAATAAAAAATCCATGCCACTCATTATGGTAGCCTTAACAACACATGCGGCAGATTCAGATAGTTCTTAACAGCATTAGTTTTACAAAGTAGAACTATTACTGCACATTTGAAAAATAACTACCTCCAGTTCATAGATAATGAACCTGGAAGTATGTATGACCAACTCTAAGCTGGCATACAGAGAGAGGTGCAGTGTCTGTCTCTGTACACGGTTTAGCAGGAAGCATATTTGTTGCTGCTACCTCCTACCCTCCCCACCTGTTACTGTTGGCTTTAGAGCCGACAGCCTCCTGCAACCAGTGATGTTGATTAGGGATGATCGAACGGTTCGGGTCGCCAATTGGTTCGGCCCGAACATTGGGTGTTCGAGGTTCGGCCGAATTTAGAACTTTTTGCCCAAAAAGTTCGGAATTCGGCAACCAGAACCGACAAAAATGCAATGGTTCAGGAAATGGGCTTTAAAAGCCTGTGATTGGACCAGAACCATTAGCAAAAGCCAATTGAGGGGGCAGGAGAATGCTAGGAATGTGATTGGAGTGACTAGGGGGTCCCTAGGCCAATCATTAGTGAATACGCCCCCCAGTATATAAGATAGCCCCCGCCAAATTCAAACTGACTGCTATGGAAGGGTGACCAAACCCTTCCATATCAGGGTGACCGTAATGTAGTGTAGGTTGAACTGACAGTGACTGCTATGGCAGGGTGACCAAACCCTTCCATATCAGGGTGACCGCTATAGAGAAAAGATAGTTTCTCTCAAGTCACTTTCGCTGCAGTAATATGGCTTCGCCGCCGTCAGCATTCTTTGGCTGCAGGAGTCTATAGTGATTTTTTGAGCACATGTTTGGAGTCAGGCATGACATCTGAACATGTGTATAGGGGGTATATATACACACACGTCTGTATATATACACCTGCACATATATAGGTGTGAAAGGAGCAGAAAAAACTATGTGCGCTAATGAAATAATTAACACCAATATAGTTACGCTCCTATCACACCTATATATGTCTAGGTGTGTATATACATATAAGTATGTGTGTATATACACCACTATACACAAGTTCAGATGTTTTGCCTGCCTCCAAAGAACCCAAAAAAGCCCAAAAAAATGCTAGCGTCAAAAAAAAAAACGCCCAGGTATGTTGTTGCAGGCATTTTTTTATTGGGGTTTTTGGAGGCAGGCAAAACATCTGAACTTGTGTATACGGGTATATATACCACTATACACAAGTTCAGATGTTTTGCCTGCCTCTAAAGAACCCAAAAAAATGCCCAAAAAAACCGCCTGCTACTAAACTGGCAAGGTGTGAAAAGCGAGAAGCCACTAACCTGTTCTATAATTGCACTAATACAAATGATCTTTTTTTATGGTTCTGGATATGCTACAGAGCTGAAACTTCACAGGTACACCTTTTAGACCCCCCAGACACAAAATCACACACAAAAAAAAAGTTCTTAAAAATTGTCATTTTTGATAGAGAGACAAAAAAAAATTAAAAAAAAAAAATGTTCTTTGGATTTAGTATCTGGGGGGTCTAAAAAGTGTACCTGTGAAGTTTCAGCTCTGTAGCATGTCCAGAACCAGAAAAAAAGATAATTTTTCAGTAGAGCAGGGATGGTGGGACCCTCCTTTTACACCTATATGGTCTTTTTTTTCTGGTTCTGGACATGCTACAGAGCTGAAACTTCACAAGTACACCTTTTAGACCCCCCCCCCCCCCCCGGCACAAAATCACACAAAAAAGTTCTTAAAAATTGTCATTTTTGATAGATTTTGGATAGAGAGCCAATTATTGAAAAAAAAAAAAATTCTTTGGATTTAGTGTCTGGTGGTCTAAAAAGTGTACATGTGAAGTTTCAGGTCTGTAGCATGTCCAGAACCATAAAAAAAAGATTGTTTGTATTAGAACACTTACAGAACAGGTTAGTGGCTTCTCGCTTTTCACACCTTGCCGGTTTAGTAGCAAGCGTTTTTTTGGGCATTTTTTGGGTTCTTTGGAGTCAGGAAAAACATCTGAACTTGTATATAGTGGTATATATACCACTATACACAAGTTCAGATGTTTTGCCTGCCTCCAAAGAACCCAAAAAAATGCCCAAAAAAACGCTAGCGTCAAAAAAAAAAACACCCAGGTGTGTTGTTGCAGGCATTTTTTTGGGGTTTTTGGAGGCAGGCAAAACATCTGAACTTGTGTACACACACATACTTATATGTATTTTACACTTAGACATATATAGGTGTTATAGGAGAGTAACCATATTAGTGTAAATGATTTAATTAGCGCAAGCATATATTTCTGCTACTATCACACCTATATATGTCTAGGTGTGTATATACATATAAGTATGTGTGTATATATACCCGTATACAGAAGTTCAGATGTTTTGCCTGCCTCCAAAGAACCCAAAAAAATTCCCCAAAAAAGCTAGCACCAAAAAAAAAAACGCCCAGGTGTGTTGTTGCAGGCATTTTTTGGGGGTTTTTGGAGGCAGGCAAAACATCTGAACTTGTGTATACGGGTATATATACACACATACTTATATGTATATACACACCTAGACATATATAGGTGTGATAGTAGCAGAAATATATGCTTGCGCTAATGAAATCATTTACACTGATATGGTTACGCTCCTATAACACCTATATATGTCTAAGTGTAAAATACATATAAGTATGTGTGTGTACACAAGTTCAGATGTTTTGCCTGCCTCCAAAAACCCCAAAAAATGCCTGCAACAACACACCTGGGCGTTTTTTTTTTTTTTTTTACGCTAGCGTTTTTTTGGGCATTTTTTTGGGTTCTTTGGAGGCAGGCAAAACATCTGAACTTGTGTATAGTGGTATATATACCACTATACACAAGTTCAGATGTTTTTCCTGACTCCAAAGAACCCAAAAAATGCCAAAAAAACGCTTGCTACTAAACAGGCAAGGTGTGAAAAGCGAGAAGCCACTAACCTGTTCTGTAAGTGTTCTAATACAAACAATCTTTTTTTTTTTTATGGTTCTGGACATGCTACAGAGCTGAAACTTCACAGGTTTTAGAACCCCCAGACACTAAATCCAAAGACATTTTTTTATTTTTTATTTTTTCAATAATTGTCTCTCTATCAAAAATGACAATTTTAAGAACTTTTTTTTGTGTGATTAATAGTCCCTGGGGTATGACCCAGAACCCTAGGCACTTTTTAGGGGCATTTATTGGGTTTTAGGGCTTCAAAATGGTGTTTTTTTATTACCTAAGTTCGTGTCCCATTGATTTCAATAAGGTTCTGAAATCCAGGCCGAACTTTCGGGAAGTTCAAAAGTTCTGGCCGAACCGAACTTTTGAAAAGTTCGATCATCCCTAATGTTGATAGTGGGCAGAGCCTGCACTGAGGAAAGGGTATCCCTATAGACACTTCAGTCCCAGTGTGTCTGTGTCCACAATAAAATTTGTCATGCGAAGGAAAGTCGGAATTCTAAAGAGTGTCTTAAAACACTCCTTATGAATTCCCCTGGTTGTCTTTATTCTATATATCAAGTCATGCTGAAAAGAAGAACAGGCAGGTAGTTTTGTTCAGACTTTTCTACTCCAAAACATGTTTTTCCTTCTTATCACATCTAAAATAATCTGTACATTCAAATACTAAATCTAGGCATGTTTTGACACCAGCTATAAAAACAACCTCTAGTAAAAGTCCGGAGGACCTGAAGATACAGAGCTCAAAAGCATGTGAGATGCTTTCAATCAACACACAGCCAGATAGCCATTGTTTAATAAAAGATCTGAAACACACCCAGATGTGTTGCTCTGCAGATAAGAACCCATGATTTTCTTTAACTAAAAAACCCAAGGACATGTTTTTTTTTTTTGCAAAACACTATAAGAAGGTCATGGTGAAAGTTTGATTTTTTGCCTGGCTGTCCTACTACTGAACAAATTGTCTTCTCTGACAGCGGGATCATATAATGAGTAAATGTATCCAAGGAATGTTGGTAAATATTTGAAGTTGAGGTGTGTTTTTATCATCTCGAATTCAGTCAAGCTTTGCTTTTTTTTACACTGGCAGAGCGTGGGAATATATGCAGTTAAAGATCTGATATTGACATGGCAGAAAGTGATTTCCTTCTACAACGGCCCTCTCCAGGGTTTCATTGTAAGGCACTCATACCTGGGCTGGGCTGTCCATCTTACACATAATGCCGTAATTGTTGATGAGATTTTAATTGCCCAGATTTGAGGAAGTACAAATGCTATTTCCAAAATAAAACCCCCAGTCCCTCCGATATTCAGTGTGGTATAAATCTTCATATAAGCCTTAAAGTATATCTGAAACTATTTTTTAATTTTGGACTAAGTATTGCTTAAACCTGTCTTTTTTTTACCATTTGTGTCCCTAATGGGGGGAACTTTCCTTCACTTCGTGTTCTGTAGACACAACAGTATGTGGGGAGAAAAACTTGCCACTGCCACCAGGACAGGTGTCCTAGATGTAAGATTTCATCTGTATGACTGTTCTGCTGACAACCCAAAATTTAGGATCATCTCTAGCTTTCAATCCCAGTGACATGGTCAACAAATAGAGTAAATCTCCCTAGTGGAGTCAGCAATAAAAACCTGAAAGGGGCTTTAATCTATTCCACCAAAAAAAAAAAAAAAAAGTTTTGGATTTAGATACACCACAGCTGGTACTCAAAACTGGTACTGTTTACATGGATAAAAACACTTTCAAATGCATTATAATTGCATTCTTATAACAAATGTTCAATCAAAAGCAGTTGCTGAAGATCAAAAAATCCAAAGCAACACTGTCAGGATCAATTTATCATTAAAAATGCTCTTTAATTTGTGTTTGTGGCAACTTTAATCAAGTGCAATAGAGGAAGGAAGTTCAAAATGAATCTCAGAAAGTAATAGTTTTACTGAAAGAGTAGCTGATGTATGGAATAGACTTCCAGCAGTCAACAGTAATGCCCCATACACACGTGCAGATTATCTGAAGACTTTTGTCTTTAGATTTACCTTTTCTATGTAGTGCAAGGGCCTGCCGGATTGCATACAAATTGAAAGTGTTTAGGTTTGACCTCATATTATATGGTTTTGGTAAGTCTGCAGACAAAAGTCTGCAGATAATCTGCACGTGTGTATGGGGCAATAAGAGGATTCAAACATGCTTGGGACAAACATATATCTATACAAAAAAACAAAACAAAATGGGGCAGATTTGATGGACCGCTTGATTCTGCCATCACTTTTCTATGTTTCTGTGTTTAATGCTATATATCCAGCTGTGCAGTACTAACAGTTAGTCACACATTTTGTATTCAAGCCAAACAGCTTAGCAAAAAGAAAAAAAAAAAATTATGACTATTATCATGTGAAAATTGATAGCCAGAACCTAAGAGCACCTACAGATTTTAAACCATTGCTCTTCAACTGTCAAATCAAATATGACATTCCTTCCAACTAGTTTATAGATTACATGGACACCAGAGTGGACATCAGACCATCACACCTATATGGGTTTGTTGGACACTGCATCCCAAAACCAGGTGCAAAAAATTAGGCATATAGCCAGGCAATCTCCTTTGACAAACATTAGCATACACAATTCGTTTAAAGTGTGGGGAAGTCCCTTCTCTTTTCCAACATAATATGCCACTGGGGCCTAAAGACAGGTCCATAAAGACATGTTTTAATGGGTGTCGTATGGAGCAAATTAAAAAATGGGGGAATTAGCCCAAACCTCAACTCTATTGAATACCTCTGGAGTGATCTGAAATGCCAATTGCAAGCCAGGTCTTCTCTTTTAACATCAGTACCTGACCTCCTTGACCTTCCCTTTCTGTAACCAAGCTGACATTTGTGACATGGTAGGATTACCATATTTATTTTTCATCATTATTTTTTCTTTTATTTTTTATTTATTTATATATTTTTTTTTGTATGTTCACATTTCATTTCTATTTTATTTTCCATTTTTATTTATATTTTCTTTCAATCCATAGAGGTTTTTGTTTTCAGTAGTATGTTTATTTCATTTTTTTTCCTTTTTTGTTTAATTTATTCTTGAAAATGTATTTTTTAATTTTTAAGTAGTGTAATGATGTGATCACCTTAACACATACATATACACCTTTGGGGGTATTTTTTAGTTTTATTAATACTTGGCGCCAATGAGGGTTTTTTAAGATTAACTCTCTAATTCATTATATTAAGTATTTTAGATAACAACAACTCTAAGAAGGTTTTATTATAAGCCATCTGTCTAATCTACATTGCCTTTTCTTTGACGCTGGTTTGCGATCCCAGTAATGGCAAATGTAAACAGGAAGTTGTAATTCTTTCTACTTCTGGGTTCCGCCTATGCGCCAACCGGAAGTACTTTGTACTTAGAGGGCATATGCAAACAGCAAGTGACGACGCGCTGTTCTCCGGTCCCAGCTGAGGCCTGATAAGGAGAAACGCGTCGGAGAGCAGCCACGCCGTCACGCCACATGGTCCGCACTGCAGGCGGCCACGTTTTTCATATTGGAACCATTGTTTGTGCCTTTATGCCTCCTTTGCCATTTAAGTGTGTTTTCTAAGGATAATGCACTATTGGCGCTTTATTTTTCCTATTTTGAGGGAGCTACACTAGAGAAAAGTATCGTCAGCTTCACTTGTGAGTTGGACACGTTTTAGTGGAGGAAACCTCACAGTCCATGCATAGAAGCCATTATTTGGATACCTTCTATCTAGTGAATCCATATACCAGCAGTGGTTCAAGTTTACCCTCTTCATACTTCTGGTAAGAAGTTTGCACTATCACTTGGGGGATACTTAATTTGGTTTTCCTTAGTCACGAGTAGAAAGTGTCTGTTCACTGTGAAGGCTCACTTCTGAGTGCTATTTGGTGAGGGGCTATTCCTCCTATTCCATCATCACGGATTTGTTGGTTCAATATTGGCAAAGATTGAAGATATCTTGATTTATTGTATTTTGAAGAATTTAAGGACTTTATATCACTTGCACACTTGTGACTTTATGCATTTCTTTGCAAAGTGTTTATTTGTATATTTATTTGAAGGTTTTCACTTTGTGTGGGAATTACTTGATTTTTGGATAACTAATATATCATATGTAAATTTATTTGCACTGAATATATTATCCTGTTGAGCTCACTACACCATTTCTCAAATTCACCTTTCTAATTCTAGTGCTGCCACAATATTTGAAGGTTAGCGCACCTCTTTCTTTTCACAAGGATTACCATAGTGTCCTAGAAGACGTTAGCATTAAAGTTATAGTTATGTGTTCTATAAAACCACAAAATACTGCATATTTTATACACATAAGCCAGATGAATTTCAGTTTCTTAAACATGTCATGCAGTCATCTAAATAATGCTCAGACATAGTCCACACTCTTCAGATACACAATTTATATACTGGATATAAACAATACAATATATATTAATTACTGGGTAGTCACCTATGTAGCAAATAAATGACAAAAATCAATCTGTACCCAGAGTATTTACAGTACAATAGGGTGTTCAAGAGTCAATGCCTAAGGTGATGTGGAGTGGCACCAAATTGTGATACATTTTTTTTTTTCAGGCCACTTCTGGACATTTGTTTCAAAATTTGGCCTTTAGATTTCAGAAAATATGAAACCATTTCTCCTTTCTTCTGTTTGATTGTCTTTAAAAAGTCATCCTGCATATAAAATCAATCACCATGCTACCTGTACTCTAACATTAGTTTATACAAGAAAAAAAAAAAAAACCTCACATAATTAAAAGGGGTGGAGCCTAAACAAGCATTATTAAGCATAACTTCTAAATATGACCATGTTTGCACCAAATAAAACTGCTTTTTAAAATGTATTAGAATAATATTTACTAATTCACATTACAGTTGTTGTATCTCAAAGCTTACGGTTGTATAAATGAAAATATTTATGAAGATTATATACTGTATGTTCGATGTAAAGTGATAATGAACCCTCAGTTTTCAAGCACTTTCAGCAACTGATTTAACCACCTACTAAAAATGCAGCTTCTTTATCTTTAAATATTTGCCTATGATCTAGTTTAAGCTAGTGCAATGACTGCTGCCCCAGATTTTTGTGTCAGGGTAGCACATTTCTGTTGTGGCATCCTATGGAGCCACTCCAGCATGCAGGGACAAGAGTTCTGTCTCCTTACACCGTGTGCATCAATTGAAACACACAGCCCTATAGCCTAGGATGGCAAGGCTCTCCCCCCCCCCCCCCCCCACTACTCCCCTCTCCTGTCTCCAGCCTAACTGACTGATTCAAGACCCAAATGTCCACTGTTAACTCTTTCCTGTAAAGACTGGAAGTTCGGGAAACACACACTGCTACAACAGGAGCCAGTAGCATTTAAAGTTGTAAATGCAGAAGGTTAGGTAAGAATTTAAAATAGTTTACTGAGGATTGTTTATTTTATTGTGCTCAGTGTGTTAAACTGAAAACTGCTGTGGGTTTAATACTTCTTTAAAATGAAACTCCCTTTAACAACAGCATTTGGCAACATTCCATAACCAGCTCCTTCTGGTTACATGTAGTTTGTTGCCACAGAAACTGTAATGAGGTCTTCAAATATACAATTTAGGACTCAACAATGGTTTATATTGTGATAAAATTCTTACTTAAGTCATAGAGTCATTGTTAAAAGAAAAAAAAAAAAAGAAATTAAAAAAAAAAAGATTAACCAGCTGAAGCACTAAAATCCCCAATGGTCATTTCTTACTTCAGTAAGGTTTGGCAAGAAAGGGCAAAACGTGAAATAAACAAATTCAGTAAAAAAAAAAAAAAAAAAACCCACACGACAATTTAGAGAATGTATCATGCTTTTCTTTGCTTGTGTTTGTGGATCCTACAAAAGTGCTCCTGCTCCACCACCATTGTAAACACTATTTTCTTACCAGCACATTAGACCCCTAATTACAGAGGTCCAAAGCACTTCAAAATAAAGCCACAGCGGCCATCTAGTCAAAAGACTTTGCTCTGGTGGTGTGCTGGTTAACAATTGGACAGGTCTGTTCCTTCTCTCATAAGCAGCCCCATATTGCCACAGAAGAAAGAAGAGGACTATAGTGCTTTACTGCTTAAACAATGGCACTTTATTAAAACCAAAATGTCCTCACAAGGAGATATGATAACAGGCTAGTAACAATGCAGTATACGGTCTGTCCCGGTGAGCATGAGCATGCATTATGATGTCAGCACCAAAACTCTCTGTTTTAGTTTCGCCCACTTAGACATCCTCAGGGAAAATCTCCAAAATTTAAATTGGTCATTACGTCTATAGGTTTTAATGACCAATTTGTGTTTTGTTTAACTATACACTAAGCGCGAGGGTGATATTGTACTAAGATTTTACTACAATTAATAAAAGTACATCGCCAAGTTAGGGTCATTTCCTCTAGTCTGAAAAATTTTGATATGGACTGGAACCTACCACAATGTTCAAGCAGATATTCTCAGGGGGATAACTTCCTGTCAGTATGAACTGACCTACTCATAACTTTTACTACTGATAATAATTTAAACATAAATTAAGTTACTCTCAGCATTAAAATGCATAACATTTTTCATATAAGCTATATACATTATACAAAACCTAGTCCTTAGCTTCAAACACTGGTATGAAGAAGAGGACAGCAGCAGATAATAGAGTGATTTTCTTTGTCATTTAGGAGAAGATGGCAAAATTGTCTAAAGTAAAAAATGGCCATGGGCACTAGAAGGCACAAGTAAACATGCTAGCACCAATCAATCTCCCTAAGAATTGAATGTGGGGTACTAAATAAGAAGGGTAGCCTAAAGCCAGGTATACAAGGAACAATATTTAGCTGGTTCAGCAGAAACCAGCTAAATTTCAGTCTGTGTGTGCTTCTCCCTGTTCAACAGAGACCAGTCATTAGATCAGCTTCTATCGAACAGTCCCGATTGGATAACCGTTATCAATCAGCAGTCAATGGCTGCAGCTGCTGATGTGTGTATTCTAATAGCAGGGGGGAGTCCTGCCTCCACTTATTTTGTGATAAAGGAATCTGTTATTTTTTTTAATTTAGCCTGCTGATTGAATGAAATAAAAATTAATAGTGTGTACCCAGCTTATGGCCATTTAGTCTACAGAGAGAAATTATTCAGTTCTTGCTCATTGGGTCATTGGGGGGGGGGGGGGGCCCAATAGAGATCCGACAAGTGTTAGTGAACCGATTCCTGTTATTCATGAAAAAGCTAGAGCCAGAAAAAAAAGCAACTTATCTCACAACTTAGGCGCATTCACACCTGGGAATTTTATAGCTTAAAATACAAAGCTCCAAAAAAACTTTCAAGAAACAAAATCCCATGTATTTAAATGGTGGTCATTAACATATAAGAGCTCAGGCACCTGTAGCTCAATGCCCAATGTTCAAAAAACAACATTAATTTTTTTTTTGGCAAATGTCTGTGTTTTTGGCCTCAAAGACTTCAATAGGAATGCCTGTAAATGCAAAAAGGAAAATAGGGTGAAAGACAAGGCATCTGTCAACCTAAAAGAGAACAACTAAGGGCACTGAGGAGGCAATAATTATGTATGGTGTAGCAAAATAATTTATTAGGCACGTATGCCTGAAAAAGATCAAAATGATACAGGTGACAATGTGTGGCACAGCAAGACAATAAAATCAGTTAAAAACAAATACATATACTGAATGGCCTATGGACTAAATAGGCTATAGTGAGCTGATGTATAAAAATATACACATGAGCCTATGCTGACTCCAATAGCTGAAAACCCCTAGATGTTCACTGTTCCATAATAACACAATGGATGGCTGAATGAATCTAAATTCCCAAAAATAAAAAAGAATATGAAGATGATGTAATCAGTTGGGGCAATGATAGTTCCACTAAGAGGGGACTTCGAAGGTGGTTCCTGATAAAGGTCAAAATGAAGGGATATGATACCGTAATGCCCTGAAAATGAGTCCGGATATCCAGGAGGTGATAAAACCAATTCAAGGAAAGGGATCCAAATCAGGGAATGGTAATGGGACCACAGTCCAAAGAGGGGCTTTCTGCATGGCGGCTTCCCTATTGTTCCCCCGCCTCCATACTCGCTGCGCCGGACATGACGTCAGGCCGATGCTAACAGACCTGTGCATCCGTATCAGGATACCGGCTGAGTGAGAGCGGGAGGAGAACGCCGCACAAGGAACGCCACGGCCGGCAGACCCTCGGTTCTACACGGAGGTATGGACATCTACGACAATTGCCTTTGACCCAGCAGACTGTTACTTACACCAGTTCCCGTGATGATCCCTGTTTCACCTTCTGACCGAATCAGCTACTCACGACCCATTGGTCATTCTTAAGGCTTCCAAGATGGTTATTCCCATTTCACTACTGGGTGTGCGTTACTAATTCCCATCATCGCAACAACTTGATTTGTTCCATTAGTTGCCACTCTTTGGACTGTGGTCCCATTACCATTCCCTGATTTGGATCCCTTTCCTTGAATTGGTTTTATCACCTCCTGGATATCCGGACTCAGGGCATTACGGTATCATATCCCTTCATTTTGACCTTTATCAGGAACCACCTTCGAAGTCCCCTCTTAGTGGAACTATCATTGCCCCACCTGATTACATCATCTTCATATTCTTTTTTATTTTTGGGAATTTAGATTCATTCAGCCATCCATTGTGTTATTATGGAACAGTAAACATCTAGGGGTTTTCAACTATTGGAGTCAGCATAGGCTCATGTGTATATTTTTATACATCAGCTCACTATAGCCTATTTAGTCCATAGGCCATTCAGTATATGTATTTGTTTTTAACTGATTTTATTGTCTTGCTGTGCCACACATTGTCACATGTATCATTTTGATCTTTTTCAGGCATACGTGCCTAATAAATTATTTTGCTACACCATACATAATTATTGCCTCCTCAGTGCCCTTAATTGTTCTCTTTTAGGTTGACAGACGCCGTGTCTTTCACCCTATTTTCCTTTTTGCATTCATAGGCCTTGTTCAACGGTCGTTTGGGGGAGGCACAGTATATTTTCCATGGATTATCTTACTCCTTTTTTTGAAATTTGCTAGGGCCATTGTGGGGACACCATTTAATTATTTTTTTCAGGAATGCCTGTAAATGCTCAAGTCGAGCATTTAAGGTTTTTTATTTATTTATTTTTTTTGTCTGAATGAATTGGGCTTCTCACACCAATGCATTCCACTGGCTAAAACAAAAATGGCTGAAGCTTGAATACACACGTATAACGCTTAAAAATACACTTCTAAAATGCTTGCAAAGTCACAAAAACACTGCAATAAAAAACACCTGAAAAACGCTTTTCTTAGGCGTGAATGCAGCCTTAGGTTACTGTATGCATGCAAACCCCTGTAGAATTTCTGCCAATATGGAAAAACATGTTAGGACATGAATTGATTTGCATAAGTAAATTCATTACATCAACATTATATAAACAAATGAGGATAATCATCAGGGTTATACCGATTATGTCCCAGAGATTGATTTTATACACACGAACATACACAACATAATCTGAAGCACTGTTATCTTTACATTGAGATGATAATGTTTTGCTGTGCCTTCTAATGCCTATGGCAATCTTTTGATTAGATGTATTTGTGGTCCATACACAAACAATCTTGGATAAAATTATATTTAGCTTTAGCACAAATGTGAAGATTAATTTAAGGGATGGCCCATCCTGCCACTGTATTATTAAATATTTTTTCTTGTGGCTACAGATATACTGTAGACACAACAACAGACACACCCTGCCCGGGAAGACGTGGAACTGATCAAATTAATGAAAGAATAAATAAATAATACAAATTCCTTATTCTGTCTTATTATAGATAAAGGGCAATCACATCTACTGAGATCACAAACCAGTAAATATGCAGTGACGCTTCAAAAAAAGGACCTCCCTAAATACAGACTAGTGCAAATAAAAGTTTCTCATATCTGCAAAAGATAAATATAATTATGTAGCCTGGTCACAAGGCTAGTGTTGTTCTGTTAATAAAGTATTGACTTGTGAATTATGGGAGATGTAGTTCTGGGAGGAGCAAGAACCATGGACTGCCCATGTGATTGGACTCTTCTCCCAGGGAGCAGTGTGATTCGAGGAGTCTGCTGGGAGTGTCTTTATAAAGGGGGGGCGGGACCAACACTCGCTCTCTTGCCTCTAGGACAACACGCTGTGAGGAGAGATAGAGCTGCTGCGGAACGAAGAAGGGTACGCCGGAGGCCTAGTGGAGGACCCTGGAGTCAGAGTGAGCTGTGTGTGTAAGGATCTCGGTTGCGTGACCGAGTGAATGGACGCCCTGAGAGGCCATTAGTGTCGCAGCAGAGAGCGAGACTGTGGAACAGAGTTCGTCACATTGGGTGAGAGAAATCCAACTTAAAGTGACTACTATACTTCTAGACCAAGCCAGGGCGTGGGCTGTAGAACTGTTCTAGCAGAAGGCCACAGTAATCCTAACGATCGCCACAGGACACTGCAGCTCCGCATAGTGTGTGGCGGATCAGAAGATCTTGCCCCTCTTTCCCAGTACTAGATTGATTGCCAACTGCGGAGTACAGAAAGTCATCTTCTCCCTTTTTTGTTTGGATTACAATTACTGGTTATTACCGTGGGGATTACAGTTAATCACCTTTACTGTGGATTACAAATACTTTCTTTGGATTGGCTGAGGATACCCTTGCAGGCGAAGATTAGTGAGGCCTCACTCATCCAGGAGACTCTTGCAACCTAGCGTAAAGGGGGCCCCCCGATAGTATACAGAGTGCACTCTGATAGTTAGCTTGGTGCAGATATATTAGAACTGCTAAGAAGTTAATAATAGCAGAGTTATTCTTTAACCTCCCTGGCGGTATGATTATGTCAGGAATTCTGTACCAAAAGCGGTACAATTTTTTTCATGGAAATTTGGCGTTATGTATTATAGGCCTACAATTCTTAGTAATTACTGACTTAAACCTGACCAAAACAAGAGTCTAGTAGACATCCCAGATGTGATAAATTTGAAACACAAACGCATAAATTATAATCAAATCAAAAATATAATTTTATTATATAATATATATATATATATATATATATATATATATATATACATACATATATATATATATATATGTATATGTATGTGTGTGTGTATATATATATATATAAATATATATATATATATATAAATATATATATATAATATAAATGTTATGTGTGTGTTTGTGTTTTGTGCAACGTTCAAAGTTTGAATTTCCCTCCCTAGTTCCGCTCCCATGCAGCATTGCTGCTGCAGGGAACGGAACTAGGAAGTCATCACAAGGACGGAGGACGGACGAGCAGCGGGGATCTCAGACGGCTAGCGATCACAGCAATGGGAGATCATCGCTGGATCGCCAGGAGAAGATAAGACACCGCTCCGCGCTCTGCCCATCCACCCCGAGCGTGACTCGGGGATACCGATAACAGCATGGAAAATCCACCCCGAGTCACGCTCGGTGTTACCGCTAGGCAGGTTAAACACTGTCAAATCCTGGTTTGTGGTCACTCTTGCATTACACTTAAATAGTGTATCTACAAAATTACCTACAAAATTACAAAACGAATCCTCCAATATATATAAATATATATGTTAGGAATGTTCTTTTGATCCTGAGTGCTGAACCCTACTTAGTTACAGGTTGGGGATTCAGGATCTATTTGTCATGTAATGGTCTTGTATTATTAATTGTTTTATTGATACTGTTTGTGCATTTTCTAAACTCAAGCTAAAGACCTGATTCTTTATTGCAAACTTTGGTAGTTCTCAATCATTTACAATGACAGATCAATCATTTGCAACGACAACGTTCAGGGCAATCGAAGTGAGCAGGATGTGTCTACACTTAGCCACTCCCAGGGGGCAGGGCTACAATTATATATGAGATTTTTATGTATATGGGTCACAAATACATCAAATAGTCTAAATCAGCATTTGATTTGATAAGCATTGTCATACTTAACATGCCCATCAAGTATCCACTTTACTTTTTAATTAGCAACATTGGTATGAGTATGTGACTCACATATGGCATACGCCACTCTTCAAAAGCAGTGGAAATACATATAGAGAGCAAAGATTAGCCAAAAAGGCTTGCTTTTGTCATTCTACGCTGACAGCTGCCTAGTGTATCTGCAGCCACCAAGTCTTACCCACTCACATTTTAAATGAAACATATTGGTGTCTTCATGTGGCTCTTGTATGGCCATCTTTACCCTCACTTGCATGACATACTGTAGGCATTTGGTGTAAGCAATACTACTTAGGTCTTTCAGATTTGGTCATCATTGTGGCCCTCTGAGCAGTCTGCAGCCCAGTAGGGCAACTGTTTTTAGCTACATGTGTAAAAGCACCTATGGAGCCATTCTTGATTGTACTCTGGCTGTTGGTTTATTTTTTTCTATACCATTCAGTCCCCTAAAGTGTTTAGTAGAAGGAAGTCCGGTAAAAAATATATCTTTATCTTGTACTGATTCAGATAGACAAGGTGGTAGAACCGGGTAAAAGCAAAAGCAGATATTGCAGTTGTTCTTGCCAGTTTACCCAATTCACATAAGTAAAGTACGGTAAATAAAATATATCACGTAGCAGATAGCTGGCCAGTTGGCTAGCTGTCTTTCCTTGCAGCTCTGAGTTACAGTCCCACTAGGTACAACATCTGCATGGAGTTTAAGGGCTAAATTTGTGTAGGTTTGTCCCAGTTTCCTTCCACAATCTAATCTAAGTCAATTGGCTTCCTCCCAAAACTTAGCCTATATGTTTGCATAAGTATGGTGGGATCATCAGACTGTATGCTGCTTTGAAGGACATAGACTAATTTGAATAATTCTATATACTCTGTAAAGCATCAATGCTATGTAAATATTGTAAATAAAATCATTTTAATGGCTGCTTACGGAAAGGTAACTTTCTTTGCTCCGGTTTCTTCAAATCAGCCCCATTGTCTTTTAAAGAATAAGTATTCCTCCAGGAGATCATTGTGGGAGAAGAGGGGGGATTAGTTCCATTCATTACACAACAGCTGACTGCTCATTCACAAAAGTAAACAATCACCAGAGCTACAGGGCTGTGTGAGGATTCTCCTATCGCAGTGGAGGTTTACTATCAGCCAGTGGCTCCATTACACTGCGTAATAGCATGGACTGATGGTTTACTTTTTTAAATGAACAGTCAGCAGAGGCAGGGCTGGGTGATAGAGCTGTGGGCTGATAATAAACATTTATTGCACCGGCAGATCTATTACACAGTCCTGCAGTGCTAAACAAATAGTCTTTTGCTATTATGAATGAATGGTCATCACAACCCGGGCTGTGTGATAGATCAGAGGGTGCTGTGTATGTTTACTAGCAGCTCTACCACACAACACCGGCATCACTGCCTGTTGCTCATTCATAAACATAACAAATCAGAGATCAGTCAGCTTGGAGAGGGGCAGGGCCTCAATGCTGTGCTGTAGCCCCCCTAATACCCATAAATTGGGCTTCTGCCTGGAAATAAAGCTACAGCACAGAACTGACAGAACAATAAAGTAACTTTTTTCCAAAGCCAATGTTTGGAACTTAACAGGACCAAGTGCAATGTGTAGCGGTTCCCCTGCAGGATTCCACATGTCATAACTGCTATTCAACTATTGTGGAAGGATAATAATTTAGGCATGAATTTCTTAATGGGTACTGCATAGTAACTTTTTTTCAGATCTCACCCACCCTTTCCAAATGCATACAAATAATTTAATATAATGTTTAAGGTGTATATCAAGCCATAAGCTTTTTTTTCTAGTTTTGGACAGAGAGGGGAAGGATTAGAACTCCTTTTGGGATTTTCTGCTTTCCAGGTCTCTTGTTAGAGAGATTTACTCTCACTTCCTGTCCTGATGACAGTGATTTCACCAGACAGGAAGTGAGGAAAAATATGCAACAGGGCAGAGACAGAAATAAAAAAACAGACAGCAGTTTCAGCCTTTCCCTACTCTACTATAAAACATATTTATCATTTTTTTCAGTGTTCCTGTTGGCCTATTTCTTTTGAATACCCAGTCACATGTAGATGCATTTCCCATAACTAGATAATTATATATTAATACAATTCTCAGAGAAGGCCCTCATATCCTTTAGTAAATCAGCCTAAAGGTCTCTGCCAAAGTCTTTGTAGAAGAGTCCCACTTCTCCCTCTGGTGCAGTTGTTTTGATGAGCAAGTTTCTTTCTGTGCAATGTAAATGCCAAACTTGCCCCTTTCAGGATTCAGTGATGAGCCTCCTCCCCAGCACGCGGTCATGAGCACTTCATCTAGTTCTCTCTAGTGCACCCATCTCATCCTGTAACTTTTAGTGATTTTCTGTGCATCCCAGTGTCCTTTAGGGACTCCAGTACACCTTGTGACTCCAATGCATCCCATGGCACTTTGTGTCATCTAGTCATTCAAGGGTATCATGTCAACCTTCTGACTCCAGTGTATCCCAGGGAATCCTGTGTTATCTAGTGACTCATATTACAACCGCTGGTGCCTCGTGAACCCTCAGGTAAACTCATGAAATCACTTGGGCAGTTCTTCTCTTAGTGGATTGGGACAGTAACAAATAAAAATCTATTTGGCAGAGTGAATTCCCTTTACAATACATCTGTCAGTTGAGTGGACTAGGGAACTCAGATGCACAAATCTGGCCAATTTTAGATGACTATAGGAAGACCGTGGGTTATTCTACTTGTCATGTATACAAAACTGAAATGTTAGTTTTTGGTAAAAATAGCTCTTTCATTTATAATTATAACCAGAAGCAACTGACTTGAATTGATTTTTCATTAACTAGACTGCATTCTGATTGGTTGCAGTGGGTGCATTTGTTATACCCAATGCAGAGCTATGACCACTAGCTGGTATTCTACAATGTAAATGCCTGTGACATGGTACTCTTCCATATACAGTATCTCACAAAAGTGAGTACACCCCTCACATTTTTGTAAATATTTGATTATATCTTTTTATGTGACAACACTGAAGAGATGACACTTTGCTACAATGTATAGTAGTGAGTGTACAGCTTGTATAACAGTGTCAATTTGCTGTCCCCTCAAAATAACTCAACACACAGCCATTAATGTCTAAACCGCTGGCAACAAAAGTGAGTACACCCCTAAGTCAAAATGTCCAAATTGGGCCCAATTAGCCATTTTCCCTCCCCGGTGTCATGTGACTCGTTAGTGTTGTTACAAGGTCTCAGGTGTGAATGGGAAGCAAGTGTGTAAAAATTTGGTGTTTTTGCTCTCACTGGTCACTGGAAGTTCAACATGGCACCTCATGGCAAAGAACTGTCTGAGGATCTGAAAAAAAGAATTGCTGCTGAGCTAAAGATGGCCTAAGCTATAAGAAGATTGCCAAGACCCTGAAACTGAGTTGCATTGCAGCACGGAGGCCTAGACCATACAGCAATTTAACAGGACAGGCTCCACTCAGAACAGGCCTCGCCATGGTCGACCAAAGAAGTTGAGTGCACGTGCCCAGTGTCCTATCCAGAGGTTGTCTTTGGGAAATAGACATATGAGTGCTGCCAGCATTGCTACAGAGGTTAAAGGGGTGGGGAGTCAGCCTGTCAGTGCTCAGACCATAAGCCGCACACTGCATCAAATTGGTCTGCTTGGCTGTCATCCCAGAAGGAAGCCTCTTCTAAAGTTGATGCACAAGAAAGCCTGCAAACAGTTTGCCAAAGACAAGCAGACTAGGAACATGGATTACTGGAACCATGTCCTGTGGTCTGATGAGACCAAGAAAAACGTATTTGTTTCAGATGGTGTCAAGCGTGTGTGGTGGCAACCAGGTGAGAAGTACAAAGACAAGTGTGTCTTGCCTACAGTCAAGTATGGTGGTGGGAGTGTCATGGTCTGGGGCTGCATGAGTGCTGCCTGCACTAGGGAGCTACGGTTCATTGAAGGAGCCATGAATGCCAACATGTACTGTGACATACTGAAGCAGAGCATGATCCCCTCCCTTCGGAGACTGGGCCGCATGGCAGTATTCCAACATAACGACCCCAAACACACCTCCAAGACGACAATTTCCTTGCTAAAGAAGCTGAGGGTAAAGGTGATGGACTGGCCAAGCATGTCTCCAGATCTAAACCTTATTGAGCATATGTGGGGCATCCTCAAATGGAAGATGGAGGAGCACAAGGTCTCTCACATCCACCAGCTCTGTGATGTCAACATGGAGGAGTGGAAGAGGACTCTAGTGGCAATCTGTAAAGCTCTGATGAACTCCATGCCCTATAGGGTTAAGACAGTGCAGGAAAATAATGGTGGCCACACAAAATATTGACACGTTGGGCCAAATTTGGACATTTTGACTTAGGGGTGTTCTCACTTTTGTTGCCAGCCGTTTAGACATTAATGGCTGTGTGTTGTTATTTTGAGGTGACAGCAAATTTACACTGTTATACAAGCTGTACACTCACACTACTTTACATTGTATCAAAGTGTAATTTCTTCAGTGTTGTCACATGAAAGGTATAATAAAATATTTACAAAAATGTAAGGGGTGTACTCACTTTTGGGAGATACTGTGTTATTACTGATTGCAGTATTATGCACTGTAGCCTGTTTTGACACAATTTGAGGGGTTCCATTCCTATCTAGTTAGCTGTTAGCAGAAAATCCTACTAAGGTTACTAGCATCAAAACTACCAGCATTCTCAGTTACTTGACTTTTTCCAATTCATCGTAAAAAACCCACAGAGCCTACCTAGTAAAAAAAAAAAAATTGATAAACTGAAGTTCCCGCTAAGAGAGTAAGTTAATCACATTAACGATTTTTGATGAGTTGAAACAATAAAGCTAATGTTTAACAAACTTCTGACCTTGATGTATATGGAAGAGAACTGCTATTACATATTAAGGGGGATAACTTATTAACAAACCTCATATGTTTAACGAGGCAACATTTTAAAATATCTGTCATAGGTCTACCTCTGAAAAAACAGCTTGACAGCACTTGCCATGAGTTCCTGAAAAACAATAGCAACTGTGTCAAGGAAGGAGGAGGAGATAGACTGTTTGCTCAAAAATATGACATACTTGCTTTGCCAGGCTGAACTGGGTGTGTACAGTGAAGTTCCCTGACTGCTTCTAGGAAGACGTCAGTTTGCAGGTTACACTAATCTGTGTCACCTGTGTGTGAAAAGCAAGGGTCATAAAGTGTGTATCAAGAATGTTTTATAATATAGTGGTACATGCCTTCACATGTCCCTTGTTTTATCCCTTCAAAGACCCTGCAAGTGCAGAAACATGCCTGTTGATCTGCCAAAAAAATGCACTTAGCTCCTTAAGGGTCAGTTAACACCCACTCCTCCGGTCATTGGTGCATGTAAATTGTGTGATCCGTTCCCCATCTTCTGATGCCCTCTCCAACTGGTATAATGGTCAAGCTTTTTAAACTTCATTAAACCAGAACTAAACACTCCTATTGTTTTCAGTCAAGGAAGCTCCCACCTTGGCCTCTGTTTGATCTTTAATTGTTCTGATTCTGCACATGTGATCAGTTATGACACCAGTCATTTGATGATTTGACGGTTTTGTTGAGAGCACAACCAATGTGACAGTTACAGTCCCGACACATGACAAAAATCGAACTGTTTTTTTTAAATGGTTAAATCAATGGGTTTAGTGCTGCTTCAAACTGCACTAAAAGGTTGTATATCCGCATATCGCTCAAAATGGCGAGCACTCATTGGTTATCTCTCCTATCTCACGAGTCCACTATACGAGAAGCCCGCACAGCTCATGTGCAGGACTACATGAGTGTATTGATGTAACTAGTTTTAATAAACACAATTTATACAGAGAGTACTAGATCTCCTTCTCTTTTATATATGGTGCTGTCCGAGTATATGGAATAGGAAGCCAGCATAGTGATTAACCCTTGCAGTGCCCTAAGAGTATCTCAAGATTTTGAGGAGTGACCCTGCCTTTCCCTTGGTGAAACACGGGTCAGATTATGAGGTGAGAGGCCATCTACTTATGGCGGTGGGATCACGAGCACTGGATACTCTGTTTGATTGAGCACTTGTTCACTTTGTGGATATTGAAGAAATGGCTATTCCATACTTTGAACTCTTATACTGGATGCTACTGCACTTTATTATCGATTGCCTATTTATGAGCACATTATAATTGATTTTGCACAGTTTATTTATTACTCATTTTGCACATGTTTTTTTATTTATTTATACCTACTTGATATCACTGTAGTATTTTTCTAATATTGGGACTTGGTTCACATATCCAATACTCTAGCACTTTATTGATCAGCACTTTTGTAATTAATTCAGCACTTTATTGATTATTTAGGCACTTTATTGCATATTTGCACATGATGATGTGCTAGTAGCGCTGTATCGTTTTGTTTTCACTCATTGGTTAGTGTTGGCCACATGACCACACTCACCAACGAGAATCTCTTTTTTCTGGGACCTTAACAAAAGGATTCCCATTGGCCAGTGTGCTTATCTGGCCAGCGTGAGGGGATAGGATAGTGGTTGTTGGCCATGTCGTCCATGTTTCCCTCCTTGTTGGGCACCAAGCAATGGTCACATGAGGTGCCTACCCTGGAGTGGATACTTCTGTGCTATGCTAGCCCCCTTGTACAGGGTCATTATACTACACATGGCATACCTTTGCGCCGCCCCCATCAATGCCCTGGGACATTACTGACACCGCTGTGGGGGGGAATACCCAATCTTAAGGCAGACTACTATTATAGATGAAGATACACAATGCACACTAGCGCTGTAACTGTTCAGTTAATTCTTAGTTCCCGTGTCAGTTATCACATTCTCAGTAGTCTTCATTAAGGAGGCTCACACTGAGCCAATGTCCAAACTCACCTTTCCAGTATTTTCCACTACTACTCCCCAGTAGCGGAGTGGGCACCGCCGTTCACTCAGCGCGGGCACTACATTTGCACTTAACTTATTAGCTCTTTTACATGATGGGAACCTCTGCGGCACAAATCTTCTCCCATTGCTTTGAAAAAGATGGCTGGCAGAAGGACTGACAACAACATCTCCCTTGCTGCTAGAGACTGCTCCACCCTAACAAGTACATGCTACCTACCGGCTGCTTGTTACACTTCTGTTACCCCAGAAAACCACTTATGTCTTCACACTACTCCACTCCACACCACACCAATGTTTTCCTTCCCTTATGTGTTCAGACCCACTCAGTGAACTATGTGTGTGCCAGTTACTTGCAATACACCTTTTTAGTAACTTCAGTACAGGCAAGGACAATGTTTCAATACTTAACTTAGAAAAAGTGCAAAATTGAACATTTCAAAGTCCAACATACAAATGCAAGGTTGTTCCTGTGGTGAAGTTGTCCTTTAATAAAGCCCCTAAATTTTCCTTCAGCCCCAGTCCAGTGATCATACCACTGACAGGGGGCCTGGCCGGCTTCTCTTCAGTCTGTGCATGTGGGCCATGGTTTATTCATGCCTATGGGTGAAGATATACTTCAGTAGACCAATGGAAGTGCCATGAGTACAGCTACCCATAGAAATGAATGGGACTTCAGGATGACTAGTGAAGACAGGCTAACCCTGTCCATGTCCGCGATCAGTTTGGACCTCACCCACCCTCTTATCTATGCTCCAGTATTTACAATTAGGATTAAAAAATGTTTAATGGCCACTGATAAATAATTGAATGATCAGAGGTAAAACTTAAAAGTGTCTTTCCGATACGAAGGTGACAGAAACACTTAAAAATCTGTGAATAGAAGTATGTTTGGTACTGCTAAATTATTAGACATTATTTCTTCATAGTTACCCAGGCTTGGAACAAAATACAATAGTCATTGTGTTCCTCACCCATGTCAGTTGCCTCAACCATATCAGTGTGTTTAAGGGGCAGCAACAGCCCACAAAATGGCTTATTTGGCCATTGTGTGCAGCTGACAGGCGAAAATTAATCCATGCTACACAAAGCAAGAAAAAATGCAATGCACCAAAAATTCACCCCGAAGCCTATCTACATAGAAACGTACAAAGGAGGGATTATGTTAACAATATTTGTTAAATATTTATCCTCTGAGGTAAAAGTAAAAAAAAACTCCTCTAATGAAGTATTAGGTTTCTTAAGACTTCCTGCTTTTTCTATTCTGCAGCTGACAAGTGACGTTATAACTAGAATGCATGTTTTCTTTCTCTGCAGTTTAGTAAGTAAGAAATAGCTTTCTACACCTAGTTGCCAACAGAAGTTGAGTTTTAGGCAGCCAACTGTAGCAAGGTTCCTTGAAAATGTGTTTTTTTTTTCTTTTTTAATAATAAAAGACAATGGATGGAGGTTTTTTTTTGTTGCTGCCTGTGGGGGACTTTTTACTCACTTTCTGTGATTGAAAAACTGACAGACGTTCTACTACATCCCCACTTTATCCAAAACTAAAAAAAAAAAAAAAAAAATACACAGGAGTATGGGTTTTAAAGAGACACTGTCACTTCGCCCATTCAAAACCCTGTCCAACCCACTGATATTCACCTTTCTAACAATCCTCCACCATTCCTTCACTGTCATAGCCAGCATCAAAATACCAATACCTAATGGCGGCTGTTGGCGGAGCAGTAATATCACCCTCTCTATCCATAGCTCCCCAAATGTGATCTGGAGGGACTATCTCTTTTGGAACCAAATCTCTCTGTCCCTACTTCCTTCCCAGTAGGGATCAGCTCAGGCCAAATTCAGTTGAAGCTGAACCCGTAAGAAACTGTCACATGACAGCAAGCTGCTGTCCCAATCAGCTGCGGCTAAAAAATTCTCAGGCCTGCAGCTGAGCTTAACAGAGGCAGGGATGCTGGTGATGTTGTTGATCTAATATAGGCATATGGCTGTATTTGGACAATGTCATTGACAATTCTATCTATCTGAACTTTATCTCTCCTTGCTCCTCAGTTCTCCCTCTTTGGTTTGATGTAGAAAACTCTATCAACTGTACTTTTTAACTATCAAAAGTGTTATATTACTCTAAACCTTTTATTAATTTAAATTTCTACATCATAGAATTTTATGTTTTGAAAAGCCAACATAAAAGGAAGACTACTAGTAACTTCTTGAGTGTAAATTTATCAAGGTTCCGATATCTTGGGGCATGACTTTGCCTACACATTTTGTGCTAAAAGGTGCTCCACTTTCTTCTCTCAGGAGTTTGGGAATTATACCTCTATCATGTGATAGAGCTTGTCTTGAGACCCAAGCAATGTCATATGGTAGGAGGTCACATACCTAGAAGCACTGGATATTTTATACCAGCTGAGGTAAAGGGGGAAATCACGGTCATTTTTTCCTGAACTATATATCCACCCTAAGCAAGCCAATTATATAAAACCATGGGGTAACACCAATGGTAATTAAGACTGTAGAGCATATTTAATTGGCTGTAGATAACACCAATTAAAGTGCTTTCACTAATCTGGTGCAATTATCACACACACATGTGTCCTGCCAATTTCATCACTAATGCATAGCACATCATTAAGGCCAGTCATACATGGTTCAAATCTAAACCGGCCCACATTTGAATTGTTAACGAGCAGGCAGAATGTACCAAGTTGATTGATCGATCGAGTTCAGTACAACCAGCCTGACAGATTCTCTTTTGCCATTATTATAAGCGGCTGCTATAGCCGCTAGCAGTAATCACTGTCTTTTATCCTGCAGGGACGGCTTCCCCCGCTCGCCCTCTGCCAGGAGCAGACAATGGCCCGACAGGAGGGATTCCCGCATCAATACTGTCAGTGTTGATGGTGGAATCGAGCAAATTTCTTTCCTGCAACAAAGAAATTTGCTCCAAAGAAATTTGCTCCATGTATGGCCAGCCTAAGGCCCTTACTCACGATCAGGAAATCGGATGAAAGTGATAGTTCAATAATCTGATTGTTAGTAGACAGCCTTCATCCAAAATTATCCGAAGGGAGAAACCAGGAAATTCTTCTCATATGATACCAGATCGTACAATTTTCGTTTGATTTTGTTTTTATCCGAAAATACAATGCTTCCGAATTTTTTAATCGGTCATATGAGAATGGTTTTCTTTAGTAACCTCTTTTTTGATATGGGGACTAGCATGCAAAAAAAAGGCAATCAGGATCAGATAATTTTATTGTGTGTAGCAGGCATGAGAAATTCCTTTGTTTTTAAATCCTGAAAGGTAAAACTGATTGGTTGCTTTGAGTTATTCATACTCCTTACACCTAGCACGACTTTACTACATAAACATGTTATATGAAAAATAATGTCAAAAACGTTTAGACATTTATAAATATAAGCTATATCTTAGACCATAACATGAAGAAATAATATATTTTCAGATAACCTTTACACACCCAGATACAGGAAAAATGGTATCTAGACAATTCTATAGCAGGAACAGGCCCCCAGGGTATATTCGCCTGCTTAGGTAAAAGGGTGGAGGCTGCTGAGCATGTTTCTCTGCAGAGTCACAGAGGGAGTCACCCATTGCTTAGGCACGGCACCTACACAATCCACAGATCTATATCTGCTCTTTTCTCTGACAAAAATCTGCTTCCCTTTGGCAATATTATTTACAATTAGGATTATAGTAATTTTAAAGTTACTCATACCTGAGCAAATCCAGCAGATCAAGTTTTAAAATCTACAATTAGCTGGGCCATGTAAGACAACATTCGAAAAGGAACCAATGTTTTTTGGATGATCCAAAAGATTTGCATGAGTGCCAAAAGCACAAGTCTTAAAGATTCGGTCACAGCTGTATATTTACACATTTATGATAGAATAGATGTTTTGCATGCCAAAGAAAATTGATTGGACATTCTAATTACAATTTACAAAACCTAATGTTGGTACAGGAACTTACTTAGATTCAGCGCATGGAAAAACCCATGATATCTATCCACAATAGATACTCAACTTGCATGACCACATGAAGAGCCTGGGTCATTTTCTTTGGGTTCCCTATGTACTTAAGAACTATTAGTTGACTAAGCATACTCTTTACCGAATGGGATTGTGTGATTTCACTGTCTGGTCTCTCCCCTCTTCTTGGCTCACTTACATCTTTTATCCCCCACTTTTCTTGTACCTGCCTTCATACCCTATCAAGGAAAATTTACAATTACACACACGCGAGTTCCCTTCTGCAATTTCCCCATGAGGCTCCCATGACCATGGATTATTGTATTAATTATAGATAGTGTACATGTGTATCTTACCACAACGACTTCCACCGTGAAGTCGTTATATATATTGAATTTGACCCTGGCTTCCCCTAACCTCGCCCTACCATAAAAATCCTAAAAAAAGAATGATACTGCTTTAAACCTAGTTGTTGGCCATTAACAGCCAGATATTTATTTTAATCACATGAATGATCCAATATTTGAAGTTTTCCAAAACAGTGCCATATAGGCATAGCAAATAATTACTTCATGCATTGTTCTGAACACCTGGATTAGGATCTTTTGTACTTCTTGCTTTAAATCTCACACACCTGTACAGAGTAAATATTATTTTAGCTATCTGTTCTCTGGCCCTTTACACAACCAATTTCCGAGCATTCACACAGAGAGCAAAAACATAGGATATTGACTTGAGCAGGTACAGTTGACATTTATTCGTTATAATATATTAGAAGCTTATTGAAATACTGGCCTTACATAAAATATTGTGACACTCACCATGAAACAGGGCAGGCAAATGCACTCATCCTACATCCAGACTACAGCTTGCTATGGGACTGCTAGGGGAATGGGAATTTTTTAAACAGCCATATCTGTTGGATTGGCTCTATATATGGGACCTAAAACAGTCCATTTTTTCAGGCTGCACAAATGATCCACTTGTTTGTCTATGATATTTACTTTGGTTAACACATGTATCAGTACAAAGTATAATCAAATATACAAGTGAACTCTGTTCAACACATTATTTTTAACTATACATCCAGTAAAGATCAACGGACATCTCTGCTAGGTCCCAGACTGTGGACTATACAGCACAGGTGGGAGTTAGCTTTCTGAAGCCCAGATCCTGCAGTTCATATGGAATGCACAGGACCTTCAACATGTTATAGAACATTACAGAGATCTGAAGTCATTGAATGAAGAATAGAAGTCTTACCTTGGTGACAGCAAAGATAAATTCTTATCTGAAGGTTTTCTCTGTCAGGACTGATAGAGTGCCCTGCCACCTATGACAGACACACAGTTCCAAAACCTGAGAGCTGAGACTGAGCTGCACTGATCCTCCTACCTGCTGGGCCAGCCCATCACACACTCTCGCATACCTCAGCCACAGGACGGTCCCAAGAAGTCATTTGCATCTGTTCTTTAGAATACAAAGGTTGCATTGCTAAAATTATACCTACAATAACACAGTTTAAAGGGTTAGTAAATTATCACAAGCTGGTTTATTCAGTCAGGCAGAATGTAGTGCTGTGCAGAATGCTTTAAATCCTAGCAGCCAACAATATAATAGACGACAAGTATCCCTCTTTCTACATGGCAGACCGTAGAGTTAGAAAAAAAACTCTCCCATGCCTCCCAAATTCCAAGGACTATCTGATCAAGCACACAATTTACCACATCCAGGCGGTCCCCGAGTTACAAATATCCGACATACAAACGACTCCTACTTACAAACAGAGGAAGGCAACAGGAAGTGAGAGGAAATCTCCCCCTGGGAAGGGAAAAACGTTCCGTTCAGTTCATCAGTTCAGTCACGTCAAAATGTATCAGTTTTCCATCCGTTTTTCATCAATTTTTCATCCGTTTTTCGTCAGTTGTAATCCGTTTTTCGTCAATTGTTATCCGTTTTTCATCCGTTTTTCGTCAGTTGTTATCTGTTTTTCATCCGTTGTCATCCATTTTTCATTCGTTGTCATCCGTTTTTTCATCCGTTGTCATCCGTTTTTCATCCGTTGTCATCCATTTTTCGTCCGATCTGTTTTTTTGACGGATGAAAAATAGGGCATTCATCCGTTCAAAAAAACGGACATTGACAGAAGCAGATGAAAATGGATGTTAACTGATGATCATCCGTTGACATCCGTTTTTACATAGAGATACATCGATGTCCGTTTTTCATCCGTCAACGGATGGATGAAAAATGGACAAACGGACAGCATGTGTGAAAGGGGCCTAAGAGTCATCATGGGAAAAAGGTGTCTCCACTGACACTATCACCAATCCTTGTTTCCACAACAACCCAAAAATTTTCAAAATCCAATTGTTACAGGGACAGAAAGTGAAGTGACATCTTCTGAACAGGGGCACAGACAGCAAAACAAACCATTCCCTATGCGATCCAAAAAACGTAAATCGTTTTGGCTGGAGCTACACTTAAAAAAATGTACCCGTTCTGACAAACAAATCCAACTTAACAAACCTACAGTCCCTATCTTGTTTGTAACCCGGAAACTGCCTATACTATTATATTTTCTGTTGCAGGAAGGTATCCTCTAATTCTTTCAGGAAAATGTTGGCAAATATGCAGAATTCCCTTTCAGTATTGAACTGACCATAGGCTGGCAGATTTTTGTTCACACTGAAATTCAGCAAGATTGTTCGACAGAGTATTCAATAATACCATCAACGACTCGACAAATTTTGCAGGAAAGTCCTGAAAAAACATGCTCCATGTGTAGAGCACAGGAGCGGATTAGATATTGGTTTGCCCAGGCCTCCCACTAATTACTCCGCAGCCAGTTACAAGGTATTTTCACACAGCTAGGTGCACACACTCTTCAATGACCAGTCTAGGGAATTTGTTTTTGTGTTTTATTTGGAAAACTTGGATAGGAGAAGGGATTTAGTAGGACACTCCATAATAACTATTCACAGGTGAGGACAACTCTCTCAATAGAACTGTATCGCAGATCATCTGCAGGACCATACAGCGCCTGTATGGGATGAACAAGTCCCTCCGTAGCTGAAGGAACACAGTGAACCTTGCCTCTTCAAGACACTAGCCAGTGTCTCTTTTAGCTTGCACCCAGTAGCTGACTTTTAGCACCCAGAGGAGGATCTAACAGCACCAGTCCCAGGGACCCCCTGTCTGTATTCACAAGGCTCCTGAAGTACACACGGTCAGGGCCATTGATAAGGCAGTGCAGCCAGCCCACTGTACTAGGCCCGGGCACCTTCAGTTCATAAGGGGGGCCCGGGCATCTGCTGAGTAGGAGGGCTGGCTGTACTGTCTTATTACAGCCACCGTTCCTCTTCTGCCTCCCCTTGCAGTGCTACCAGCTTCTCTTTCTCCCTCCAGGTGCACTGCAGGGGTTTGATCCTATCACATGTGCCCCTTCCATCTGCTGTCTGGGCCCCCCGTTTGCCTCTTTTCCCTACAGCACTTCTGGCTTCCCTCTTCTCCCTACGGCAGCTACTTTGGATACAAAGAGATGTTCCAGGATAGAGAAAGTGGGGAAGGGGCCAATACATTTTTCATTTACTGGTCCCTTCCTTACTTGAATAAACACAGTGAGCGATCGGTACCAATCACTACTGTGTCCATTCATCACTGAAGCATGGTAAACTGTGTTTACTATGCTTCAGTTTGTAATTGAGCAGGAAGCCTCAAAGTGTTTCTTATTCACGAATCTGTGCTGATAAGGCTGCAAAGAAACGTACTGATAAATCTATGTCCTTAGTCACTTTCGGCCAGGAGGGGGGTAGGGGGCTGTCAGATAGGCTGTATGGTGCCCCGTGATTTCTAACAGCAGCCCTGCACCTGGTAGCCCTCTCCAGTGATACCAGACAGGATCCACGGACATCCTCAGTCAGCTCTTATAAAGGACCGTGGGTTGCAACTTCAATGTTTCAGGCTCTCTGGTTGACCAACTGAGGCCACATGGCAGCCTGTGCTGGGAGAGGCAGCATTCCCCTCCCCACCTGGACCTCTCTTTTTAGAGGTAGACTGGATCACGAGCCCATGTTCTCTTCAGAAATAAATACAGGTACCCAGCATGCCCTTGGGCACATCACTTTCTAATTTGCCAGGACTGTACAGACATCCATGCACTCATCTGCCAGGTTTCCACCTACTGTCCAGTATACTCCATAGCTGTTGGATGAGTGAAGAGACTGCATCAAGACAGCATGAGCACCACCGGAGCACACTGAGCAGAACTCACTAAACAATCTGTTAAGCAGACAGCGCATAAATGAGCCAACGGTTCGCGTGGCTGGCCATGGAGGTGAACAGAGACCAGATCGTCTCTGATCACCTCTGATTTTGGAGGACCACAACGACATCATGACTTCCGGTCTAGGGTGGAAGTAAATTGTTTTTTTCTTTTTTTTATAAATATAAACACTTTTGCTTTTTATCTCTTGCTTTTAAAAGGTATAGACCCCAAATCTCTCCATAAAGAGGACCTGTCATTCTCTATCTCTATTACAAGGGATGTTTACATTCCTTGTAATAGGAAAAAAAAGTGATAAAAAAAAAAAAAACACACACAATAAAAAAAGGGACTGTAAAAATAAAAAAAATAAAAAAAAGTTTTTTTTTTTTTTTTTTTTTTTTAGAGCCTCATCCCTTTGTGATCGTGCACAGAAGAAAACGCATACGTAAGTCGCGCTAGCATGTGTAAACTGTGTTCACCCCACACATGTGAGTTATCGCCGCAAACTTTAGAGCAGGAGCAATAACTAACATAAGACCTCCCCTGTACCTCTAAACAGTTAACCTGGAAAAAATTGAACCCCGGAAACCCAATTCTCTGCATTGTGTAAAAAGGCTGTTTGATCCGTCTACTTTTACTGTTCTCAATCCATCTCCTGATAGTATAGACAGAGCCTAGAAGGCACTCTGCAGATTCTCAGTTTGGTGTGTATTGCTAGAGAGAGGTATTTATTTTTGTAGGGTGCATGTGATCAGCACAGGGCCAATGAGCACTGTCCAGACTGAATGTCAGGGGTCATGCAGCCTCATAGGACAGTCAGAGGAGAATGAAAACTCCTCCTACAAGCTTTAACCAGACACTTATAGAAGTTACATGACTGCTATATGCTTCTGATGAGAAAATATATTTAGCAGTTTATATATGCTAAAGTAATTGCATTTCCATGTTGTGTGTACTGTGGGAGACCAGATATAGGGAATGCAGGGTCCTAGGTTTAGTAACATTTTAAGCCTAGGTTCATACTAATGCAGTGCGGAAAACCCCACGATGTGTGCGTTTTCCCGCATGGCATTCAAATCGCACTGCCCTTGCGATCTGCTGCAGCTGTCAGTGCAATCTTAATGACACCCCAAACGCAGGTCGCAAGGTCGTTTGTGGGTACCGGATTGCATGGCACAGAAGTACAATACTATCCGGTTGCAGTGCGGTTCCAAAATTGCATGCATGACTTTGGTGCGATGTAGGGCTCAAATTGCACTACACTGAATCGCATGTGAATTGAACAGGAATGCGGTACAGTTCCTGTGCAATTCACATGCAGCTCATAATGTGAACCGTAAACTGGATAAAATTCAGCCTTTATTATTGGCTTAAAATAAAAGAATACATTTTAAACAGACCAATGACAAAATGAACTCAAACTTTCTTAAATAAATCAATCCACTTAAAAACAGCCCAGGCACTGGGACTTGAGCTGCAATAAAAATCAACTGTAAGGCCTCATGCACACAGGGTGTTTTTGCAGCTGCCACCCACAACCACTGCCCAGGGTTGTCAGGAAGAGGCCCTTGTCCTCATCAACATGGGGACAAGGTGCTTTGGGGTGGGGGGTGCAGAGCTCCCCTGTTCCAAAGCACCGCCCCCCCATGATGTGGGCATGTGGCCTGGTATAGTCCAGGATGGGGTGGGGCCGCTCACTTGTCCCCTCCCCTTTCCTGATCTGCATGCTCAGATAAGGGTTTGGTATGGATTTTCGGGGGGGGGGGGACCCCAGTTTTTTTTGCATTGGGCTCCCCTCAAAATCCATACCAGACCTGAAGGGCCTGGTTTGGAACCTGGGGGGGGACCCCCACGCCATTTTTCCCCCACTTTGGTGTGAAGTTCCCCCCTCAAGATCCTCATAGCGCAAGCTCAACCACAAGTCGGATAATCATGATCTGGCTTGGATGCGACTTCTATTCAAATTAATGGGCTGAAAGCCGTATCACAGATGGCTCATAGGCAACCATTGATTTTTAATAGAGGCAGAAAAACACTGCTAAAAGCCAACATGGTAAAACGTGCATTACAGCCAATGGAAAAAGCTACTAAAAGCACATTTTTAAAGCTGCTTTTTCCTAGCGTCAGCAGTGGCTCTGCAACTCTTCTTTTTCTAACACACTGTGTGCATGAGACCTAAAACTTTAATAACTGTCCCGTTGTGTAAAATAAAGGTGACCCACCACACAACAAGTGTCCTTGATCACCACCACCCCAGTCCCAGTGTCCCTGATCGCTGCCATACCAGTTAGGGTTCTTGATTACTGCCACATCAATCATATTGTCCCTAATCGCTGCTACCCCAGTTACAGTATCCCTGATCACTGTAACACAAGTAATATTGTCCCTAATCACAGCCACACCAGTTATAGTGTCCCTGTTCCCCTCCATGCCAGTTTTATTGTCCCTAATCACCGCCACACCAGTTACAGTGTCCCTTGTCACTACCACATCAGTTACGGTGTCCATGATCATTGCCAAAGCAGTCATATTATCCCTAATCACCCCCCACACCAGTCACATTGTCCCTTATAATGGCCACATCAGTCATATTGTCCCCAATCACTGTCAAACCAGTTACAGTGTCCCTGATCACTGCCACACCAGTCATATTGTTAATTGGCTATATGGTTCATGTAGATGTAGCACTACTCCCTTGGGAGCTGCTGGTTACAGATTCCCCTGGGTTACCCTTAGCAACAACTTGACAATAAAGCATGTTCAAAGTACTTGGCTCAGTCAGAAAACAATATAGGGTTTTTTGTTTTTTTTTTGTAGCTTTATTTGAGAACTTGGATAGGAGAAGGGATGAGTGGGATACTCCAACTTGAATAACTATGCACGATTTGCTGGGACTGCTATATAACTGAATGCGGCAGGGCCACTGCTTCACCTTGACTATACAGTGAAGAAGATAAGCTGTACTTTAGAACACTCTTCAGGCCCTTCCTGGTACCCCCTTTGTCCCTATTCTTTAGGATTCTCTACATGGCACCCCTTTACTGTAACTCTCTGGGTGAGCTGGCCCCTTGATCCCCTGACTTTGTTGGAGTGGTCCCCCTTCCTGGGCAAACCCTTTGGCAAGTCCCTTAATAATCACAAACATTGTTTTTCCCCGAGAGACTGCCAGCAGCTCCACCCTCAGCTTCACTGGATCCTCTGCAGCACAGCTCCACACCTGGTTCACTAGGCCGACTGCCTAAGACCACCTTCTTCATACACAGCAGGATGAGAGACAGCCGTCTGCCTCCTCCAGGGACTCTGCTTCCCGCCAAAGACGCCCTGTCACATGCCCCGCCCCCCTGCTTTTATGAGCAATAACAGGATGCATTGCAAGAATGCCCTCCCACTGGGACTTCCACAAAAGCCAATGTGTCACTGGCTGGGTTTCCTCCACTGTCCAACAAGCTTCCTCATTGGATACAGTGGGGACACTCCCTCAGACCCCGTGAATCACACGTGGAAACATGTGACAAGAAACCTAAAAGATCAGGCTCCCCTGATGAGCAGAAGGAGCAATAGATGCTTTTGCCTAGCACCAACCTACCTAGGAGGGTGCTACATGCTACAGAGTAATCTACCCCTCCATGTTTCCTGACACTTAAATGAAAGCCCCGGCATCCCTGACTGATTGATATAGAAGAGGCTGGGGCTTTAACTTAATTGCTGGGAAACGTGGCAGCTACTCCACCTGCCCCCGAACATCAGTAAACAGTCTTCTTTCTGCCACAGCCTCCTACTGAACCAATAGGCCCAGGGGAAGTCTTTTTTTTTACTACTCTGCTACTCCCCAGAAGTTGGGAATCCCCTCTCAGCCCCCTGCTGAATTGGTTGGGGCTAGGCCTGGTTCATTTACAGTATAATAATTTATATATATCACACACATACATACATACACACAGTGCCTTGAAAAAGTATTCATACCCCTTGACATTTTCGACATTTTGTCATGTTACAACCAAAAACGTAAATGTATTTTATTGGGATTTTATGTGATAGACTAACACAAAGTGTCACATAATTGTGCAGTGGAAGGAAAATGATAAATGGTTTTCAAAGTTTTTTTTACAAATAATCTAAAAAGTGTGGCATGCTATTGTATTCAGCCCCCTTTACTCTGATACCCCCAACTAAAATCTAGTGAAACTAATTGCCTTCAGAAGTCGACCAATTAGTAAATGGAGTCCAACTGTGTGTAATTTAATCTCAGTATAAATACAGCTGTTCTGTGAAGCCCTCAGGAGGTTTATTTAGGGAACCTTAAGCCCCGTACACACGTACCGATCGTCGGCCGAACGATCGGCCGTCTTTTGTCCAGGGCTGTCGTGTCTGTTGAAAACTGCAAAAGACTGCACACGAATTTTGTCGGCCAACAACAGCCGACTGCAGAAGTGATGTCATGTGATGGTTAACTTTCCTTGTCTTTTTTCTTTTCTGAGCATGCCCAGTCTTGCAAATCTGCTGTCTGTCGGCCGAAATCTGTACTGACTGGCGAACAATCGGCCGTTCTGGTGTTGGCCAACAAAAATTTTAATGCTTGCACGACAGATTCTGTTCGGCCGAAAATGCGCTGTCGGCTGTCGGAAGCATCATACTAACAAGCCTACAATCGGCCGATCGGTCGTCGGCCGAATATTTACGGCCGACAATCGGTACGTGTGTACGGGGCTTAAGTGAACACACAGCATCATGAAGGCCAAGGAACACACCAGAAAGGTCAGGGATAAAGTTGAGAAGTTTAAAGCAGGGTTAGGTTATAAAAAAATATCCTAATCTTCGAACACCTTACAGAGCACTGTTCAATCCATCATCTGAAAACGGAAAGAGTATGGCACAGCTGCAAACCTACCAAGACATGGCCATCCACCTAAACTGACAGGCCGGGAAAGGAAAGCATTAATCAGAGAAGTAGCTAAGAGGCCCATGGTAACTCTGGAAGAGCTGCAGAGATCCACAGCTCAGGTGGGAGAATCTGTCCACAGGACAACTATTAGCCATGCACTCCACAAATCTGGCCTTTAAGAGTGGCAAGAAGAAAGCCATTGTTGAAAGAAAGCCATAAGAAGTCATGTTTGCAGTTTGCGAGAAGCCATGTGGGGGGACACAGCAAACATGTGGAAGAAGGTGCTCTGGCCAGATGAGACTAAAATTGAACTATTTGGCCTAAAAGTAGAAACGCTATGTGCGGTGAAAAACTAACACTGAACATTACCCTGAACACACCATCCAGACCGAAAAACATGGTGGTGGCAGCATCGTGTTGTGGGAATGCTTTTCTTCAACAGGAACAAGGAAGCTGTTCAGAGTTGATGGAAAGATGGATGGAGGCAAATACAGGTCAATCTTAGGTGAAAACCTGTTAGAGTCTGCAAAAGACTTGAGACTGCGGCAGAGGTTCTCCTTGCAGCAGGGCAACAATCCTAAACATACAGCCAAAGCTACAATGGAATAATTTTGATCAAAGCATATTCATGTGTTAGAATATCCAGATGAAGTGCTTAAAAAACCATAGACTTTATAGGCACTACAAGACAACAATTCTCAAAAAATTCATATTTTTATTACAAAATCTCTAAAACATTATAAATACAAATAAAATATCAGCATATCTGCGATCTGAATTAGGCTAATAAAACCAACAAAACCACCAAAAACCATCTCAATAAGTAATAAATGCACCAAGGTTGTGTGGCTGCCTTGGTGAAGGTTGATGTTTCTTGTGCAAACGCTACATGTTTTGTGCCTCTGCGCTTCTTTAGGAGCTTAATCAGATGTTTAACCTGCTCCCATCCGCGCTACAGCCTATATACGGCTGCAGCGCGGACTTGAATTTTCGGGAGGCCGTTTTTAAACGGCCTCCCAGTGACACGCCCCCCGCACGCTCCCGCGAGCGCGCATCGGGGAGAATCTGTGTCGGCCGTGTCCCTTGGACACGGCCGATCACAGATCGTGGTGAATGGCCAATCACAGCGGCCATTCACCACATGATCAAGCCGTCCAATGAGAGATGATCTCATATGTAAACATATGAGATCATCTCTCATCGCCGGCGCTCCTTCCTCACACAGAGCCTGCAGTGTGAGGAAGGAGGGCGAGCCGTCAGCCGAAGGGGACACACAGCGATGTAATCAGGGCACTGATCACCAGTGCCCTGATTACTAAAGGTAAAAAAACACACACAGTGCCCGCCATCAGTGCCCCCCATCAATGCCCACAATCAGTGCCCATAGTGCTGCTAGTCAGTGCCCATCAGTGCCTGCTCATCTAGGCACTGATGAGCACTGACTGCCAGCACTATGGGCACTGAGTGTGGGCACTGATGGTGCTGCCCATCAGTGCTCATCAGTGCCACCCATCAGTGCTCATCAGTGCCACCCGTCAGTGTCCATCAGTGCCATCCGCCAGTGCCCATCAGTGCCGCCTATCAGTGCCCATCAGTGCCGCCCGTCAGTGCCGCCTCTCAGTACCCAGCAGTGCCACCTCTCAGTGCCCAGCAGTGCCGCCTATCAGTGCTCATCAGTGCCGCCTATCAGTGCCGCCTATCAATGCCGCCTATCAGTGCCGCCTATCAGTGCTCATCAGTGCCCATAAGTGCCACCTCATCAGTGCCCATCAGTGCAGCCTATCAGTGCCCATCAGTGCCGCCTCATCAGGGCACATCAGTGAAGGAGAAAAATGTATTTTCAAAATTTACTCGCAGAAAATAAGAAAAACTTTTTTTTTTTTTCAAAATTTTCTGTCTTTATTCTTTTTTTTTGTAAAAAATAAAAAACCCAGAGATGATTAAATACCACCAAAAGAAAGCTCTATTTGTGTGAAAAAAATGATAAAAATTTCATATGGGTACAGTGTAGCATGACCGCGCAATTGTCAGTCAAAGTGTGACAGCGCTGAAAGCTGAAAATTGGCCTGGATGGGAAGGGTGTTTAAGTGCACAGTAGGCAAGTGGTTAATATGTAGTAGCAGACAATGAATCTGTAATAAAAAGAGTAAAGACCCATCCGTAGCAGCAGAGAATGAGGAGAGTTCCATCCAACCTCACAATTGTCCATGAAACAATGGTGTATAAACACAAGAAAATGTCTCAATCCTGGTATAGATCAAAGCTAATATATAGACTAGAGTATGTTTTTTTTAACAGGTGTCAATCCTATAAGACATCCAGTCCCTTCATACGCTTCCACAATTCTCCAACACCAAAACCTTTACGGGATTATCAACACAGATATATGCTGGTAGGTCACTAATACTTATACGGGTGTCTCCGCATAGCTTGTCCGCAGCCACAAATACCATCCAACACCTTCTAGCAGGGCAACGATCACATACAGCCAGAGCTACAAAGGAATGGTTTAAACCAAAGCATATTCATGTGTTAGAATGGCCCAGTCAAAGTCTAGACCTAAATCAAATTGATAATCTGTGGCAAGACTTGAAAATTGCTGTTCACAGACACTCTCCATCCAGACTGACAGAGCTTGAGCCATTTTGGAAAGAAGAATGGGCAAACATTTCACTCTCTAGATGTACAAAGCTGGTAGAGACCTACCCAAAAGGACTTGCAGCTGTAATTGCAGCAAAAGGTGGTTCTACATAGTATTGACTCAGGGGGTCTGAATACAAATGCACGCCACACTTTTCACATATTTGTAAAAAAATTTGAAAACCATTTATCATTTTCCTTCCATTTCACAATTACGTGCCACTTTGTGTTGGTCTATCACATAAAATCTCAATAACTTACATGTACGTTTTTGGTTGTAACTTGACAAAATGTGGAAAATTTTAAGGAGCATGAATACTTTTTCAAGGCACTGTATACAGGTATTATATATTTTCAGTAATTAATGTATATGTGTGCATATAGTTTTTTCTTTTTCATATTGACATAACTAAGCTGTCACTCGTTATTAAAAGGTGAATTAGGCGTGTCTGCATATTACCAAATCAACATAAACAGGCTGTGGCGACTGAACATATTTATACCTCAGGGCCAAAGAAAGTGAGAGACAGAAAAACATAACTAAACACTCATATGTATCTTTGCAATTAAAACCACAATCAGGAATGACAGGTTTGCATGTCAGGCAGATCTAAGCCCTAAGGCCTCATTCACAAGGGCCTACTTGTAGGGTAGGTGGGCAGTACCTCCTCCATGCTCCCCTCCTCTTTTTTTGCTAAACTACCTCCGCCTCTGAAAGATTGTATTAACATGCCTTATTATATTTCATATATATTTCAGTTTATGCCCATTCTGTGATGGAGTGTGGGCCCTTGCATTTGCATGGTAACGAGCCAGACTGACACTCATTCATACGGCCCTGGACATCAGACAGCTGTGTTTTGCATTTAGACGACATGTTAAACACCTTTTCATTCATTCATTTGGACACTTGACAAAGTTAAGTCTGCGCATGGAAATTACTGACACCCCCTAAACACATTTGACAATTGCTTGCATTAACACATGACAACTGAATACAGACAGAGCGACTCGTTCCACAAAACACAGATTCAGATACAAGAACACCTCATATTGACACAGATGCATAGCGAAAACAAAAGCCCTTTCATGTACTGTTCTGTGAGATATGTGCTATTGTTAATTTGACTGATGAATTGTAACCAGTTTGGAGCAGTCTTTCCCGCTCAAAACGTGCCTTAAATATGAGCGAAACTTGCAATAAAATCAGTTGTGTCTGCGCTAAGTTTGAGTGCTATGTGTCGTCACAACTCCCGGCCGGATGAGGGGAAATTCACTATCTGGGGGGGTTAGCCACTGAAGGGCCGTATATCATCTTTTAATTGCCTCCTGACGAGATTCGAGCTAACAGTTTGGTGTCAGAAAAGTGGAATCTGCCATAACACAGCATGGGGTAAGTAATTCTATTTTTTATTTATTACTACCCTATACTGTCAGAGCAGATAAACGGTACCCAGTTAACCACTATTTTTAGCGCCTCCCGGGAATCTGATATTCCCAAAGATAAGAT
Organism: Pelophylax lessonae; assembly: GCF_965119305.1. Lineage (NCBI taxonomy): Eukaryota > Metazoa > Chordata > Amphibia > Anura > Ranidae > Pelophylax > Pelophylax lessonae. The sequence goes on from NC_138772.1 coordinate 119,301,920, forward strand.
GGGGTCTGATACTCCAGGGCCTGAAGCCCCGAAGATAAGATGGGGTCTGATATCCCAGGGTTTGAAACCCGTTTACGAAGCAGTACTGTGTGTGATAGTGAATTCTCCCTCTAAAACTTGTATATTTGCTGTATAGTGTATTTTTAGTCAATATAAGATTGCATTGTATAGATGTATGTGGACATTGTATGTGATATTAAGCTGAGCTTGAAGGTATACACTTGCCCACCAAGGATAGTTAACAGAAAACCATAGGTTGGATGTATATAAATCTGATTAGAGAGTCGCAGGAAACCACATAAGTTGGGAAACTAGGTTTTCCAATAAAGTCTAAATATTGACCTCACCATCCCTATATATATATATATAAACCTTCAAACTCAGCTGATCTCACTTTGTATTCTGAGCTTAGATAATGGGAAATTCTCAAGGTAATCCCGAAAAAATTATGAAATTTACGTTTAGGAAAATTGTATGAAAATTGTATTGTGTATGGGCAACCTTAGATCCATGAATCGTTATGTTGTGTTCGTTTTAACACTGTTCCTAAAGGTGCTGTATCAGCAAAGCATTTCATAACACTGAATGAATACTGGTTGCATAATAATTTGTTTTGTGTTTATTACTTATGTTTTAAAGTGATGTGATTTTGCCACGAGTACAAAAAAAAAAAAAAGGGTAACAAATCCGTACTATGATGGTCATGGCAGCTTTTAGAAGCAAGAAAATATATTTGGTGTGTAAAGTGTGACCTTAAGGACTAAAAATTGTATTTCTATCCTAAAAAAATCGTGAGCAATTTTGAACTTTTATCATTGAGGTTTTGTGTCACCGACTTTTTTATCACTGACTTTTTAAAACAAAAAAATGTTGGTGCCTTTTTTTTGCACACAAACCCCCCCCCCCCCCCTCTCCTGTCTGTGACACAGGTAACTGCAAAAGGAACTGTAAACAGTTGTATTGTCATACAAATGAACTATCAGTGTTGCTTTTGTAGAAAAAAAAAAAAACTGTTTTGAAGGATGTTCCAAATGGGTGAGAAGAATGGTGATGGTGACGTATGGGTTCTTGTATCCAAATGTGAAATTACTAATGTTTATTTTTGAGCTGCTCATTTTTTAACCATGGTGAACAATAATAATTTTTTTCTTTATGGTATACCATAGCATAACAAAAAAATATAGAAATCCACGTGGTAATAATTAATTTGACGTCAACAATTTTTGGTATTAGAGAAGTGCACTGTTAGGAAGGAAAATGTTTGACATGCTTACTGTATGCTAAATTCTTCTAACCGTTGGTTTATTTTTAGGAGGAAAAGTAAAATGTTTTGTTACTAAACCTTTCTTGATGCTTATTCCTCAGATAAGTTTAATTTGAGATTTTCAGAATGAAGGATCACAGCCCTCAACGACAACTCAACCTTATGGGAGTATTGTTTACAAATTATTTTTTTTTCTGATTGATTAGACTGTTTTTATGGGCGTTAGATATTTGATGTGTTCTAATTTGACATATATGAGCTCTGGCATTAATGAGGTGCTATGCCTTAGATAATTAAGCATCTCTTATAAAGTTTTCTTTTAGGATATTAAAAAAAAAAAATAGGATGGAATTGGATCACTTGTTGATAGTGTGCTAAGAATTATAATGAATTTTTTTCCAGCATTAATTGTTGATAGTGTGTTAAGAATTATAATGAATTTATGCCAGCGTTACTACTTTGAGATGTTACTACTTTGATATTGTAAAAGATTTAAAATTTTAAGGTAACCTCCTGCGGTGAATTCAATTAGTTGCCAGGCCATCTCTTTTCATTCTAAAGGTGACTCATTGCTCAGGCTTTGCATATAAATGGTCCTTGAAGTCAGATCCTGTGTCTCCAAGGCTATTTGTTTTCAATTTCCTGCTCTGTGTCACTGAGCAAACTGTGCAATCTCTTATAAATTTATGTTTGCATGAGTACTTACTTCTAGCTGTTTTGTGTGTCTCTATGTGTCCATGTACACAAGACAGCTTGAATTTCACTCCCTGCTGTTCAGTGATCACAGCATCTTAGCCATGCAAGGGATTCTCAGTTCTAGGTAGCTGCCTGCTTGGGTGAGTCAGAGGACTGCAAGCCAACCCATCTCCACCTTTGGAGAAATACAAGGCAGTTCAACCCCTCCAAGGGCCCTCACCATTGTTGCATGTGTGGACATGCTGTGTTCTCACAAAATAGTGCCATTAGGTATCCTTCCTGTCTTAAAATGAACTGCCTTCCTGTAGGCCCTAAACCCTAGTGCTGCGACTAGCATTTATTTTGCTGCCTGCCTGTAAGGCCAGAAGCCTAGTGCCGCAAAATACTCCTGCCATTCTTGTAAAACTTGTATTCTTGTCTCTGTACTTACCTGCTATTCTTGCTGAAGTCAGAATGACTCCAGACCAAGTACCAAGCGATCTCCCTTTGAAATTTTGATGGGGAGACTACTCCCGGCCGGATGAGGGGAAATTCACTATCTAGGGGGGGTTAGCCACTGAAGGGCCGTATATCTTCTTTTAATTGCCTCCTGACGAGATTCGAGCTAACAGCCTCATAGATCTCTACAACAAAGGCTAATTATTCTATAGTCCAGGATAAGAAGGGCTCTTTGAGATTACTTCAGCCAATCCAGTAGGAGGTTTGGTGCATACTGGGGGAGAATATAAATATTTGAGACAAGCCATATGCTCTCTTTCTTCCCCTGGGCTGAGGCCCAGGGAGGTGCTGCTGGATGAAGCTCTGCTGTTAGGCCCAATAGCCTGTTTTGAGGCCTATTGGGTGCCGAAGTGGTCCTGAAGCTGTCCTGCCTGGTCTGGAGGAAGGTTGACCAAGAAGGAGACCCATAAGGGGCCCATTGCTGGAGAAAGCCAGGAAGAAGGGTGGACTCTCAGTAGGGCATGGTGACTCACGTGCTGAAATTTGGAAACTTGCTTACAGTGTTTCTCGGTCGGCCTAAAGGTTCTGACACAGTAAAGCTTGACATTGATCTTGAAACTCTTCTTCTTCCTGGTCTTGGGCGCACATGCGCGCCACCAGCAACCCACTGTGATTGGCACAGCTGGAGTGAATCGGCGGATTCGATGTCCGTCAGATCCCGCAGATTGTTCCCGAAGGAGACAGAACAGCGGTCTGCCTATGTAAACAAGGGGAGAGGACAGAGATCTGCGTTTCTGCTAAACAGGAACATTGATCTCTGTCTTCCCCCAGTCAGACCATCCCCCACAGTTAGAAACCACCGCCTAGGGACACCTTTACCCTTTGATTGCCCTTGATGTTAACCCCTTCCCTTCCAGTGTCATTAGTACAGTAACAGTGCATATTTTTATCACTGATCACTGTAATAATGTGACTGGTCCCCAAAAAAGTCTTAGGTGTCTTATTTGTGCCGTGATGTCACAGTCCCGCTAAATAAAATTGGCAGCAATTTTTTTTAAAAATAAATAAAAATGCCATAAAAATATCCCATAGTTTGTAGACACAATTACCTTTGCACAAACCAATCAATATACGCTTTTTTGTTTTTTTGTTTTTAACCAAAAACATGTAGCAGAATATATATTGGCCTAAATTTATGAAGAAATTCGATTTTTTACTGGATATTTTACTTAGCAGAAAGTAAAAAAATATTTTTGTTTATTTATTTTTGTTTTGTTTATAGCACAAAAAATAAAAACCTCAGAGGTGATCAAATACCACCAAAAGAAAGCTCTAATTGGGGGGGGGGGGGGGGGGAGGGTAAAAAGGACATACATTTTATTTGGGTACAGCATGGCAATTGTCAGTTAAAATAACGCTGTGGCGTATTGCAAAAAATGGCCTGCGCTCCAGACTGACCGACGCAAACCTGGAAAACCAGTTGCAAGTAGCAACATCATCAATACCAGCCAACATCACACACCTCACCAAAGAGAAGTTGCAGCTATCACATTAGAGGTGAATTAATTAATAATTAAATGTTTGACCAAATATAACAGGCACATTTTTACGTTGATAATTTTTGAAAAGAATGCCCGCCAAAGCTGACTTGATGCTGGTTAACACTGGCCGGATGCCGATTAACGCTGAACTATTCTTGTAACTGAGCTTCAACTAAAGAAATCCTCTCTTAGCTGCCTTAGGTACTCCTTCCTGAGGTAGCTACTTGTACACTTTTGCTGCACTGCTGAAAGCTTCGGGCCCCCACACTGACGCCCCCTTTCCATACTTGCCAACTTTCCCTTTTTTCCTGGGACAGTCCCTGCAAATAGGAGCCTGTCCCATGTAATTTATATTGTCCCTGGAAGCACCTGTTAATCGGGCTGCCCGTAAATGTTATGCAGAAGTAGTGCAGCTGAATGGGAGACCTATTCCAATTCTGCTACTGTGGCCTTAAGTTTAAAATTCCCTTTTTAATTTCCTGTAATTCTCTCTATATTGGAGTAGACTCTATAATCTGATAAGTAGGCGAGATTAATTATGCAGACTGGGCGGAGCTTCAGGGAAGTGGGTGTGGTAATTGATAGCTGTGCTGCAAAGTGTCCTTGAAACTTTTTTTTAAATGTTGACAACTATGCCTTTCACTCCCTTATCTTCAGGGCTTAAACATTGGCACCCCCTTTCTATGCCACAACTAGTTAGCTGGCTCCTGGATTCCTTTGACCTTCTGGAGTGTCCCCCTCTCTTAGCAGACCCCTGGGCAGATTTCGAGTACTCACAACACTGTTTTTCCTGGAAACTTCTGCCCAGCAGCTACACTCGGTCAGCAACAACCTGGATCCCTTTCTGCAGCCCAGCTCAACCTCCGGTCCTTCAGGCCGACTGCATAGGACACCTTCACTTGCTCTGACAGGTGAACAGACAGCCATCAGCCTCCTCCTGGGACTCTGCTTCCCGCCAAAGAAGCTCTGTCACATGCTCCCACCAGGTTTATACCCAATCCCAGGGTGCATTGCGGCAAACTCCGCCCACTGAGACAGCTATAAACCCTGGTGCGCTATTGGCCAGGTTTCCTCCACCGTCTAACAAGAGCCCGCATTGGATACAGTGGGGAGACTCCCCAAACTCAACAGACTACACCTGGAAACACATGACAGCCTAACTAACTGATCAGGCCCCCCTGATAAGCAGACAGGGCCACACCTATACTTTTCCTAGCACCTACCTAGGAGGGTGCTACATAAAAAAAAAACACTACAGCGATAAAGTTATATTATGGAAAGAGCTACTAGCATGTGTATTAACCTGCAGTGCAGATTACTTGGGTTCATAGCTTCAGAACAAGCAAAGCAATGTGGGTTGATTGTGCAACAAATCACAGATCTAAACAAAACAATGTTTCCGCAGTTCCAATAAACAGAGGCTGTGAGCCTTTCAGAAGCAAATACTCCTCAAGATGCTTCTTTGTTCTGCATTATTCAGTAAACTTGTCCTCTAATGTCCCCATTGAATAAATGTTTACTTTCTATATCCTTCACTAGGTATCAAACATTCTCCATGGGATAGGATTATTAAACAAACCAGCCTGCTTTCAACAAAGCATAATGTCAATTCTAACACGGGGAGTCTTAAACAGAGGCCTTTGCTTATGTTCACACAAGTGCTGAATGCGTTTCTGCACTAACACTACAGTTCCAGTGTGCTTGAATACTGGGAGTCTGAATAACACTCCAGTATCCTTTAATATTGGAAGTCTTAGAAACAGGCACAAAATGTGTTCCTGTGTCCTCCAATATTGGAGGTTTTAAAACAAGCAGTGTCCTGTAATACTGGAAGTGTGAGAAACATAAGCTAATAACGCTCTAGTGTCCATTAACCACTTGATCTCCAGAAGGTTTACCCCCCTTTATGACCAGGCCATTTTTTACGATAAAGCACTGCATTACTTTAACTGACAATTGCACAGTAAGAGCCCATTCACACTAGCACGACTTGTGAGGCGACTTGTGTAGCCCCAGGTCGCTTGACATAACAAAAGCAATGTTAATCAATCAGTGCCGTCTTAATTGGCACTACTGAAGTCGCTCCGACTTCAGAAAAGGGTCCTGTACTACTTTGATTAATTGAAGCGACTTGTTATCAGACTTTCCAGGAAGAAGAAAGAGATTAGCCAGGCATTCCCCACAGACAAAGTCGCCTGTCTCTTCAAAGTAGTGCACAAGTCTCTTCCAAGTCTCTAAACAAGTCTCTTCCAAGTCTCTAAACAAGTCTCTAAACAAGTCTCTTCAAGTCACGGGGCGACTTTCTGGTCGTGGTAGTGTGAACCGGCTCTTACTGTACCCAAATACAATTGTTGTTCTTTTTTTCCCCCACAAATAGAAATTTCTTTTGGTGGCATTTGATCACCTCTGCAGTTATTACTTTTTGCGCTATAAACAAAAAACCGACAATTTTGAAAAAAAAAAATGAACAATATTTTTTACTTTCTGCTATAAAACATACCCAATAAAAAAAATTAAAAAGTCAAATGTCTTCATCAATTTAGGACAATATGTATTCTGGTACATATTTTTGGTAAAAAAAAAAACCCCAATAAGCGTATATTGATTGGTTTGTGCGAATGGTTTAGCACCTACAAACTATGAAATATTTTACATTTTTTTTTACTAGTAATGGCGTTGATCGGCGACTTATAGTGGGACTGTGAAATTGCAGTGGACAAATTGGACACCTACCTGCCACTTTTTGGGGACCAGTGACAATAATACAGTGATCAGTGCAACAAAAATATGCACTGTCACTGTACTAATGACACTGGCTAATAAGGGGTCAAAGTGATTGTAAAGTCTCGTTTTTTTTAAAAACAAAAATAACAAATATGTTATATTTACCTCCTTTGTGCAGTTGGTTTTGCACAGAGCAGCCCCGATCCTTCTCTTCTTGGGTGCCTCTTCTGTGCTCCTGGACCCTCCCTCTTGTTGAGTGCCCTCACAGCAAGCAGGTTTCTATGGGGGCACCCAAGCCAAGTCATAACTCTGTGTGTCCATTCAGACACAAAGCTGTGGCCTGGCCCTGCCCCCTCTCTCTCCTGATGTGCTGACTGACTCTGATTGACAGCAGCGGGAGCCAATGACACCACTGCTGTGTCTCAGCCAATCAGGATGCAGAGTCTCGGACAGCCGAGACACTCATGGACATTGCTGGAGAGAGATGGGCTCATGTATGTATTAGGGGGTGCTGGAGAGGCTGCTGGACACATAAGGATTTTTATCTTAATGCAAAGAATGCATTAAGATAAAAAAAAAATCTGACTTTTTCAACTCCTTTAACATCAGGGGCGATCAATGGGTTAACTGTGTGCCTAGCCTGTTCTTACTCACTGTGTGGGAGGTGCTTTGACTAGGGGAAGGCAAGGATCCTTGTTCTTGCTTTGCAGAAACACAGGATCAAAGCCTTCCCGCTGACAGAACGACAAGCTGCCTTGTGTCCTGTGTAATCGGCGGGTGCCAGCGGACATCAAGTCTGCGGTACCCGCTGCTGGGCTCCCATTGTGTGTGATCACAGCAGGAAGTAGGTCGCCGGTTTCGTTTGCGCGTGTGCGCCCCAGACCCGGAGGTGTAAGATCATGTGTGGCCGCCCTGCCGCTGAATGTATAAGAGCTGTTCAGCAACTGCAGTCAAGTTATTATTCCATGTGAAGAGTTCAATATTGGTTCTAATATGGATCTGTGAAGTTACTGTTTTCTCTGAGTCCATGCGGGTTTCACCGCATCCAATTCGCATAACAGGAGAGTGTGCCTGGCTGTCAATGGCGCCGGTTCACACATCTCCATGGTGGCTGTGGAGTGGATTTCACAGGGATCCTGTGTGTCTTTGCAATGAATAAGTGAACCTGATTCGTGAAACGCGTCTGCTATTTGAGTCATCTGTTCATTGTGCTGTCATGTATTTGGGGAAATAAAGACTTTTTATCCGCCGACACTGGAGTGCTGTCAAACCATTTCCTATACAATTGCTACTAACATTAATTAGTAATGGAAGTCCATGGATGCCTTTCAAATTATTATTACACAACAATGGAGAATAGGGATGGGGGAAATATGCTAACAGTCCCTGGATCAAGCACAGACTTCTGCATACAGCAGACAGAAGTAGCATTCAGTAAATAGTTACATAGTTGGTGAGGTTGAAAAAAGACATCAGTCCATCCAGTTCAACCTATAATGTGTGCGTGTGTGCGTGTTTACTGTTAACTGTACAACGTATAGCCCTGTATGTTGTGCTTTTTAAGGTGCCAATCTAATAGTTTTTTGAAACTATCGATGCTCCCTGCTGATACCACTGCTTGTGGAAGAGAATTCCACATCCTTACCGATCTGACAGTAAAGAACCCCTTACGTGGTTTAAGGTTAAACTGCTTTTCTTCTAGTTTTAGTGAGTGGCCACGTGTCTTATTGTATTCCCTTTCTCTGAAACGTTTGTTCCTTATGCTAGGGTCACCAGTACAGTATTTGTACATTGATAACATATCCCCTCTCAATTGTCTCTTCTCCAGAGAGAATAAGTTCAATGCTTGCAGTCTTCCCTCAAAGCTGATGTCCTCCATTCCCCTAATTATCTTTGTTGCCCTTGCCAGAAGATCCTGTTTTTTCTCTTTAATGACTGCAGCATCAGGCCAGTGGAGGATTAAGTGTTACCCCATTGTCCCTTGCAATATCTCTTCAGCTAATGGATCAACATGGGTGAGGTCCCATACCAGTGGAGGTTCAAATCTGACTCCAGTGTCCCCAGTGATATTCTTTTGTCAGGAATATTAACATGGGTAGGGTCCTTTCAGAATCAGGTAGCTCATGATGGCGAGGTCCTCAGGCCTGGGCTCCAGCTCAACATCTCAGACTCAGACAACAGCCTGTAGGCCAAGACCCTTCCAAAAGCCTTCTCGTTTGTTAAAGCTAGGTCCAGCCCACTGATGAAAAGTTCATCAGTGATTGGGTAGTCCACAAACATAGTGCAAGAGAACAAAATACAAAACATAACATAATTCTTAGTTTGAAATCCCACTGGTGAGAGAATGAGACTGCAACTAGGCACACAACTTCACATTGCAAGGGATAAGCAATTTCCAGGGTTTAAACCTAAAAAGTATTTCTCTTTTCTGGGGCATGCATGGTAATACAGTCCATAAGAGTACATTAGGGTAGTTAGTACTAGACCACAAAGTGTTCCCTTGAATCTGTATTAAAGCAAAAAGAACACGTCTTAACTAATTACAACTATTTACAATAAGGTACACACAGCCAGAGTTGCTGTTAGAAATCACGGGGCCCCGAACAGCCTACCTGACAGGGCCCCCTCTTTCTGAAAATATAAAATGATATTTTCATTAAAATACCATGGCCATGCTATGCTTAGCAGCCATGGCAGAAATTATACCCTCATCAATCAAAACCCATTCAGTTTAATTGCGCTGCTCTACAAGTGCCCCTCAACTGCGGGATTAAAGCAGATGGTGGATCGCTCTTCAAAGAGCATTTTACAGGCAGTGAGCATTTAATACCAGATGCCTGTCAAATGCTTTTTGAAGAGTGATCGAAATTCAGACTGCTCTTCAGAGAGCAAAGCCCATTTGAACAAGTCTTTACATTTTTTTAAGTATGTTATAGAATTTTTAAATTTCTTAAAATTATTTAGAATTTTCTTATTTTTTTTCTATATTTTTTTAACTGCCATGTTGGGGGGGTCTTTTCTGAAAAATCAAGGGTCAACAGACCCCTGATGTCTCACATTTGAGACAGAGAAAAGGACTGAGGACATAGATTCATTAGTCCCTTTCTCTGCAGCCTCAGTTGCACTCAGCAGACCCCCCCGCTGCCCAGAATCCAGTACCCCCTTTACTTTCAGCTCCAGTACTGACTGCAGCTCCTCTGAGGTTGATTACCCACATATAACCCCACCTATAACCCCAGATGGCTCACCCAGATCCTGTAGGAACATTGCTGCATTCAAGCCAAGTGATCTAGGATTCTGCAGCAGCAAACCATTTAAAGCTTCTCTACTACGGATATAGGCAGGTCTTAAGCCCCGTACACACGTACCGATTGTCGGCCGTAAATATTCGGCCGCCGACCGATCGGACGATTGTAGGCTTGTTAGTATGATGCTTCCGACAGCCGACAGCGCATTTTCGGCCGAACAGAATCTGTCGTGCAGACTTTAAAATATTTGTTGGCCGTCACCAGAACGGCCGATTGTTTGCCAGTCAGTACAGATTTCGGCCGACAGACAGCAGATTAGCAAGACTGGGCATGCTCAGAAAAGAAAAAAGACAAGGAAAGTTAACCATCACATGACATCACTTCTCCAGTCGGCTGTTGTTGGCCGACAAAATTTGTGTGCAGTCTTTTGCAGTTTTCAACAGACACGACAGCCCTGGACAAAAGACGGCCGATCGTTCGGCAGACGATCAGTACGTTGTACGGGGCTTTAGGGAATACGTCCCTACAACTACAAATTAAAGTTTCTTGGCTGAAAACAATATAATTACATACTACTCAGTGACTAATGAGCTTAGCAAAAATAGGAAAACAAGCAGAGCAAAATATACCTGTCTCTGTTACAGTAGGATCTTAAACAGGACCTTGATAATAACTACATTAATTGCATTGCACTATTTTGTACAAGCAATCCAGTCCTCTGAGCAATTGTTACAACAAGCTTACCATAGCACTGCGTTTGACAATAAAAGTACTTGCAGACATGAAAGAATGTACCTTGTAATCTCAAAACATCTGTAAGACCTTTTTGACCTCACGGGATGGCATCTAAACAAGCCTTTTTAGAGGAAGAATTAGTGGGATGGATTTTCTTGGACTACTGTCTTTCCTAAGACAAATTGGAGCCATTAGTGCTTCTTTTTCCCCCTCCATAAACATTCCTCAAATACAAATGCACATATTTGCGTAACAATGCTGCATGTTGGTTCCCATATATTATCTGTAAGCATCATTAGGCCTCTTGTACACTGATGCCCAAAAATGCAACATTTTTAGGCATACATGCATTTTTTTTTAACTGATGTTAATGAAGCCTATAGTTTTTATGTGCCTGGACCATACGTGCATATGTAAGCATGACATGTCCCAACAAAAGCTAGAAGAATTTTTACAAGTGTGTATCCATGAAAACACACAAAAACACTCATTTACAATATTGGCGACCCTTTCGTTTTTATGCCAGGCATTTGATGTTAGATATTAGTACCATGTACGAGTACCCTTAAAGTCAAGCCGACAAGTAAGTTCACATTATAACATGGAATTATATAGAGTTTACTCGAACTTTGCTCACAAACCTTTATTTATTGGTGATAACTCATTCTGGCAGGTAATACAACACAAACTTATAAAGTGACTACTATGTAAGGGCAGTTTATAAAAATGAACTAGAAAATGCACAAGTGCGTTCCTCAAAGCCATTATACATTTTTAGCCTGTTTTTAAACTTGTTTCATTAAAACGCAAGATTCATTTTACATGTGTTTTTTTTTGCATGCATTTTACATGAATTTTTTTTTCTAAATCCACATGGGGAATGTTTAAAAACAGACTTCGTGCATTGTAGTGCATTTTCCATGCATTGCCCAAATATAGCGTAATGTGCGTTTTTACCAATGTGCACAAAAGATGCAACAAGCAGGAATTTTTAAAAATGAAGCACACTGCCCTATAAGACATTGCACGGATGTGAGGAGCTTCATGGATAAAAATGGTAACTAGTTTTCATGTGCATTTAGCATGCTATGACCCTGTGTTTTAGGCTGGGTTCACACTGCTGCACAGAGCGGCTCACAGCAGGGGTCCGGTGCGTCCCTGTTCACCATTTTAGGTCTGATTTCAGTCCAAATTTTTGGCTGAATTTGGACTTGAAACGGACCAGAAAATGCACAGGACTCCTGTACAATTCGCACCAGAGCTGCTCCGGAGATGTGTGAATTAGCTCCATAGAGAGCCGATTACAATCTCCTGACATGCGAATTGGATGAGGGGAAATCCGCATCCAATTCACAATAGTGTGAACCCAGCCTAAATAAATAATAAATGTGCTTGGAAAAACTGTTCAAACTAGTGAAACATATTAAATAATAATGACCAACAGCTAGCAAAAACAATTAATTTGATCTTGAATTGCAGTACGGTATAAAAAAATGTACATGCAGCGTTAAGTCTAAAATGTCCGTGTTACATTCAATCATAAATATATAATGTTGCTTTGAACAAAAAAGTCCATTTTGATGATATCTATGACAGGAGAGTCCAACACCAGCTTCACCGTAAAAAGAAGCACTCTGCACTTCTGTGATCAAGCCAAGCAGCTTACCAGATAGTGTGGACCCTCATATTATTGAATGGTCACAAGAAGCTTTAATGATGGTATATCCAGAGCTCCTAATCATTCCAATGAAGAGAGGGATGATAACTAGTCAGATCAGATCACCAATGGCTTCATCAATTACAGAGTAAGAGCATCCGCACATATGCACCAGACTCAACCCCATCGAAGTATACTGTAGATGAAAAAACTCCCATACTTTTAATTTGTTTAATAAAAAGTATAAATATATTAAGGTAATGAAGTTGCATGTAAAAGGCATGCAAAGCTCTTGTTCCAAACCAATAAAATTTCCCAGCATCCAGCGTGCTGATTTCATACGTCACTGGTCCTACCTAGCGCGTTTCATCACAGTTGACATCATCAAAGATGTGATCCTGTGTTGTATGCCACAAAAAATGTGATGGTGCGAATGGACAGTAAGATATACCTATATATTATCAAGTGGGTGGAAATTTATCTTAGGAACCTTGCTACATATTGATTTGATAAATTCACCTTTACACCATTTCCAGTCTGAAAAGTTGACACAGGAAAGAATGGCTGTATGGATCCATGCATTGTATGTCATATGTAGCACCCTCCTAGATAGGTGCTAGGTAGGGAGTGTAATTTGCTCTGACTGCTTATCAGGGGAGTAGCAGGTAAAACCTAGTTGCTCTGTCTGCTTATCAGGGAGCAGGATTTCTAGTCAGGCCTGTTGCATGTGTCCAGCAGTGTTGGGGGTAACTAGTTACAAAGTAACTGATTACAGTAACTACATTACTTTTTTTGGTAACGAAGTAATGTAACTAGTTACAATACTAATATTGTTAACTACACTACTTTACTAGGCTATATGAGGTAACTACACTACTTTACTAGGCTATAGGAGGTAACTACACTACTTTACTAGGCTATAGGAAGGCGCTTTCCTGCGTTACCCAAGCCGTGCGATACAATCGTTATTTCGAAGAATAGAGAGGGATGAAGTTTGTGACTTTTTGTTGTAGTAGCGCCAAAACACTGAATAGCAAATGTATATAAACAATATATGAAAACAATATATGACGTCCAAGAAGAGTCCCAAAAGTCCAAAAGATGGAGAGATAGTGTAGACCAGTTCCCAACTTCCGACTGTGCAGATGTAAGAAGCCAACACCCAAACGTGGAGTAACACCAACTGCTTACCAGATATTATTGGATCAAAAGCGATGAATATAGACTCAAGTAGGCCATCAATCAAAGGATAGGTCACACCACACGGTCACATCAGCTCCAATAAATAAAGCAGCCAAAATGTCAGATCAACGATAAAGGTCCAGATCAAACCACCAGGGAAGGTATATGGTCATAACAACTCCAGTAAACCTCAATAAAAGAAGGCAGGACGATAGTGCAGACTGTATGGACAATTCATTTATTCTTATGCCAAAAACATACTCACATAATGGTGGATATATAAAAGCATGATAAGGTAAAACCGCGGTATAAGTGGCGTGCTGTTCGTTTGTCGGGTCGCCTGACGCGTGTCGTCAAAATAATGACATCATCAGAGGCAGACCCGACTCCAAACGGCAGCACGCTTAAGACAAACACAACCGGAACTGACGTAGGCGGAAACCAGCCGCCAATGCGTTCCACTTGATCGTCAGGCGGAACCGGAAGTGACGCAGGCGGAACAACCCGTCCATGCGTTCCATCAGGCTCCGGATTGAAACCGAAACACTGTAGCGGAGACATAATAGGCCAAAAAAAGGGCCAAAGGAAAATGATGATTGTCTCCTCCCTGTCAGCGAAAACAACTGAATGACTCAAACCGCTGATCCACCGGTAATTGAAAACAATAAAAGCAAAAACCACCAAAATCGAGTGGGATGCAAAAAGTCAGTATACATCATATTAAAATGACATTTGTGCAATATTAACTTAGGCTGTAAATATAATGAAAACATTACTAAAAAGGGGACAAAACAAGTGTTAATGATGCCAACCTAGACGGAAAATATAGTATATGCATCATACACCCATATCCTCCTAATAGTACAACTCCAAAGAAGACATATGCCATATAAAAGCAACATGAGAAACGAAGATAAAAGATAAAATGTATGTAAAAAATGAAAACAAAAAATATGATACATCACTGGAAATCCTAATTTAGCTGTTGTTGATATAACAATTCACGTCCCACTCGACGTTCAACCCCCATGGGGCATAGGTCCTCATGCTGAAAATCCAACGAGTTTCCAAACGGGAAATCTCCCGATGGATATGGCTTCCCCTCCAATGGGGGGTGAACTTATCAATCCCCCATATTTTGGTGCCCTTAGGGTTTTTATCATGGCAATTAGCATAGTGTCTTGAAACGCTATGATTAGGAAAACCCTTCCTAATATTTGTAAGGTGCTCCCTCACCCTCACCGTCAAAGTCCGCTTAGTGCGGCCAATATACTGAAGGCCGCACGGACATTGCAGGAGATAGACCACATTGGTGGAGGAGCACCCAATAAAGGGCTTAATAGGGTGTATCTTGGAGGTAGCTGTAGGAGTGACCTCGCAGAATTTTCTGCCAATGAGGGAATTGACCTTACAAACCGAACACCTTCTACACGGATAATATCCAGTTAGGGTGTGGAAAAAAGGTAACTGTTCTGGTTTATCTAGAACATTCGGAGCAATCTGGAGACGTAAAGGCTCTACACCCCTGAACACTACCGGTGGAACTTCAGGGAGTTGAGGGCCCAGCACTTTATCATTTTGAAGCACTTTCCAATGCTTTTTAAAAATGCGTTTGACGTCTCTGTACTGCCTCGAATAAGTGGTAATAAAAGAAAAACCAAAACGGTTCGAATCACTTTGCTGTTTGGGCTGTTTCTGCAACAAGGTGGACCTATCAATACTTTCCACTTCGTGCAGCACCATATTCAAATTGGCCTCATCATATCCCTTATCCAGGAACTTATCCCTCAACATCAGAGCTTGATTGTGATAAATATCTGTATTGGTGCAGTTGCGACGGAGACGTAAAAACTGGCTCCTGGGTACAGAGCGCAACCAGGAGGGATGATGACAACTCCCCTGCTCGATGTACTCATTGCGATCAGTCGGTTTGAAAAACGTACTGGTCACAACTGCACCATCCTTGATCTCTATAGTTAGGTCAAGGAAGTTGATTTTTTTATCACTGACCTCGTGCTGGAGGATAATTCCGAGTATGTTGGAATTAAGTTCACTGATGAAACTGTCCAAAGAAGCTCTGTCGCCATCCCATAGGAGGAGGACGTCATCTATATAGCGCCTCCAGAGGACCAATTCTGGTCTCGGTCGGCCATAGATGACGTCCTCCTCCCACTTGGCCATAAACAAATTCGCCATGCTCGGTGCATATTTGGCACCCATGGCGACTCCTCTCTTTTGCAAGAAAAAGGAGCCGCCAAACCAAAAATAATTGTGCTGCATGGCGAAAGTGAGTAGCGACAGAATGAACTCCCTTTGTGGTGAAACCAGGGAATCATCCCTCTCTAAAAATGTTTGGACAGCTCGGTGCCCATGTTCATGGGAGATAATAGTGTAGAGGGAGGTGACATCTGCTGTTGCCAGCAGATATCCCTCCCTCCACTCTACCTGTTCCAATATATTCAGAACCTGGGTAGAATCTCTCAGATAAGAAGGGGTGTTGGTGACAATTGGTTGTAGGTACCCGTCTATATACCTCCCAACCCTACTAGTGACGGAATCTATTCCGCTCACTATGGGGCGTCCAGGAGGATTAAGGGAGTTCTTATGTACCCTTGGGAGGTAATATAGAACGGGCACCCTCTGAGCCACCGGTACCAAAAACGACCTCTCCTTCTTATTGATGATATTGTCCTGATACCCCTGGTCAATTAAGATGGATAAATCTTTTTTATACCAATTTGTGGGATTAAACAGGAGTGGACTATAGGTGTCCGTATCAGAGAGCAACCTGTTCATCTCTGCATAGTAGGAGGATTTGTCAAGAACGACAATACCCCCCCCCCCCTTGTCAGCGGGCCTGACAACAATGTTGTTTCTTTTCTTGAGGGATTTGAGACCCTCATTGAACCGAAATTCATTTCTGTCCCTCCCAATTTGTAAAGCCTCTACATCTTTAAGGACCAAGTCCTTAAAAACCCCTATGGACGGGGCCATAAAGCCAGGGGGGTTAAAGAGTGAGGCATTAGAAAGTCCAGAATGCCTAATGCCCCCATTGACAAGTCTATTGTCTCTGATGGGTTTAGACATAACATACCTTTTAATGTTCATTTTACGGATGTACTTATGTACATCCATAAAAAGTCCAAACCTGTCAAGAGGTTTGGTGGGGGCATATTTCAGGCCGTGTCCAAGGACCAATTTTTCATTGTCAGAGAGGGTGGCGGAACTCAGGTTAAAAATTCCTGCATCTCTCAATGCATTTTTCTTTTTTTGCCTGGTCCGCCTCCCCCCTCTGGTCCCTCTCTTTGTTTTCCGTCCTGTTTCCTGTTTTGGCTGGGATTGTGAAAATCCCCCTGTGGTCTTTGTTGTTGCACCCCCCGTCCACCACCATTCCACTGGTTGGTATATTGTGGGTGATTAGTGATGTATCTTTCATCATAATAATCGTCACCTTGATCCAAAGGAGCAAAACGATTGTATGATGACCTATCATCCCTTCGTGGTGAGCCATAATTGGTATAACCCTGGTGATAGTCATTCCGTTCTTGGTAATAACCATCACGCTGATAGTCAGTCATTTGGGGATTATTCGGGGGCCTGGCACCCTTGCCTCTTTTATTTTTACCACGTCCTCTACCCCTTCCAGGGATTTGCACCCATTCCCGTTGTACGGGTGTCAAGGGTGTACGGGGTGATGACACTGTGGGAAAAGCAGTTTGAGAAAGGGGAACAGGAACTGATGTAGTGGATTGGCTCGCTACCTCAGCCTGAATCGACTCCTGCTTTTTCTGCCATTTAAAGATTGAATTGGATTTATAATCCCCCAAGTCCCTAAGGTACTTATTTTTATTTTTGATTTTTTGGTCAGATTCTTCTTTTTCAAGAACTTTCTTTAAAGCATTGGATCTGTTGACAAATTCCAAGCTCTCAGTGGAAGAGGCCATAGAGGTTTTCAAGGCCAGGATTTCCTCATCCAATCTGACCAATTTAACCTTTTTTCTACTGACTAAAAACCTCAGCATATTCAATCCGGCATCATTAAAATACTTGGCCCAGACCATTGTGTCTTTCTCATCCTCCTGTGGGCTGACCTCCCACCTGAGGCTGCGTGGGACCATGCCCAATTCGAGATATTTATCAAGAAGGGCAATGTCCCATTTCGTATGTATTTCGGAAATCATGATGTTCTTCAATCTAAGGAAGGACCCCCCCAAATCCGTCACAGAGGGTTCCTCCAAATCATTGAAGACATCACTGGCATCCACAACACATTTACTTCTATAGGTAAAAATATCCATATTGCCGTCCAGCAGCAAATAATTTGGTAATCAGGTAACAGAATATAAAATGGAGAAGAATCTGCGCTCAGACGGCTAAATCAAGATCAATGAAGATCAAATAAAACAATAAGTGTAGGCAGCCAACTAAATAGTGGATTTGGGTGTATGATGCATATACTATTTTTTCCGTCTAGGTTGGCATCATTAACACTTGTTTTGTCCCCTTTTTAGTAATGTTTTCATTATATTTACAGCCTAAGTTAATATTGCACAAATGTCATTTTAATATGATGTATACTGACTTTTTGCATCCCACTCGATTTTGGTGGTTTTTGCTTTTATTGTTTTCAATTACCGGTGGATCAGCGGTTTGAGTCATTCAGTTGTTTTCGCTGACAGGGAGAAGACAATCATCATTTTCCTTTGGCCCTTTTTTTGGCCTATTATGTCTCCGCTACAGTGTTTCCGGTTTCAATCCGGAGCCTGATGGAACGCATGGACGGGTTGTTCCGCCTGCGTCACTTCCGGTTCCGCCTGACGATCGAGTGGAACGCATTGGCGGCTGGTTTCCGCCTACGTCAGTTCCGGTTGTGTTTGTCTTAAGCGTGCTGCCGTTTGGAGTCGGGTCTGCCTCTGATGATGTCATTATTTTGACGACACGCGTCAGGCGACCCGACAAACGAACAGCACGCCACTTATACCGCGGTTTTACCTTATCATGCTTTTATATATCCACCATTATGTGAGTATGTTTTTGGCATAAGAATAAATGAATTGTCCATACAGTCTGCACTATCGTCCTGCCTTCTTTTATTGAGGTTTACTGGAGTTGTTATGACCATATACCTTCCCTGGTGGTTTGATCTGGACCTTTATCGTTGATCTGACATTTTGGCTGCTTTATTTATTGGAGCTGATGTGACCGTGTGGTGTGACCTATCCTTTGATTGATGGCCTACTTGAGTCTATATTCATCGCTTTTGATCCAATAATATCTGGTAAGCAGTTGGTGTTACTCCACGTTTGGGTGTTGGCTTCTTACATCTGCACAGTCAGAAGTTGGGAACTGGTCTACACTATCTCTCCATCTTTTGGACTTTTGGGACTCTTCTTGGACGTCATATATTGTTTTCATATATTGTTTATATACATTTGCTATTCAGTGTTTTGGCGCTACTACATTTTTATCCATGCCTACTTAGTTTTGTAATCCACTATTTAGTTGGCTGCCTACACTTATTGTTTTATTTGATCTTCATTGATCTTGATTTAGCCGTCTGAGCGCAGATTCTTCTCCATTTTATATGTGACTTTTTGTTGCACTTTATGTTTTATTCTGTTTTTTCAGGTTTTGTTCTCATGTTTCCCAAAGCCTGTGTTTATACAATAAACTCTATGCAGAAAGAGTGTCATGTATCTTCTTCTACACGGTCAATTAAGAAAGAGGAAGGTAAAGTAATAAGTAGTGAAGTTACTTTTCAAATGCAGTAACTAGTAAAGTAATCTTGTTACAATTTACAGAAGTAACTAGTAACTAGTTACATTTTTTGAGTAACTACCCCAACACTGGTGTCCAGGGTGTGATTAATCTGGGCTGAGAGAGTGTCCCCCACTGAATCCAATAGGGAGGCCTTTTGGACAGTGGAGGAACCCAGCCAGTGACACACTGGCTTTTGTAGCTATCCTAGTGGGTTCACACAGAGAGTGGTGCATCCTGGGATGGGCTATAAAAGCCAAGGGCACATGTGGCAGGGGGTTTTGGGCTAGATGCCAGGTCCCAGATGGAGGGTGACGGCTGTCTCTCCTTCTGTTTGCTGAGGATGGTGGTCACATGCAGTGGACCAGGAGTGTGGTGCTGAATCCGGAGGTCCAGGAAAGCTGACTGGGGGAGGTAAAGGCAGAGCAACCTTGGGAAGAACAGTGTCCGTGAGTACCGGGAAGCTTGCCAGGGGTCTGCCCAGGAAGGGGGACTGCTCCAGTGGATAGAGTCAGTGGACGGGTGTCAGCACACACAGGCAGTGAAAGCAAAGGGGTGCCAAGTTTGGAGCCCTGAAGAGGATAATCAAGCAGGAATCTTTAAAACTATCTTCACTTCAGTGGCAGGGTGAGGCAGCGGCCTTGCCCAATTTTACAGTGAGTTGTCCTCAAGATGGTGCATAGTTCATAGTTGGAGTATCCCACTCATCCCTTCTCCCATCCCAGTTCTAAATAAAAACACAAAAACTAACATCCCCTGGATTGATTATTGACTGAACCAAGGACTTTCAATGCTGTTTGTCTGCTATCAGTTGCTAAGGGTAACCCAGGGGAATCCAGAAAGTGTAATTCTTAGCAGTCCTCAAGGGGGCAGTGCTACACATATTACAATGAAACTTTGTCACACAATACAACAATTTTCTGATCTTCAGTCGTTCAGCTTTGGTTATCCTGTGCCCATTGCAACTGTCCCTGATTTCAAGGGACTGTTCCTGATTTGGAACAAAGTCTCTCTCTCCCTCTTTCTTTGTCAATTGTTCAATAATTTTGGTCTGATCTATATATTTGTGTTGCAGAATTCCCAGCCATTGTGCTGGATGTGGTTCTGCCAGGGTTACCGCTAGTAACAACAGCACATTTAAGCATATTCTCCAAGTGTGAGCACTGAGACAAGAAACGGTCCAGCATCTTTGGTTTTTGTACTTATTTTTGGAACTTGGATGGGAGAAGGGAATGAGTGGGATACTCCTCTGGCTCGACTATACACAATAGAATGTGACTCTGAGAAAAATGCCTCTTGATGCTGACTTAACGCTGGCTGAATGCTGGTCAATGCCCGTTGGCGCAAGTGAACTCTATCTTGCTGTCTGTGGACTTGAACTGACTTCTGACACTTCCTCATGACTCAAAAGTCCTTTGCACTGCTCTCTTTAGCCTTCCTGGCTGAGGTAGCTACTTGTAAACACTGCTGCAATTCTTAAAACTTCAGGGCCTGCAACGGCACCCTTTCTCAAAGAATTCTCTTCAGGGCTTGGACTCAGGCACCCCCTTTCTAAGCTTCCTCCTGGTTAGCTGGCTTCTGGATCCCTCTGACCTCCTGAAGTGGTCTCCTATCCTAGGCAGATTCTGGGGCAGTTTACAGTACTCACGACTCCGCTTTCCTGGAAACTCCGGCCCCAACAGCTCCGCACGGTCCTCAGCACACTGGATCCCTGTCTGCAGCTCAGCTCAACCTTCTGTCCTCTAGGCCGACCGCCAAGGACACTTTCCTCACACTGACAGGAGGAGAGACAGCCGTCACCCTCCTCCTGGGACTCTGCTTCCTGCCAAAGACACCCTGTCATGTGCTCCCCTCAGACATATACCCCATCCCAGGATGCATTGCGGCATATTCTGCCCTCTGGGATAGATACAAGCCCTAGTGTGCTATTGGTCAGGTTTCCTCCCCTGTCCAATGAGAGCCCTCATTGAACACAGTGGGGAGACTCCCCAAGCTCAACAGGCACACCTGAGAACACAGGACAGCCTAGCTGAACAATTAAGGCCCCTCTGATAAGTAGACAGGGCCACCCATATGCTTTTCCTAGCACCCACCTAGGAACCTGCTACATCTGTATATAAAATGCACTACTTATCTAAAAAGTGTTCTGCAATGATAAACCTTTAAAGGGAGCATGGCATGGTGTGTGTCATATGCCTTCATACTTTTGCTAATAGGTGTCCCTCATTCTCATCTCAGAAAGTTGGAAGGTATGCCATTGTAGTATCATTTTCCTGTTCTTAGTTAGCAAAGTGGATCCCTGAATAGTCTTCTACTGCCGTAGCACGTACTTTCAATGGCACAATGGGCTAAATCATGGGTGTCCAACCTTTTGGCCTCTCTGGGCCACATTGAGTGTAGAGAAATTTTCTCGGGCTGCATATGAAATATAGACTATAGTTAAGGCATGTAATAAAATGCCGCCGCGCCCCCCGCACTAATTTAACACAACTAGAGGATGATCAAATTAAATGGAATCAGTATACAGAGGTTTACTTCTTCTGAGAGACCATAAAGGAACACTCTAACCACCATGACCACTTCAGTGATTTGAAGTGGTCATGGTGGTAGGAGTCAGAAACACTGCACATGCTCGTCCCCCCCCCCTCTCAGCCTCTGCCTACCGTTAGTTGGAAGCTGCTGTGGCCGTGCCCCCGACCCGACTTGCTTCCTCCCCAGCAAAAAAAGGTTGTCAGGGGGCAGTGGGCCGCATTGCTTGCGGTTCTGGGCCGCATTGCTTGCGGTTCTGGGCCGCATGTTGGACATGCCTGGGCTAAATATTTAGGGATAATCTAAAGTTGTATAGTCTGGCTGTTTGAGCAGTTGTGGACTTGCTGTGAGCCACTCTGACCTCTATCACCCACAAAGCTTCTGCTCACTAGATATTGCTTTTCTATTCTTCAACATAAATCTCTAGATATTGAAGCACATGAAATGCTTGAAATATTGGCAGCTTCTTTGGAGATACATCATTGCTGCCACCAACATTTCACTAAGAACCTGTATTTTCCTCAATTACATTTTTGGCTGAGACACACAGTTTTGCACATATTATTGGCAGGAAAAGTTAACTGCTTCACTATGTTTGCATTCTCTAAATATTGAATGGAAGCAACATGACTTGCTGTTTGGTTATTGATTAAATATTAGTCAGGCTTATCTAATAAAGTAACCACTGATTTCATTCACATGCAAGTACTGCAACTATTTCCATGAACACAATTTAATAGCAACAGTAAGTGTTTATATTTGATTCATCAAGCCTCTTTGTGTTGTAAAATAAAATAAGTACTCATTCTGCTTTGGCAATGGCAGGTACATGCCAATGCTATCACTAAATATTTCAAAATATCCTGGAAGAATAGATGCCATTGTCTTGTCACAGTAATACATTATTTTCAATTACCAAGAAGGTACAAAGGGAGTGGTAGAGAGTTGTGAAGTAAATCAAATCTTTACGTGTTCGAATTGAAATCAATGTGTGGCCTTTGGGCTTCAGACGCACCAGGGGTCTTGTCTGAGAGGTGAAATTACCATAAGGATCTGACTATATGCTGGCTACAGCTGAATTCCAGAAACCCCCCCAAAATTTTAGTCCAATTTCTTGGTTAAAATTATGTATGTAAAGACATATATTTTTATTTAATTATATGCAGCTAGTTTAAAGTGCTTGTAAACCTCCACCAAGAAAAAAAAGGTGACACGGGAGAGACTTGCAGCTGATTGACAGACTCAGCTCTATTCATGTGTGCTGGGTGAAGGGGGTGCATTTCTTCCCTCCAATCAGCTTTCAGTGCTCTCCTCACTGAGCTCTGCAGAGAGTAACCCTAGCCCCCCCCCCCCCTCTTTTTTTCCCCCCGACAGCTTAGGCAAGCTTTCTAAATTCTGAATTTTGAACGGATGTAGAGGAGAGGAGACTGCAGATAAAAGTGTACAACTTATGTAGAATGATTAAATTCATGTCAAGTCTGTGTATTACCTGAGGCCAGTCACTTCACTTGGTGTATGTAGGGTTTACAACCACTTTAAAGTATACGTCTTTTACAAGCATTAACAAATTAATTTTCTTTTTAAATCTGCAGATTTCAGTAAAATAATAGTTAGTGATCCTGCCAAGAAAGGTCCTTGTTTAGGCACTTGCTGTTATAGGGTGACAACACTCCTGCCTGTTACATGGGCTTCCAGTGGAGACTACAATTGATCATTTCAATGCACAATATGCTGGCATCATCAGGAAACCTGGTCTGAGAATTGCCATGCAGCCATCACTAGTGTTTATTCATGTAAAAAGAAAGTGGATGCGGAGGCTGAAGGAAATCAGCAGCATTGCTATGCAACAAAGAATGGAAAAAAAGTTGAAAACAAGTATTTTATGTGGAAACAAATGCAATTGTTTATGATACACAGGTCTTTAAGAGTCGGTTCACAGTATGGCGACAAGACTTTGGGGCGACTTGAACAAGTCGCCGTGCACCGCGACTTCAGCGCGGCTTGCACTGACTTCACATAATGGAAGTCAATGCAAGTCGCTCCGACTTCGGCCAAAAGTAGTGCAGGAACCTTTTTCTAAGTCGGAGCGACTTGAGTCGCTCCTATTAGAACGGTTCCCATTGCACAGAATGGAGCACGACTTGTCAGGCGACCAAGTCGCCTGACGAGTCGGAGTAGTGTGAACCGGCACTAACACACACATTCTCATTCAGTAAGCATTTACATTTACTTTAAATACTTGAATTTTATCTTTATTTTGATTTATTCTGAACTGTAGGCGGATATCAAGGACATGGAAACAATGAATGCAATTCTGCCATCATTAATACATCATCAAATGGATTTGAAATGCAAGAATTCTAAGCACCTGAATTTGTATTGGTATCAGACTTTTTAGGTCCCTGTACAGAGTGTCTGGAGTGTGAGAGGAAAAAAAGCCAATTAAATCATGTGCTCACACTGATAGGAAGAGATAGCAGTGTCACAGAAGGATGACCTCATCACTGTGCTGCTTCTCTTTTCACTGTCCAGTGACAGGCTGGGGTGGGTGCAGTATGACCTGACCAAATAGGAAGTTGGCTGTATGATGCTGGCCATCAAATTGAGGACATATTAAAAAAAAAAAAAAAGTGCTTTAGGGGAAATCTCTGGATTGAAAAGAAGGTTGTGTTATTTTATATTTTAATAGGCTTTTTTTATATTTTATGTCCCCCCCACCTAAAATTTTGTGTGGAAGGCAGGTGTACATATTTTTTTCTGAAAAGCTGCTGGAAGCCACAGTAAAAGAAATCGCTGTGTCCATTATTCAGCTATTTTTCTGGCTCAAGCAGTCTTTTTGGAAATCATAGGTATAGGTTGGGCACTTACACGGACCTGAACAATGAAATCTTTTGGTATTTTGCTTGTAGCCACAACTTGGTTTTAATGCAGACCAAGGCCTCATGCACACTGGACGTTTTTATAGTGGCTGTTTTTGGCATCAGACGTTTTTCTCTACAGCCAGTAAACTCCCCAGCATGTTATCCTGTCCATGTCCATGTACACATAGGCTGTTATCAGCAGTTTTTGGCAGGGGTGTGTTCTGGTTAAAAAAAAAAACCCCAAAATTAGTGAGTTTGAGAGGAGTTTTTCAGCTGTAAAAATGCTCTAACTCTAATAATAGCTTAAAAACCCTGAAAACGCAAAAAATGGCTGAAAAACATGGCTATTCAGGCGTTTATCTACATTTTTGAGCCATAAGCTTTTGTGGGGGCATAGTTTTGTTAAAAAAAAGCTAACAAACGCTTCAGCTGAAAAAAGCTAAAACAACGCTGAAAAACACTGAAAAACTTTACTGCAAAAAAAGCTGAAAAACTCCTTCTACAGCTACAGCTTTCTACTGGCGTTTTGATAATGTTCAGTGTGCATGAGGCCCAGAAAAGTACAGAATATTGTGACAATCTCTGATTGCATTATATATACTTGTGGGCAGCTTTTTTTGTGGTTTGCGGTACTCTGTGATTGGCAAATTTGTTGTTTTTATCTTAACGTTGTGCAGCTCAATTCCAGGTTAGGCTGGGTTTACACAAGTGCGAATTGAAGAGTGTGCCCGGGTCTCAATGGAGCTGGTTCACACATCTCCATGGTGGCTACAGAGCAGATTGACTGTGTGTCTTTGTCTCTGTTTCAGGTCCGAATTCAGGCAAACATTTGGGCTTGATTCATCCCTGAAGCGGAGAACAGGGGCGCACTGGGCCCCTGCTGTGAGCCACATCCGATGTAAGTGTGAACCCAGCCTAAACTAGATACTTCCATGCTTCTATACTTCTACTGGGTCCATAGTTCTAAGGACCCAACTGTCTAATCTGTTTAATTCAACTAGTCTTGTCTCATTTCCCTACCAAGCGAAGCATCATCAGGGAGCCAGACTGGGCGCCAGTTTTTTTATTGTCATTGTCTGCATATTGTATTAATTATAAGTTTTTTGACCATGTATTATAGTAATTGCCTGTTTGTTGCTCACTTATTGTAAAGATTGCCCATTTGCTGCTTATGTTTAGTAACAGTTGCCTGTTTGTTGGCCATGTATTGCCACAACTAAATATTTGATGGACAGGTATTGCCACAGTTGCCCATTTGTAGCCTATGTATTGTCAGGATTAACAGTTCTTGCCTCGTATAGTGGTACATGTGCGACCTCGATCCTGAGCCACGCTATCTGCATCTATTGAGACAAACAGTGCGGCTCGGCCCCCCATTCACTTGTCACAGAACTCGATTGACACAATCTGCCAACCCCTGGAGTTTTCATGTTCTCCCTGTACCTGCATGGGTTCCCTCCGGGTACTCCAGTTCCCTCCCACACTCCAAAGACATACTGGTAGGTTAATTGGCCCCTACCTAAATTGGCCCTAGTATGTGTATGTATGAATGTGCATTAGGGACCTTAGATTGTAAGTTCCTTGAGGGCAGGGAATGATGTGAATGTAAAATAAATTTGTGTAAAGTGCTGCATAAACTGATGGTGCTATATAAGTATCCTTAATAAATAAATACTATGCTATTTCTTATTTTTTGAGAGGAGGGGCAAGTGAAGGCTGCATATTGGTGGTGATTCACGCAGGAGCCAGTGGAGGGATCCCCAGGAGGGAGTGGGGAAGCCCTGTGAACAGAAGGCACATTTGACCTATGGCTTACACTAATAGCTCAAGAATTTCAGATGGGAGTACATGATGAATAGTGGTGGGACTCACTTGTGCTGTTGATGTATGTGAAAGATTAAAGAAGAAGTATTTCTCATCACTTTGGAGAAGGCACAGTTCAAGGGACTTATGTGACGGACATGTTTATGTGATTTGTATCATTTTTGCGACTTTAAGGATACGTTTTATTTACACTTACCAATGGTAATGGGTGCACATATTATTATAAGATAAATGCAGCAGTGAAATTGGTTGTTTTGAGCATTTTTGTTGATTTATAGTAGTGTTATTTACTTATTATTTCATTTATAACTGGCACACTCACAATAATCAAGTAGGGGTAATAACTTTGAGGTACAAAGGTGTTGAGCAGCATTATTTTTTGTTTACTTCAGTACACGCTGCCTGCCCATAGATAGAATAGATGCAAACTCACCCTAGCGCTACCACATAGTGAAATGAATGTGGAACTGAGTGTCGGTGCTCAGGCTGCAGCGTCCAGATGCATGCAATAGCTTCCAAGTAACAAGTATAGCATATGAGTAAGGCTACGGCCGAAACGCGTTAGCATTTTACCATGTTGTACATTGCTGTCATGTTGGAATGAATTGCATCAAAAGGAAGCATTCGTGTGCCGGCTTTTCTTGGTACTTGCCTGCCCATATGTGCTGTATTATATTACTGTATTTTTCAGTAATACAGAGTTTTCTGCAATACAATTTTTTCCTGTGAGCTTGATCAGTGTTGTCTTACAGAAATTTATTAGAATGCAGATGTAGAGATAAACTGGTTAACCAGTCAGGTTTATTCAGTAAATAGTAGTCATAACAAACCAATCAAAATTCTTGTAGCACAGGTCATCTTGTTCTAATCTGATTTTGAAATGCCAATTCAATCAGAATTCATATTACACTGATCCGATGGGTTGCTATTCGTTACTCTACTTCGCAATGTCATGAGATATTTATTGATTTGTTATGGTCATGTTGGGGAATCATTGTGTATGTGCAGTCTGCGACCTCTGTAAGTACTCCTTTGGTTGACCAATTTCAGGAGAAGAATCAATAATTCATAATGATCTCTAATGTTTCCCTGAAACATGACAAATACCAGTAGTGCCTGCTTGGTGAAGAAACTTGCTTACTCTCCCAATATGTGGCTCAGCGATAATGCCACACTTGTTCAGAAAGCAATCATTCTTCCATTCATCATCTCATGTCTATATGGGCACCTTTTGGCTTTTTCAGATTACTTTTAGAGGGGAATATCTTCTGAAGGGCATTCAAATAATAGCAGTAAGGGCTGGGAATTCCTTGGTTTAATTTCAAGCATAACAATTTGAAATATAAAAATTCTAAGTAGAAGTCTTAGAAAGCCCAGAAGGATGTAGTTAATTTCTAAATAAAGTCCTGTTAGATTTACTGTAATTTGTAATTGATGATTTGCCTTAAACATCTTATGTGGTATCCTAGGCCTGGTTGGTATTATATATTTCCCTTGTTCATTAGGAGATTGAGAGTTCCTTTACTGAAGCATATAACAGATGTTTGAAACAACTAATAGCAGATTTGAAAAAAGACCTAGAAGTGCAACTTTCTAGACACTAGTCTTTAAAGCTAAGCTAATTGATTTACCCATTTCCCAAAACAGTTACATTCAAAGCATGTCGTGAATAACTGTCACATATGCTTATGGTCTAAGCTGAATTATCAAGCCATCAAATGGCTGTTGTCATAGAAACATAGAAACATAGAATGTGTCGGCAGATAAGAACCATTTGGCCCATATAGTCTGCCCAATATATCTGAATCCTATGAATAGTCCCTGGCCCTATCTTATATGAAGGATAGCCTTATGCCTATCCCATGCATGCTTAAACTCCTTCACTGTATTTGCAGCTACCACTTCTGCAGGAAGGTTATTCCATGCATCCACTACTCTCTCAGTAAAGTAATACTTCCTCATATTACTTTTAAACCTTTGCCCCTCTAGTTTAAAACTGTGTCCTCTTGTGGTAGTTTTTCCTCTTTTAAATATGCTCTCCTTCTTTACCGAGTTGATTCCCTTTATGTATTTAAAAGTTTCTATCATATCCCCTCTGTCTCTTCTTTCTTCCAAGCTATACATGTTAAGGTCCTTTAACCTTTCCTGGTAATTTTTTTCCTGCAATCCATGTACTAGTTTAGTAGCTCTTCTCTGAACTCTCTCTAGAGTATCTATATCCTTCTGGAGATATGGCCTCCAGTACTGCGCACAATACTCCAAGTGAGGTCTCACCAGTGTTCTGTACAGCGGCATAAGCACTTCTCTCTTTCTACTGCTTATACCTCTCCCTGTACATCCAAGCATTCTGCTGGCATTTCGTGCTGCTCTATTACATTGTCTTCCCACCTTTAAGTCTTCTGAAATAATTACTCCTAAATCCCTTTCCTCAGATACTGAGGTCAGGACTGTGTCAAATATTCTATATTCTGCCCTTGGGTTTTTACGCCCCAGGTGCATTATCTTGCACTTATCCACATTAAATTTCAGTTGCCAGAGTTCTGACCATTCTTCTAGTTTTCCTAAATCCTTTTCCATTTGGCGTTTCCCTCCAGGAACATCAACCCTGTTACATATCTTTGTGTCATCAGCAAAAAGACAAACCTTACCATCGAGGCCTTTTGCAATATCACTTATGAAGATGTTAAACAAAATTGGTCCCAGTACAGATCCCTGAGGTACCCCACTGGTAACATGACCTTGTTCTGAATGTTCTCCATTGACTACAACCCTCTGTTGTCTGTCACTCAGCCACTGCCTAATCCACTCAACAATATGGGAGTCCATGCTCAATGACTGTAGTTTATTGATAAGTCTTCTATGTGGGACAGTGTCAAAAGCCTTATTAAAATCTAGATATGCAATGTCTACTGCACCTCCACCGTCTATTATTTTAGTCACCCAGTCAAAAAAATCTATAAGATTTGTTTGACATGATCTCCCTGAAGTAAACCCATGTTGTTTTTCATCTTGCAATCCATGGGATTTAAGATGTTCCACAATCCTATCCTTTAATAGGGTTTCCATTAATTTGCCTACTATTGATGTCAGACTCACTGGTCTATAGTTGCTCGATTCCTCCCTACTACCTTTCTTGTGAATGGGCACGACATTTGCCAATTTCCAATCTTCCGGGATGACTCCTGTTACTAATGATTGGTTAAATAAATCTGTTAATGGTTTTGCCAGCTCACCACTAAGCTCTTTTACTAATTTTGGGTGTATCTCATCAGGATAATTTTGGGTGATCGTCATAACGGATCACATGTGCAGCACCATGGTAACTACAGATCAAGCATGGGCTAAGGTGGCCTCTCTCTTGGCTGTATTGGATAGGAGGGTTTAGTTTATTTATTTATTTATTTCAGGTACTTTTATAGCGCTTTCAATTTACGCAGCACTTTACATATACATTGTACATTCACATCAGTCCCTGCCCTCAAGGAGCTTACAATCTAAGGTCCCTAACTCACATACACAGTAGGGCCAATTTTTTTTATACAGGATTCAATTAACCTACCAGCATGTCTTTGGAGTGTGGGAGGAAATTGGAGTACCCAGAAGAAACCCACGCAGGCACAGGGAGAACATGCAAACTCCAGGCAGGTAGTGTCATGGTTGGGATTCGAACCAGCGACCCTCTTGCTACTAGGTGAAAGTGCTAACCACTACACCACTGTGCCGCCCATAGTTCTGATAAAGGTGGTTCTAAAGTTCTAATGTCTGCATCAAAGGTAATAAAAAAACACCACACTATCTGCCCCCCCCCCTTATCCCTAAACACTTACTTGACACCTCTCATTGACTTACTTGACATCTCTCATTGATCTAGCACTGTCCTGGTTGTATCCCTGTTCTCCTCTCTTCCTCACCACAAAAGAAAAAAGCATTAACAGCATCATGTTACACAACAACTGGAGTTGGGCCCATGAGGCTGGCCAAGGTTCAGCAGACCAGTCACCCAGGAAGAAAATGCCAAAGCTACAGGAGCAGAATGCATTCATGTAAAACTCCAGCTGTGAGTTAAGCACGTGTTTCTCAACTCCGGTCCTCAGGGAACACTAACAGGCCAGATTTTAAGTATTACCTTGGGGAGATGCAGACTAGAATACTGCAATCACTGAGCAGCAACTGGTATCACCTGTGATGTATTTCGGTTCTCTTGCAAACCTGGCCTTTTAGTGTGCCCTGAGGACCGGAGTTAAGAAACACTGAGTTAAGCAATTCCTCAATTTATCAACAAGAATACCCATTAGATAAGTGCAAGGACAACCACACTTCCAAGTCATCACACTTGGTCTGATAATTTGTTTGTAATTTACGTGTATCTGATATACATTTCTTATATACAGAAGGCACTGCCCATCAGAAGTGCGTGGAATGTGCAAACAAGATGGCCCAAAAAAGATTGAAGCTGCTACAGCTTGGAGCTTCTTAGAGTCCCTTGTAAAATTTTACCAAGGACAGAAGCTCATTTTATCCCTGGAAGTCGACAGACCATCCCAACAATATCAATCTCACTGCCCAAAAGGACAGAAGATGGGCAGGACTTTCTGTGTTGTTGGGGCGGAACAGTCAAGGTGTACAAGAAGGAGGCAAAAGGCAGACTCAACGTCCAGAAGGTTAGAAGCAATGGCAGAAATTAGCAAAAAAATCACTGTATCAAACGTTGAGTATTGGTCCCAGGATTTCTCCTGTTCAATACCACCATTAACTGGCAAGCCTGCAGGGAAATAAAAGTGTAATATAAATTGGAGATTTTCTCGTTTTTTCTATTTTTTTTACCACACCAAGGAGCAGTAGCGAGGCAGACAAAGTGGGTCTGCTATGCGACCTAAGTCCAATTCTTTCTCAGTTTTGTCAGCTACTACTGATTCAAACTGTAGAGCTTATTTTAAATTAGCAGACATTGTAGGCTCTTCTGATGGAATGAAAGGGATCCAAAAACACTGGTCAAATCCCAATTGTAACATCCAAGCCTCCCTACTGAGAGGTTACTGATCTAGCCAGTGCAACATCCTTGGGATGTTCACTGGCGTCCTCTTTCTTAGGAGGGTCGACCTTGAAACCTGGTTTGGCAGGTGGTATATTCCCCATTCAGAAAGAGTCGACTGCTGGGTGGGCACCACTGCAAAGGGAACAGTCATACTTAAAGTGACATGCGGTGTACCACTCATATGATTTGACTCCTGAAAAAATGCATTAGTGGCCCTAAAACAGCTACACTTGACTTACCCCAGACCACCTCATAATCATACCCATTCAGCGGAAGTCATATAGAAAGACCGACGGTTGCCTTCAAAAAGAGCTGGAAGGAGAATCTGGAGTCCAGGAATTGACCCTGTGTGTCAGAGTTTGTGCTGAGTGAAGGGCAGAAACATGCAGAGTTAATAAGAAGGACCCTCCTGCCTCAAGTGACACAGAAGCCCTGTCGGAGAATCTGAGGCATGGTTTCTTGGGCAGGCTGTGACACTGAAATCAGCTGTTGCTGATAAAGAGGAAAGCTGACTGCAATGCAGGCTGAGGCTGGGATGGATAAAGTTAACAATGAGAGCCTCCTGCTGTACCAAAACCTGACCCCTCACGCAGGCAGTGAGAGGAGCTGAGTGAAATTCCAGAGAGGATGAGAGCTAACCATGTAAATCAGTTCCTTCCTGCCCTGCAGGGTACAGGGAGCTGTATCTCACTGACAGAATCTGGGGAAGGAGATGCTGTAGGGGTCCAATGTCCATTCATGTGTGGTTGCAGTGCACTGGGAATCCTAGAATGGGGAAGGCTGTGTCCATTGACAGGGGTATAAGCTGTATTAGAGGCATGGCTGTGGCAGGAAGATGCAGGAAGAGTGAGAGACTAGCAGAGAAGTAGTGGAGCTAGCTCCTTCAGCACTTGTAGCTCCAGAGGGGGTCCTGTGTCTGGTTGTATCAGTAGTGGCATTGGAGGGGCTGGGGCTTTGTCTGGCTAGAGGGAAATTGGGTCCAATGACCCTGGAAGAGAGTTGCCTGGCAGCAGAGGGTGGTTAGCAGGTGGAGGAGCTGAGAGGACAGTCGCACCATAAGAAGAGGAAACAGCCAGTGAGCCTGACCTCTGGATAATGGTCCCGTGGCAATGATGATACAGTAATGCCGGGGAAGTACAACTCTTGTGACAGTTGAATCTCCTTAGAGCAGTTGGAAGTGCCCCAGCATAGCCTTTTCCTAGAGTTTAGACACCACCCAATCACCTCAGGTCTTCATAGCCAATCCTAACGGAGCTATTTAACTTCCCTTTTAGGTTCACACCCACAGTGATGCCATGCTTCCAGCAGTCATGGCTCCCTTTCCCTAAAGGAGGTTAAAGGAGCCTCCATTTTAACTATTTTTGTATAGATCTATGTTTGTCCCAAGCATGTTTGAATCTGTTTACTGTTGACTGTCCCACTACCTCTGCTGAAGAGTGTAGGCTGCCATGAATACAGCGCATTTCAGAGGCGAGGTCACGCTTTCAAAACGTGTCATATCCATTGCAACCTGCATTCTCCTCCTGGGTGCATGCTTTTTCACTAAGCTATTGCCGGTCTTCTCCTCCATTTTCAGTGCCTGTCAGACATAAAGGGCTGGCTACCCGCACTCCCTTACCTTCTGAGATCACATCAGGATAGGACAGGATAGAGAATCATCAGGATAGGACAAGGATATACAAGTTGCATACATCTTAACAAGCTGGTGTCTGGATAGAGTTGATTTCAGAGATGGATTCTTATATTCTAGGGCTCAGGGCTCATGAGATATGTTTACAACTCGGTAGCATGTAAGTGCATTATTATATGACTGTATGATTCACATAAAAAAGAGGTATAGTGCACCAGGGTTGCATTCCCCTTTATTTGCCTTTTTGTACAGATTGTCTACAGGCATTGTCTAGACTATAAAGGGATGGCTGCACAGACCCTGGCTTTTTGAATATCATACTGCTGGTCTTGGAGTTCCTTCTGCTGGAAACACCTGAGTGTGAGAGTGGGGTAAATTGTATATACTGTATGTGATATGAACAGCATGGAAGACGTTAACAACATAAAAAAAATTAAGTGTGCTTATCCCTATGGTAAAATGTAGTTTTTTACAGATATAATTAGTGGTTTTAAAGATCGCTCCTATTGTATGAAGTTGTTCCTTATAGTGGAGTTCTACCAAAAAGTGAAACATCCGCTTTAGGAACTCCTGACCCCTTGACATGCCACCTTTTTGCATGTCATTTTTTTGGCGGGGGCGGGACCTCGTTTTGACAGGTACCCGCTCCCACTTCCACTCGGTCTGCTTGAGTCGGCTCGAGTGGAAGTTCTTCTCTCCCCTTCTCTCCCTGCAATATTCTGGAACATGTCAGAGGTCCCAGAAGATTGCCCGGCCATTCAGGAGGCGCAGTGCGACTTGCACATTCACAGTGCGCACCCGGCTGTGAAGCGGCAAGCTGTCAATGCCAGGTGCCCACACTAGTGTTGTCGGCGCCACCGAGAGGAGAGAAAGAGGAGCGAGGCATTGGGCAGCCGCATCGCTGGATCGTGGGACAGGTAAGTATGTGCTTAATAAAAGTTAGCAGCTACACTTTTTGTAGCTGCTGACTTTTAATAAATACAGAAATGGCTGGAACTCCGCTTTAAGGGCTGGTTCATACCAAAATGCAGTGCGGGAAAGGAGCGTTCCATACGTGTTGCCTACACCATGTTCAAAACGCACTGCCTTTGCTATCTGTTGCAATAGCCAATACATTGTCAATTGCACCCCAAATGCAAATGACAAACATAGTGCATTTGAGGGCACCAGATCAGATGGTACCGCCTTACCATGCGATTTGCTGTGGCATGTTTTTCAAAAGTAGTGCATGCACTATTTAGACAGGAATGTGAACTGCGTTCCTGTGCGATTCTGGTGTGAAATGGCCAGAAGCAGTAAGCCCACCTTTTTCTGTATTTTTTTTAAGGCTTGGGACATATAAATAGTATTCATCAATAAGGAAAAAAATATTTCACATGTCTTAACATGGTAGTTGCACACTATGTAAGATTTCTAAAGTATAATATTGATCAATGAAATACTATTTCTATGTGTAACACCATCCTAGGTAGGTGCTAGAAGAGAGTATAGTTTTTGGGTCTTTCTGCTTACCAGAGATATTGCCAGGTAAATTTAGATTGCTCTCTGCGTACCAGAGAGCAGGATCCATTGGTAGGGTCAGCTCGTGGTGCTCAGGTGCAGCTCAGCTTGTCTGGGGAGGCATATTGGACAGTGGGAGGAAACCTGACAAATGAGCGCACAGGCATTGTTTTAGCCCTGGTGATTGGCAGAGAAAAGTCCCTCAGTGCATGCTGGGTGACTGTATAAATGCCAATGGCACATGTGCTCGGGGTCCCAGAGGAAGGGGGCGGCTGCCCCTTCTTTGTAGAAGCTGCCATGCAGCCTCAAGCAGTTGACCTGAGGGCCTGAAAGTCAGATAGGAGCTGAACCCAGATGTCCTGCA
The DNA here is from genome assembly GCF_965119305.1 of Pelophylax lessonae. Classification (NCBI taxonomy): domain Eukaryota; kingdom Metazoa; phylum Chordata; class Amphibia; order Anura; family Ranidae; genus Pelophylax; species Pelophylax lessonae. The sequence continues at coordinate 119,336,905 of NC_138772.1, forward strand.
GGGCTGACTAGAAGGGAAACACTTGAAAGGATCTGATTCTTACTACAGTGGCTACAGTGAGTACAGATCTGTGTTATGGGGCCTGTCATGTGAGGATGGGTGTCAGTCAAGGGGATGCTAGAGAGCGTTCTGAAGATAAAGTAGTTGCATCAAGTCCGCTGCTAAAGAGAGCAAGAGGACTTAATTCTTCCACACAATTGGCAGTATGGTTTAAGCAGTGTGTCTTCTTCAACAAGTAATCCGGTGAGAGTTGTCCTTAACTACTGTGAATAGTTCAGTTGGAGCATCCCACTATTCCATTTCTCCTAACCAAGTTCCACAATAAATACAAAAAAACCAAACACCCTGGACTGCTTATTGAGTAACGCGCAAACGGAGTAAGGATGGATATGTGAAAAATCCCCAGCAACTGTCTGCAGATAATCAGAGGGAGGCCTAAGAATTCAACACACATCGAGCCCTATGAGGACAGTCTTACATATGTCTTGTGTATGTTGTGTGCATTATAGCTCGCCTGAAACTGTGTATTTACAAGAGTAAAATGAAGTTACAAATGCCTTGCTAAGTAACCAGATATTTTGCCTTGAAAATCAAATCCATCTCTGTGTTGCTCAGAAGCTGAGATAAGGTGTGGCCGCGGTCAGCAATGTGAGGATTTTTTATGTGTTTACTGTTGACTCTGCAATGCCAGAACAGGTGGGGGAAAAACTGGAAAATCAAGTTAAGAAGAATGAAGTCAAGTTAAGACTTTACAAAGACAGTAAGATTTCACTCAACTTCTTTATGACAGATAGCATAGAACTCCAAATACGGCAAGGAAACTACAACCATATACAGTGTATGACTAGATGTACACATGATGGTTAAATCTTTACCTTCCCCAAGGCACACATTTCTATAGGAACACCATTCTTCCTTCCAACTCTTTGGATCAACTTTAAGGCCTGCATTATAGTAAACCAATTATTTACAGTAATTAGAATAAACTAACAGGTTTTCATTAACCACTTGCCGACTGCCTAACGCCGATCTACGTCGGCAGTCAGCCCCTCACAGGCAAAGTGACGTAGGGCTACGTCACTAGCTTGTGAGGGTCTAGGGAGCGAGCGCGCGCCCCCGGAGGCGCGCTCCCGCTCCCACGTGGTCACGGACCCCCCCGCGCGTGTGATCGGCGGGGGAGAGGGAGAAAGTCAGGCGGCTTGTGTAAACAAGCCACCTGTCATTCTCCTCGGTGTAAAAACACTGATCACACGGATCTACTATGTAGATCCGTTGATCAGTGTCCTTACAGCTCAAGCCACAGCCAATCACAGTAGAAAGCACGCCCCTAGGGACACACACAGCCCCTCCCTCCCAAATAAAGTTAACCCCTTCACTACCAGTGTATTTTTACAGTAACAGTGCATATGTATAGCACTGATTACTGTAGAAATGTCACTGGTAACCCCAAAAGTGTCAAAAATGTCAGTCAAGGGTCCGATCTGTCCGCCCCAATGTCACAGTACCGCAAAAAAAATCGCAGATCGCCGCCATTACGCGTTAAAAAAAAACAACAAAAATGACAAAAATCTTTCCCTTTGTTAGTAAACGCGATAACTTTTGCGCAAACCAATCAAAATACGCTTTTTACCAAACATAGGTAGCATAAAACAAATTGGCCAAAAATGTTAAAAAATTTTGATTTTTACATTTTTTTTGGGGGGGAATTTCATATAAAAAAATGTGAAAAATATTGCTATTTTTGCAAAATTGACGCTCTTTTTTTGTTTATAGCGCGTGATCAAAAAATCGCACAGGTGATCAAATACCACCAAAAGAAAGCTCTGTTTGTGGGAAAAAAAGGACGCCAAATTTGTTTAGGTACATCGTCGCACGACCGCGCAATTGTCCGTTAAAGTCACGCAGTGCCGAATCGCAAAATACCCCCTGGTCGGAATGGGGGTAAAATCTTCCGGGGCTTAAGTGGTTAAAGAAATGTGCTCATTATTTGGTTTAAAACTGCTCATTATTTGCTGTAAAAATTCCAAAACCCCTTATCAATAGACTGGCTTCATCATTCCCTGACCACTGAATATATATATATATATCTTTGCACACAGTATCTCACAAAATACAACCCTCACAATTTTGTAAATATTGTGTTATAACTTTCATGTGACAACACTGAAGAAATTGCACTTTGCTACAATGTAAATTAGTGAGTGTACAGCTTGTATAACAGTGTAAATTTGCTGCCCCCTCAAAATAACTCAACACACAGCCATTAATGTCTAAACCGCTGGCAACAAAAGTGAGTACACCCCAAAGTGAAAATGTCAAAATTGGGCCCAAAGTGTCAATATTTTGTGTGGCCACCATTATTTTTCAGCACTGCCTTAACTCTCTCACTAGGTGCAGTGCTTATTCCCCCTAATGCCTGGGTTTCTGCGTTGGCCCTCCCACCCCGCAGTGCTTCTGGCTTCCCTCCTCTCCCCCTCAGCTGCTGCAGGGGATTTTTCAGGATGGAGATGGAGAGTGGGGGGCCTTCCTTTTCTAAATGAATACAGTGATCCCGCTCACTCACTGTGTTTATTCATAACTGAAGCATAGTAAACTGTGTTTATTATGCTTCAGTTTGTGAATAAACAAGAAGTGGCTTGGCAGCAGAAAGGCCCATGTGTTTGAGCTTTGGGGTGCACACCCTAATGCAATAGGCTGCGCACACCTATGGCATGGAGTTCCCCAAAGCTTCACAGATTGCCACCGGAGTCCTCTCCCAGTCCTCCATGATGACATCACGGAGCTGGTGGATGTTAGAGACCTTGCGCTCCTCCACCTTTCGTTTAAGGATGCCCCACAGATGCTCAATAGGGTTTAGGTCTGGAGACATGCTTAGCCAGTCCATCACATTTACCCTCAGCTTCTTTAGCAAGACAGTGGTCATCTTGGAGGTGTGTTTGGGTTCATTATCATGTTGGAATAATGCCCTGTGGCCCAGTCTCCGAAGGGAGGGGATCATGCTCTGCTTCAATATGTCACAGTACATGTTGGTACTCATGGTTCCCTCAATGAACTGTAGCTCCCCAGTGCCGGCAGCACTCATGCACCCGCAGACCATGACATTCCCACCACCATGTTTGACTGTAGGCAAAGCAATTGCCTGGCAGGAATGACGATGCTGAATACACGTAAGGCCTATTAGTGGTCTGGTACCTGTCTGTACCCTAATTGAGGATGATGTGATGTTGTGAGATAGTACCTGCCTGGGGCAAGTTATACATTTTATATAGGCTGTAATTATTTGGCACCTCTAGTTTGAATATTGACCGCTCCTCACTCCCTGTATGATCGTTTATTGACTAAAAGCTTCATACATAATGTGCCGCTTCTAGAGATCCGGTTTTTGGACTCCCTAGTTAACAGGCTTTAGCTATTCCCCTATTGGGAGTGACTGGATGCTATCCACTTGAACATATTAAGTAGTTTTTCGGCGTTGGAGTAAGGAGTTGGACACATATTCATATACTACGAGAGTAGCTTTGAGCAACAGGTGCCAAGTGTGGTTACTAATTCTACTACTGCTATTTTCCTTTAATGCGTCCTGTTACTGTCTGCCACCCCCGGAGTCACAAAGGAAATACTGGTCTGTTATGGTCTCTCTGGCCCTGAGGAAGCCTTGAGCGAAACGCGTCGGCTTGCTGGGGACCTTCATTGACCGTGCTCCATCTGAGACCTTGATACCATCTAGCTATACAGGCTATTAGCTTTCCCTTACTGGGAAATATTTCTGATCTGTGACCCTATTTATATGTTTTTTGTTTTATATTCTCTCTTTAGTATTTGTTGTCTAAACATGTGCTTTTTTGCCCATGTCTTTTTAAAGTTGTAAAATAAAATATATTTTTTTATATATCTTGGTTTTGTTGTGATCCTTCTCCTCCCATTGGCCTGCAAAGCCCCACTTTTTTCTATCCCCTTTTGTTTTGCATATTATTCAGGGGTATGGGCCCTATTACACGGTACCTTTGTACCTGGTATGTAGCCGATGCCTGAATGTGTCCATGCAGCTGCGAAAGTGGGGCCAATGTAGGCACTGCAATGACATGCTGCTGAAACTAGAGAGAAGTGAAGGAGAAGGAGGGGCCATTGATGTGGGGTCACTTAGTTTCCAGTATCGCTACAGTTCCCTAAAAGAGGGGATTGATGACTGGGGATCAGAAGTAGAGGCTGAGTGGGACTGAGGAACTGAAGGTAGAAGAAGTCCTGGCAGTTCCAGTTCACTCAGTAAAGTGACAGAAGCAGCAGTCGTTCGAATGCAGTGCACGAGGAACTTGGGGTTCTGTGAGGTCTATGCCACTAGGGCCCCAGATCTATCCCCACCTTGCACCTATGCCCAGGCTCAGGCACAGAATGAAGCCTACTCTAATCTGATCCAGAAAGGGGAGACCGTTTACACCCCACCTGGGAGAGGAGACAGGCAAAAACTCCTCAGGTTCTCACGTTTTCAACGCCTTGTCCAGAGGAATGTGGCCATGGAGTACGGATACGATTATTCATGCACTCCTCGGGGAAGATAATGGAGGAAATCGAGCGCAAGAGAGGGGCCTGGTGTGAAGAAGCCATTTGGGACTTTCTGTATATCCCCAAGCCACATCGGAACCATTTCAAGCCTCAATTATGTGACACATTCCTGTCAATCAAGGCAAATTGGAATCTGGGGCGGTCTACATTGACCGAGTGGAGGTCAACCGCCCAGATGGAAAAGGCCAAGCCTGGGTCATCAGTATACTGAAGAGTCCTGAAAACCTCATCCTGACCACTACTACTGAGGTGTTCTGAGTTCTTTCAGCTGGAAGTTTGAGTTACAGACGGGCTAATAAGCCTGAAGAATTTTTTGTAGCTGATGAAAAGTGTTGAGTTACAAAGGGGCCAGCGTGCCTGAAGAGTCTCTTTGATACTATATTGCTGTTAGGGCTGGAAGCCCTTTTCCCAAATCCCCCTTTCCTTTTATCCTTGCAAAAGAAGATGGGGATCAGCAAAACTGCTACAGTTTCTTCACCTGGGAGAAAGAACTTTTGCCACAAAGGACTTCTCATGTTAAAGCCAGGAGCTGCTACCTGGAGGTGGTAAACCCCTAGTTCACAGAGACACCCTGCTAAAGGACACTTTGTGAAGATTTTCTTGGCTACGTGTCACCAGTGTTGCTAGGAAAAGTACTGAGAAAGGACACTTTGCGAAGATAATTTGTTTAAAGGACACTTTGCGAAGATTCTTTTGGGCCAGTGGGCCAGGATGTTGTCGAAGGAAACCTTGTGTGAGTTGCTACCTTGTCAGAAAAAGGTAGCGGCTCTTTGCCTCTTCAGAGAGAGGGATGCAAGAGTGAAGGATCCCTTGAAGAGTTCTTACAGACACCCACAAGTAAGGCAAGCTTTGTTCAGGCTCCAGCAATAATAGTCTGCCACCAGGAGAAGATGTGTTGCCTCTGTGTTACAGAGAGAAGGACACTGTAAACACCAGTCGGGTGAACTCCACACTTTTTATCCTAACTTGTGGGTCTGACTAGGATAGGAGAGATTCAGTGCCTTGGTAACTGAGAGAGACTGTGCCTATTGCTAGTCATACGGTTCCTAGATAGAACCAGTATAGATGTGTATGTCAGTTAGATTGACATGATTGTTCTGTTTTTGTCTATTACAGCTGCACAACAAAACGACAAATCTAGCTTGCCTTTAGGGGGCCGGATGCATCAGAAATCCCTACGGGAGTTAGATATTCTGCAGGTGAGAAGGTCGCCTCACTGTGAGTATGTAGGATGCATAGTTGCTATGTGCTCACCTTTCCTTTGCAGGCTTGTGGAGGATCTTCGGGCCTTGGAAAGGTCACTCACTGTCAATTTTGTGTATACATGTACAAACGTTATTTGTAACATAGTTAGATAGGATGCCTAGTCTTTACCTGTCAGACAGATTTTTGTTTGGTAGGGGGGGGATGCATTGGTCTAATTGCACCTGGTAAACCCCTATGTCTAAATTTGTAAATATTGTACAGCAGAGCTATATATTTTTTCACATAATTTATTGTATCTACTGGCCACATATGGGGTATGCCCCATTGTGTAGAAAAGAAATCAGGTGCGCTAAAATTCACTAGTGTCACAAATCAGGAAAAGGTGTGACACTATAATGAGTGTCCCCCATATACCTGTGATGTGTTTCCAAAATTGATGTGCACTTGAACGGGTGTACAGTAAATACTATGCACCCTGGTGCATATACTTGGGTGTGTTATGGTGAATAGGTGATGATAAATGGATAATGTGATACCAACATAAACCAACAAAGTGCACAAGTAATTCAAAGAAAAAGTGTCCAATATTTCAATGGTTGCCACCTCAGTGTATAGTCCATATACATATAAAAGTGCATAAAGTCCCAATCGTCCCCTCACAGGCTAAAGTAAAATCCACTCTGTGGGTTCCTCTAGATCCGTGGGGTGCAGATGGGTTCCACCACCTTTGTGGGGATTAGCCCCTTACCATAGAGAAAAGAGGTTAAGGACGGATAATCAGCCCAGTAGTGTCTTGGGAATTCAGGGAGGTCACCGTGAAATAATCAGATAGTAAGTGTGGCCTCTTACCGGATCGCTCAAACCAAAAGGCGACTGTCTCACTGATCTTTCGGTGTCTCAGTTTGTCTGAAGTGTTTCACACTGCTCCGATAGGGAGGCATATTGGACAGTGGGAGGAAACCTGAAAAATGAGTGCACAGACATTTAGTACAGCCCTGGTGATTGGCAGAGGATAGTGCCTCGGTGCATGCTGGGATACTGTATAAATGCCAAGAGCACATGTGCTTGGCGTCTTTCAGCAGGAGAGCAAAGTCCCGGAGGGATGGGGCGGCTGCCTCCTCTGTAGAAGTTGCCATGTGGCCTCAGGTGGCCAACCTGAGAGCCTAAAGGACTAGAGAGAAACTGAAAGAGCTGAAAATAAAAAAAAAAGTGAATCAGCGCTTTTAAATATAAATCGGTAGCTACTAGCAAAAAAGTGCAAAATATACATACACTAAATAATCATATATAAGAGAAAAATTTTGCAGCGCTCAAAAAACAAAAAAGTGCAAAAAACATTAACCACTTTACCACCGGAGGATTTTGCTGTCTTCCGTCCAGGCCACTTTTTGCGATTCGGCGCTGTGCGACTTTAACTGACAATTGCGCGGTCGTGCGACGCCGTACCCAAACAAAATTTACGTCCTTTTTTTCCCACAAACAGAGCTTTCTTTTGGTGGTATTTGATCACCTGTGCAATTTTTACTTTTTGCGCTATAAACAAAAAAAGAGCGTTTATTTTGAAAAAATAACAATATTTTTCACATTTTTTTATATGAAATTCCCCCCAAAAAAAATGTAAAAATCAAATTTTTTTTAAATTTTTGGCCAATTTGTTTTCTGCTACATATGTTTAGTAAAAAAAATCGCAATAAGCGTATTTTGATTGGTTTGCGCAAAAGTTATTGCGTTTACTAACAAAGGGAAAGATTTCTGTCATTTTTGGTGTTTTTTTTTTAACGCGTAATGGCGGTGATCTGCGATTTTTTTTGCGGGACTGCGACATTGCGGCGGACAGATCGGACCCTTGACTGACATTTTTGACACTTTTGGGGGTACCAGTGACATTTCTACAGTAATCAGTGCTATACATATGCACTGTTACTGTAAAAATGACACTGGCAGGGAAGGGGTTAATTTTATTGGAGAGGGAGGGGTTAATGTATGCCTGGTGCTTACTGACGTGTGGGGGGGGAGGTGACTGTGTGACAGAAGGACAGATCGGATGTCCAGCTATGCTGAACACTCCGATCTGTCAGTCCCTGTCACTATGGAGATCCGCCTGCTGTGTTTACATACAGCGGGCGGATCTCCAGACTCGATCCCCGACGATCGGGGCAGAGCAGCGGCAATCGCCGCTGCTCCTCCGCTGGCCCGACTCCCGCTGTGAATGAACACAGCGGGAGCGAGCCTCCGGCGGCGCGCGAGCGCCGCCCACAAGGGGCGGAGTCCAGCGACGTAGGTCTACGTCGCTGGACGGGATCGCGGCACTTTGCCGCAGTAGCCTCCATGTAAGCGGAGGTAAAGTGGTTAAAGTGCACGAAATATATATGGTGTCCCAATGCTGGGATATAAATTACAATTCCACATTGATAGGAAAAAAAAACAAGTTCAAAGAAAGAGTTAATTTAAGTATTCATTTAAAGTGTCCCAGTGCGATGATATGCCAAAATAGTCACACATGCAGCTGTATCCTCCACCGTATAGATACAGTACATTTCAAACTCACTAGAGAAAAATGCTGTCTAAGTTATAAGACAGCAATCAGGTATGTATTCATAAACCCCATGATCTTGGAAAGCCTGGAGAACCGATGATATCCAATCACGGGAATATCCTCCAGTAGAGGAGATTGCTCAGCACACCATATGAGAGTTAGAGTAAAAAGTAGAGGCTCATGGTGTAGTACGAAATTAAAAATGTAATATAACAATATTGCAACACTGACAGGCTAGTACAGTGTAAATAAGATAAAATAACAATGATAAAAGAAAAGACTCACATCAGGAGCCACCACTTCAAATATGGAGTGATGGCTGGACCTTAGGCGTTGATGTAATAGCTCAAACGGATCACAGAATTTCCTTTCTTAAATGGATTTCATCATCCTGACTTGGACACTTTAATTTATTTATTCAGTGATTTAGTCTGCACTGTTGCACTTTTTTTCATTGAAAGGTGGAAGTATTATTGGACCTATATTGAAAGACTTTTTTGCATATTTGTTTGCACCATGTGCTTTTGCTATTTTTTTACGCATGTATACATGTTAACTATAATAGAAATGTGCGATTTGATTATGTGTTATAACACATGTTAAATCCTTTCCAACCAATCTTAGCGCAGCATTGCTTATATATGTGTAGTGGTCTTAACAATATTGTTGTACTGTAGTGCCAGCAGCTGATTTTGGAAAAGGTTCGAGTAAGCGTGGTGGTTCTTCTATATTTATATATTACATACAACATTTATACAATCGCATAATACAAAGTGGTATTCCCAGCTATTCCCTTGTCAAACCCTATAGCCGTATGGCTTTGGATTATAGATGGTTTTTGGTCTGGAGATACCCAACGAGTTTCAAACAGGTCAATTTGTATCTTCTTCAGGAATATATACAGTACCACCGTGCAACATAAATAACCTTATTAAGAATTCAGAATTGTTACATGATAATTTTCTACACTTCTCAATCAAAGACTTTTATAATTACAGTAAAAAACTTACATAGTATGCTATCTTAGTAGATCAAGATGTCCACCCAGAATACCGTAAAAACTTAGACCACTGTTGGGAACATTGTCATAATGCACATTGCTGGTACCCCAACTGCCATCATAGAGAAAAAGGAAAATATTTAAAGTGGTTGTTAAGCCACTCTGACCTCTTTATACTATCAGTTCTTTTTCCTAATCCTGTGTGCCCCTGTGTGTGCGATTTATAAAAAAAATGCCGTCTATACCAGCTTTCAGAGCGCTGCTCAGTGCTCACGTGACCGGCCACCTCTCTTCTCTCCCTGTCTGACAGCTGCAGCAGGAGAGACCAAGAATCTCCCGCTGACGCCAGCCAGGAGGAGAGGAGGAGAGAGGCGGTCGGTCATGTGAGTACCGAGCGGTGCTCCGAAAGCAGGTATAGACAGCATTTTTTTAATAAATCACACACACAGGGACACACAGAATTAGGAGACAGAGGATAGTATAAAAATGTAGATGTTATTTAAGCAGCAGGAGTTGAGGGGGAGCACTGTCACTAGCTGACAGGCAGGGAGGGGAGGGGGGAAAAGGACAGGGGGAGAGCAGAGAGCAGGGCTGCGGATGACGGAGGCACTTAACTGACCACGGTGTCTAGGCTCGGCAGCCATGATATATTGTGGTCAGTTTACAGGGGGGAGGGTAGAAACTGGCAGGATCAGCCAGGTTTTAGGTTAAACAAAGGACCAAATTATACAAACACTGTGCTGTATAACATGCTTGAAAGGGACAGGATCCATTTTTTTTTGTTTAGGATGACAAACGCTATTACCATTTAGTTTGTTTATCAAAGGGGACATTTTTGTTGTATATAAATATTAATATATGAATTTGCCACCCTTGTATAACAAGCAGGGGTATCAAGAAGAAAATTCCCATAAGACAATTTACAGAGATATTATTATTATCATCCCCATTTAATCTCACTACATATTAGAAGTAAGGCACTTACAATGTAGCATGTGAAAAATAAAGGATTTCCCAGGATGCTGGCCGATAATTTGCCATTCACCTATGAAAATATTCCAAATTTAAGTTTACCCTTAGGTTCCTTTTTGTGTTTGGAACAGTCAAAATCCCTCCCATCTGGGGATTTAGCTCCCATCTGATCAGAGAGGGGAAGTAAAACGGCATCTGTGGCGATTTTCAGCATTCTCATATACTGCGCATGCGTGCTGGAATGACGTCATGTGCGGCTGCGTCATTTACGATCTCCATGAACTTGGTTTTCAGAGGCCAGCGGGCGCCATATTGACATGTTCAAAACACATTGGGTATCCCCAGCCCACAAGCCATCTATAATCCAAAGCCATAGCTATGGGGTTTGACAAGCTGGGAATCCCACTTTGTATTATGCGATTGTATATATGTGATATACTGTATGTTGTCTAAAGTTCATTGAATCCCATATTTGATTATGGTTGAACATGGAAATATGTTTGAAGGAATACTAAATAATAATGTTTTTATGATTTTTCTTAACATGAAAAAATAAAGAATATAATGTTTAATAGTGATTTTGGTTGTACTTGTTTGCCTTAACCACTTAAGCCCGGAGGATTTGGCTGCTAAAAGACCAGGGGGTATTTTGAGATTCGGCACTGCGTGACTTTAACGGACAATTGCGCGGTCGTGCGACGCTGTACCTAAACTAATTTGACGTCCTTTTTTTCCCACAAACAGAGCTTTCTTTTGGTGGTATTTGATCACCTGTGCGATTTTTTGATCACGCGCTATAAACAAAAAAATAGCGTTAACTTTGCAAAAATAACAATATTTTTCACATTTTTTTATATGAAATTCCCCCCAAAAAAAAAGTAAAAATCAAAATTTTTTAACATTTTCGGCCAATTTGTTTTATGCTACATATGTTTGGTAAAGAAAATCGCAAAAAGCGTATTTTGATTGGTTTGCGCAAAAGTTATCACGTTTACTAACAAAGGGAAAGATTTTTGTCATTTTTGTTGTTTTTTTATTTAACGCGTAATGGCGGCGATCTGCGATATTTTTTTGCGGTACTGCAACATTGGGGCGGACAGATCGGACCCTTGACTGACATTTTTGACACTTTTGGGGTTACCAGTGACATTTCTACAGTAATCAGTGCTATATATATGCACTGTTACTGTAAAATTACACTGGCAGTGAAGGGGTTAACTTTATTTGAGAGGGAGGGGCTGTGTGTGTCCCTAGGGGCGTGATTCTAACTGTGATTGGCTGTGGCTTGAGCTGTAGGAACACTGATCAACGGTCCTACATAGTAGAACCGTATGATCAGTGTTTCTACACAGGGGAGAATGACAGGCAGCTTGTTTACACAAGCTGCCTGCCTTTCTCCCTCTCCCCCGACGATCGCAGAGTGAGCGGCGGACATCGGGTCCGCCGGTCACACGCGCGGAGGGCCCGTGACTGCGCGGGAGCGCGCCGCTGGCGGCGCGCGCTCGCTCCCCAGAGCCTCACAGGCTAGTGACGTATATATACGTCACTTTGCCTGTGAGGGGCTGACCGCCGCAGTATATCTACTTGCAGCGGTCGGCAAGCGGTTAAAGTCATAAAGAGGAAGTTTGCAATGTGATATTTAATTCAGGGATGGTAGCAACCACACCCTCAGTCATATAAACTTTCTTTGTATAAATTGGTACGTACAACCTGTCTATTGTTGCTAACCAAATATACCCCTTCATGGAAACGATATTCCCTGATAGAAGTGGCCTCTTTCAGCAGGATAATGTGCCCTGCTACACTGCAAAAATGATTCATGAATGGTTTGAGGAACACAACAATGAGTTTAAGGTGTTGACTTGACCTCTAAATTCTCCAGATCTCAATCCAATCAAACATCTGTGGGATGTGCTGAAAAAAACCCAATCCATGGAGGCCTACCCTCACAACTAACAAGACTGAAAGGATCTGCTACCAATGGCTTGGTACCAGATACCACAACATAGCTTCCAAAGTCTATGCCTCGACAGGTCAAGGCTGTTTTAGTGACAAAAAGGGGGACCCACTCAATATTTGGTGGGTGGTCATGGCTGATCAGTGTACGCAAATACATTTGTTTGTTTGGTGACCTGAATTGGTGAGCAAACAGTAGCAATGATTATTGCCTGGTGCAGATATGATGCATAAATGCATGCTTAATACACACAAGCTTTCAGTGAAACATCAGGTAAATCTCACCCTGACAACATTAGGCTGCAACATCTTTCAAACTCAGCTGGATAGCACGTCCTTCACTGGTGGGGCAAGCTTCTGCAGCCAGCACTTGTGTTTACACAGTCTTAACTAGACCAGGCCATCATAATGCAAATTCAGAGCATTAATTCTTTAGTTTCAGCCTTTCTTGTTAAAACTATAAACAGTGCCGTATATATGTTTACAGCCATATCTACTGAGCTTGGTATCTTTGTGCTTTAGAGATAAGTAAATAGGTGCTGTTGGCAACACTATAAAGCAATTTAAATCAATTAAATGATTTTGATAACACCTGAGCTTAATGTTATTGATCCGTACGTGCCCTCTTACCTTTTCTTTCATTGATAATTGGCTTACTGCTTGCGGCATGCATTGCAACCTGAATTGCCTGTTTCCTTGTGGCTCCTGGGGTACTATCCATCCCCTAACAGTTCCCTTTCACATGGAATAAGTAAACCCTGACATTTTTGCAACATCTAGAGGTACCTTTGGATCTCAGGACACAGCCACAGTTGATCATTTGTGGAGAAAAAGTCTGCTGTATTATTTTAAAGCGGAGTTCCACCCAAAACTGGAACTTCCGCTTTAGGTATGTCATTTTTTTCGGGGGGGGGGGGGGAGCGGGTACCTAGTTTTGACAGGTACCCGCTCCCACTTCCGCTCGGAGCGCCGCGGCGCCCTGAGCGGAAGTTCTTCTCTCTCCCTCCCTCCCTGCAATCTTCTGGGACATGTCAGAGGTCCCAGAAGATTGCCGGCCAATCACGACACATAGCGCAACTCGCACATGCGCAGTGCTTACTCGGCTATGAAGCCGCAAACTGTCACAGCCGGATGCCCACATCAGTGATGCCGGCGCCGCAGAGCAGAGAGGGAGAAAACGGCGCATCGCTGGACCGTGGGACAGGTGAGTGTGTGGATAGGCTGGAACTCCGCTTTAATGAAGCACTGTCCCCGTAAGGCTTGCTGTGTGTTGACTTCTTAGGCCTCCCACTGATTACCTGCAGACAGTTTCTGGGGGGTTTTCACATATTCCTCCTTACTCCCGTTGGCTTGTTACTCAATAAAAAGTCCAGGATATTTGGCTTTGTATTTATTGTGGAACTTGGATGGGCAAAGGAAATAGTGGAATACTCCAACTGTGCTATTCACAGTGTATAAGGACAACTCTCACTTGGCCTCACCAGATTACTTGTGGAAGCAGACACACTGCTTTTACCATACTACCACTTGTATGGAAGAATTATGTCTTCTTGCTCCCTTTAGCAGCAGACTTGATGCAACTACTTTATCTTCAGGACACTCTCTAGCATTCTCTTGACTGACACCTGTCCACTGACTCTTCTAACTGAGGGGATGGCCCTCACAGGACAGGTCCCATGACACAGATCTGTGTACTCACTGTAGGCAGAGTCAGATCCTTCTTGGTGTCTCCCTTTCAGTCAGCTCTGCAGGGTCTCTGGGTTCAGCTTCTCTCTGACTTTCAAGCCCTCAGGTCGACCACCCAAGGCCGCACGGCAGCTTCTACAGAGGAGGGGCAGCTGCCCCCTCCCTCTGGGACCCCACTCTCCAGCCAAAGACCAAGAGCACATGTGCCCCTGGCATTTATACAGTCACCCAGCATGCAACGAGGCACTTTCCTCTGCCAATCACAAGGGCTGTAACAATGCCTGTTCCCTCGCTTTTCAGGCTTCCTTCAATGTCCAATATGCCTCTCTATTGGACCAGTGTGTAACATTCAGACAAGCTAAGCTGCACCTGAGCACAATGAACAGACCCTATCAATAGATCCTGCTCCCTGGTAGGAAAAGAACACTCTAAATGTATCTGGCAATCTTCCTGTTAAGCAGAAAGAACCCAAAATTATACTTTCTTTCAGCACCTACCTAGGAGGGTGCTACATTAATATTAATCATTGTTCCCCAAGTTTATAGGGTTGGCATTTATATGCATGTTCTTTTGCATGTATACCTGGGCATTGAACTAAGAAATAATCATGTTTGGATCACATATGTAAACATCATCAAGGTTTCATTTAGACATCATACTGCTCCAGTAACCCTGAATTAACCACTTGCCGACCGCTCACATGGAGCGTACTGTGGCAAAGTGGCTCGATTCCGTCCAGCGACGTAGACCTACGTCGCTGGACTCCTCCCCTTGTGGGCGGCGCGCGCGCGCCACTGGAGACTCGATCCCTCTGTATTCAGACACAGCGGGAGTCGGGTCAGGGGGCCAGGGGAGGAGAGGCGGTGATCACCGCCGCTCTTCCCCGATCGTCGGGGGATCGAGTGAGGAGATCCGCCCGCTTGTGTCTCCTATGTGACAGGCAGGGACAGATTACAGGATTCAGCATAGCTGAACCTGCGATCTGTGCCTGTGTTACACAGTCCCCTCCCCCCCACACACGTCAGTAAGCACCAGGCATACATTAACCCCTTGATCACCAATAAAGTTAACCCCTTCCCAGTCTGTGTCATTATTACAGTAACAGTGCATATTTATAGCACTGATTACTGTAGCAATGTCACTGGTACCCCCAAAAGTGTAAAAAATATCAGTTAGGGGTCCGATCTGTCCGCCGCAATATCGCAGTCCCGCAAAAAAAATCGCAGATCGCCGCCAGATCGCCGCCATTACTAGTTTAAAAAAAAAAAACAATAAAAATGACATACATTTCCCGTGGTTAGTAGCTGCGATAACTTTTGCGCAAACCAATCAAAATACGCTTATTGCGATTTTTTTTTTACCAAACATATGTAGCAGAAAACAAATTGGCCTAAAATGTTAAAAAATTTTGATTTTTACATTTTTTTGGGGGGGAATTTCATATAAAAAAATGTGAAAAAATATTGTTATTTTTTCAAAATTGTCGCTCTTTTTTGTTATAGCGCAAAAAGTAAAAATCGCACAATATACCACCAAATACCACCAAAAGAAAGTTCTATTTGTGGGGAAATAAAGGAAATAAATTTAATTTGGGTACAGCTTTGCATGACCGCGCAATTGTCCTTTAAAATAACACAGTGCCAAATCGCAAAATATGGCCTGGTCAGGAATGGGGTAAAAATCTTCCGGTCTTAAAGCGGTTAAAAATACGCTCATTGAGAATTTTTTTGTCAAAGACATGTAGCTAAATACATTTTGGCCTAAATATATGACAAAAATTTAATATATTGGATATTTTTTAACTGTCAAAGTAGAAAAATATTGTTATTTTTTCAAAATTGTCGCTTTTTTTTATTAATATTGCAAAAAATGAAAAGCGCATAGGTGATCAAATACCACCAAAAGAAAGCTCTGTTTGTGGGAAAAAAAGGACCTAAATTTTGTTTGGGTACGGCGTTGCATGACCACGCAATTGTCAGTTAAAGTCACACAGTGCCAAGTTGCAAAAAGTAGCCTGGACGTAAAGCAGGAAAATCCTCCGGTCCTAAAGTGGTTAAGAAGACCTTTTGAGCAAGCACCATCCTTTATGTCATGTGATTAATGCTAAAACATACTATTGGAGGTAGAATGCCATCTTCTTTAAAAGCAGGACTACTTTTCAATTGTATAGACCACCCTTTTTCAACCAGAATGCTAAGGCACCCTAGGGTGCTTTCTGTGGTCTTCGGGGATGCCGTAGCAAAATGCCTAAAAATTGCCAACAAACCAACGGAACAAGCCTGCCTTCTTGTTACTCAAATCACAGTTTATAACCTTGGGCACTGTCAGGGCCAGTCGCTGGCATCCTAACCACCGATGGTGTAATTGGTTGATAAGGAGGACGTCAGGCGCCTTGTTCGCCCTTCCACTGCTTCTCACCGCCAGTACTGAGGTCACATTAGCTGAGTGAGGGAGAAGAGAAACCCTGGAATTCTAGTCAGTACCAGTGTGCAAAGGTGAATTTGCATTGTAAAAATAAATCACCTCTAATGTTGGGTGTACAATATGTGTGGATGGTGCAATATGTAAAGCTATTAGTTTAGCTTTATACATTTTAGATTGGATCAAGATTGTGTGAAATTTTAAAGGATGCCATGACTGAAAAAAAGGTTGAGAAACACTGGTATAGACCACAAAACAGGATAAAGAAGAGATGGTTTATTGTTTCTTAACCCCTTGGTGCCGACCGTCTAAATATATGCAGCTTCTCGGCAGGTGGGCCTTAATGCCGAGCGGCTTCATATACTTACCATGCTGAGAGCACGCTTAGGTAGCACGGTAGCTGGCGGGGATCGATAAGCTCCGAATGCATACTTGTGATTGGGAGCTTGTCTGATCATGTGACCACTGTGACAGCCAATCACAGCAGTCACATGACCCGAATGCCCGCCTCTGCCTCTCGGCTTTTAGAACTCTTTAACCACTTGCCGACCGCCGAACGACTATTTACGGCGGCAGTCAGCCCCGCACAGGCAAAGTGACGTAGGGGTACATGGCTCGCCTGCGAGCCTCTAGGGGGCGAGCGCGTGCCGCCAGAGGCGCGCTACGGCCCTCGCTTGTTCATGGACATTCCAGCGTGAGTGACCGGTAGCACCTATGTCCGCCGGTCACTCGCGATCTCCCGCTAGAGAGGGAAAAAGGCAGGCAGCTGATGTAAACAAAGCCGCCTGTCATTCTCCCTGGTGTAACTGCAGAGATCATACGATCCTGCTATGTAGGATCGTATGTGTCTGTGGTTACATGAAAAGCCACGCCCCTTTACAGTTAGAAGCACGCCCCTAGGGACACATTTAACCCCTGCATCTCTAATAATTAACCTCTTCCCTGCCAGTGTCATTTTTACAGTAACAGTACATATGTATAGCACTGATTACTGTAGTAATGTCACTGGTACCCCCAAAAGTGTAAAAAATGTCAGTCGAGGGTCCGATCTGTCCGCCCCAATGTCGCAGTCCCGCAAAAATAATCGCAGATCGCCGCCATTACTCATTAAATAAAAAACAATAAAAATGACGAAAATCTTTCCCTTAGTTAGTAAACGCAATAACTTTTGCGCAAACCAATCAAAATACGCTTATTGCGATTTTTTTTTTACCAAAAATATGTAGCAGAAAACAAATTGGCCTAAAATGTTAAAAAATTTAGATTTTTACATTTTTGGGAGGGGGGGAGGGGAATTTCATATAAAAAAATGTGAAAAATATTGTTATTTTTTCAAAATTGTCGCTCTTTTTTTTGTTTATAGCGCAAAAAGTAAAAATCGTACAGGTGATCAAATACCACCAAAAGAAAGCTCTGTTTGTGGGAAAAAAAGGACGTCAATTTAATTTGGGTACAGCATCGCACGACCGCGCAATTGTCCATTAAAGTCACGCAGTGCCGAATCGCAAAATAGGGCCTGGTCAGGAAGGGGGTAAAATCTTCGGGGGCTTACGTGGTTAAGGGTCAGGAGGCGGTTAGTGGGAATGGGTTAAATTATAGAGAGTGTTCAGGTGTTATGACCCCTCATGACATCCCCTGCCTCCTTTCTCACTGCAGTTCTCCTGCTGAATCTAGCCACAAATGTCCAGATTTGGGTGAACAGAGAAACATAATAAGGATAAAGGTATCAAAGTTTACAAATGTTGGACTTTGTGCTACTCCTTTAACCCTGCTGCCATAAGCATTGGCCTATGAGTACCTTATTGTAATTATTACTGAATCAGAACAGTTTAATGTTATTAATCAGACAGCTCAATAGGCTTGCATTTCAAACCTCAGGTCAGAATCCTTGACTCTTTGTGGGGTGGAAGATGTTGGGCAGCAGTCACTTTAGAATGTTCTGTAGCGCTACCTCCTCAAGAGCTGCCGAATAAGATGGGTACTCTGCTCTTTGCCTTGACCTTCCCAAGGGCTTCAGCCCCTCTGATACACTAGGTTGAGTGTAAACATAGTGAAGCCTGACAAACAATTCCTATTACCTAATAACAGTACTATATCAAAGCAGACAGCAAAACAGTTTACAAAGGTAATATTTATGTATTATCACTCAGTAATCAGTAAAGTTGATAACTGAGCAAATACATATAAATTGGCAATTGTGGTAACACAGTTCAGCATACAAAATGGCTATCAGCAAGGGCTAAGCATAAAATAACACGTAAAACCCAGGTCAGTATAAACGGTAGCAGCACCACCTGAAGTGCAACAGTGAACAGCAATAAAGCTTCATCCAACAAACTTCTGGGACTATCCTGCAAGCGTGCACTAATGGCAGCTATGCTAGGCCTAAACTGACTCAGTAAGCACTGTCCATAGAAATTAAGTAAATGGGAGAAGGGAACAAATGGGACTTGCAGGAAGTTTTACGGGAGGGGGCAATCCCTTATGCTGTTCTTCTGCCAGCTATCATTGGGGCCCTTTAAGAAGCGTTCGTGACAGTTTTAGTAATCCATAAGTGTAGTAAATATGCAATAAAAGAGCAGTAAAGATGCAGTAAAGGTCCAGTATAGGTGTGGAAAAGCTGCAGTATGCCTAATGTCCTGCTTCCAGTGACTCGGTCCCTACAAGCAGTGTAAACAATGTGCAGTGAGCCCTATCAACAGTCCCTGTGGTGCATCTGTGAACTCTTGCTGCATAAGGGGGCCCCCTCAGTCTCTCCACAGAATGCCTCCAGCGATCAGTGGTGGAAAGTAGAGAGTGAGAGAAAGCTCCGCTCTTCCTGTGGCAGCGGTGCAGATGTGATTGCTGTGGTCTGTGCTGCTCTGCCCCAAGTGTTTCCACCCCTAGGTCTTAGTCTTTAGCTTTAGTCATTCACCCCGTGGATGATCAGTGTGCACCAGGACAGATGTGCACATTTTGGCTCGGCACTGCAAAGAGAAAGAGGTTTCCAGTGGTCTGGTAAAAGCCGTTTTGCCACTCCTCTTCCTCCGTAATGTCATATAGGAACTCTATTGTAAAAGTTCATAAATCCTATTCTCTGATTGATGTTTAGACTAAAATAGACTAAAATTCCCATCATCCACAGCATTCTGCATTGAAGTCCATAGGCTTTCCTGGCTATGGTTCTCACTCTGTTGACTGGAGCTGACATCCAGCATAGAGGTAGAAAGTGAAAGTAAAACTAATGTTAAAGAGGACATTGTCTTTCTCCATTCTCCTTGTTTCTGTAGTTCAGCACCTGGCTACGGTTCTAAAAAAGTTTATTAGGTGTAATAAACTCAAGGTGTGAATCTTAGAACACAGATACACAAAAAAACAACAAAAATGAGGGAGTATCTCCCTCCAAGCATAGGGGACCCAAAATCTGTCTCTGTTGGCACAAAGCTCATTATCTTCCTAACAGAACCTTCTGCACTGGCATGGGCAATATCTCTCATTAAAGTGTAACTAAAGGCAAAACTTTTTTGTTTCCATTTTAGATAGAGTAAGGACCAGTTCACACCAAGCCCACACATGAATCACACAGAATGCACTGTGCTATTTGCATGCGGAGCGATTTTCAGGCCATTCATTTTAAAACACACTGTAACTTAGAAAGTACCATGCGATTCGGTGCTGGGAGAGCACACTGCATTTGCAACCTGCATTTGGGGTGTTGTTACCTTTATATTGATTGCAGATTGAAAATGGAGTGTGTTTTGCATACGGTTTGCATCGCACAAGAATGCCTAGCGTGTTCCTATGCGGGCATGGTGTGAACCATGCCTAAGGGAAGGTGATAACTCTTTTTGTCAGCTGTTTCCTATAAGGGATATTTACCTTTACTTCCTGTCCCACAGCTAAAACAGGAGGTTAGAGGGAAATGGGATGTGACACCAGGGTCACCAGAACTAGTGTCCCCATTGGAAGATTTCCCCACAGTTACTGCTCTGATGTAAACCTAAGATTTGAGATTTTCTTTAACTTTCACTTTCTTTTTTTTTACAATTATTTTATTTATGAGAAAGACTCCAAGTTCCAAGGCTTCAAAGCAACAATATTCAAAGGAGTACACAATCTGATACGATGTAATAAGGCACGAAACACAGTGCGGTCATGGAACATAGACCCGAATCTTGCGGCAATAATAAGATAATCCAACATTACCTGAAGAAAGGGGACTAACAGGTCTAACAGGACTAAAGAATACCCAGAATTGACTAACTCAGTTTATGTTTAGAAGCAGCCCCAGATGAAGGGCATGCAGATAGCAGGGAAGATAAAAAAAAGTAAGAGAATAGAAAGAGAGGAGGAGAGAAGGAATAGAGGTATCAGTGGGAAAACTGGTGGGTGGAGAAGAAGAAAAGGGCAAAGGAGGAAGCACAAGGGAGAGTGTCGGTTAAGGCAAAGAAACAATGGACAGAGTTTACCTTCATCAGTTATTCCTTCCATCGATAAGCTCTGCCACCCCAGGCACCCGAGGGCGGGATTGGCATTTACGCAGAGGCATCCCTGGTGAAAAGGGGGTACCCTTCGTCAGAGAGGACAGACCTTTTATACAAAGCCCATGTCTTGGTATAGCAGTCATGGTGTTGATGTGCAGAGAAAACAAGGTCTTCCATCCTGTTTATCTCCTCCACCTTTTTAAGCCATAGGCCAATGGTTGGGGGACTTCCGGCAAAGAGGGATGCACATTTTAGTAGCATGTAAAAGGTGACAAATGACAGAGTTTTTGTAAATTTGAGCCAGGATGTTAGAGGCATGGAGAAGAAAGGAGGCAGGGTCATCAGGAAGTGGGTATTCTGTGAATTTCTGAGACAGTTTGTTTACCATGTTCCAGAACTCCTCGAGTTTAGGGCATGACCAAAATATGTGTCCCCTGCCCCTCCCGGGAACCTCCAGCAGCTATCAGTGACCGCAGTGACAGCAGAGGGGAAGAATTTGTTCAATTGGACTGGTGTACGATAACACCTAGTCAAAAGCTTAAAGTTGGTTTCTTGTGTCCTCGTACAACTAGAAGATTTAAGTGAGAACTGAACGAATCCCATTTGGATAGGTAAAGAGGTTGGTAGGTCTTTGAGGGAGTGATCATTATGGCATAAGTTATGGATAGTACGTGTGACAATATTCCATCCCGAGAACCATGTTCCTCAAAAGTAGTGAGTTGTGAGTTGTACCTTCCAGAAGGTGGTAAGGATTGTAAGAAGTGGTGAAGTTGAAGCGCTCTCCAAAAATCTAAGCGGTATCATCCTAGAGGGTCCATAAGGGCTTTGAGTGAGGGCCAGCCAGCTTCCATCAGAAAATGGGAGGCTTGGAAGTGACCCGACTCTATAAGAGACTTAAAGACTTTGTCTTGATAGCCCGGGGTAAACTGAGGGTTTCCCAGGATGGGAATTAGTGGAGAAAGTGTCGAGGTGAGTGAAAACCGCTCAAACAAACTCCAGCATGTTCGTAATGTATGGCCTATGAGGGGGTGATGTTTCACAGAGACCGGTAATGCGTGGTAACTCCAGGGAGCCCTACAAAGGGGTATGTCACTTTGAGCTTGCTCTAATCTAGGCCACAACTTAGTACTAGTGTGTCGGCACCAATCTATGAGTCTCCCCAGCTGCATGGCTTGATAGTATTTGCGCAGGTCTGGCACAGCTAGTCCTCTCAATCGTTTTGAGAAGGGAGAGTAGCTTTCTACCCAGCTGAGGTTGCCCACGGGCCCAGATAAAGTCTACCAGAAGAGAGTGGATTTGTCTAAAGTAGTGGGTCGGGATAAGAATCGATAGGGCTTGAAAGAGATAAAGAAATTTGGGAAGAATACTCATTTTGATTATATTGCAGCGGCCAAACCACCAGTGCAGGCCGAATGCCACTTACCTAACAGAGCACAAACCTTCTTTAAGAGAGGGGGGAAATTGAGTTTAAAAATTTGTGAAAATTTGGGGGGAATGAGAGTTCCTAAATATTTCAGTGCGGAGTCTGTCCATTTCAATTTAAAGTTTGATCATATCTGGTGGAGGAGAGAGTCCGGTATCCCCACCCCCCTGGCCTCAGATTTGGTGAAATTAATTTTTAAATTGGATAATGGGTCATATGATTCAAATTCATGAAAGAGGTTTGGCATAGAGACTAGGGGGTTTGTGAAGGAAAATAGCATGTTATCTGCATACACGGACACTTTCTGTTGAGTCCACCCGATATTAATCCCGGTAAAATCTGGGTGTTGGCGTATCGTACACAAAAAGGATTCCAATGACAGGGCAAAGAGTAGAGGTGACAAAAGACACTCCTGTCTTGTCTGACAGTACACCGTTCTCTTTGACCTGTGCGGTAGCCATGGAGTAAATCTGCGAAATCCATTTCAACACGGTATTGCCCATGCCTACGTGCTGTAGCACAGCAAACATTTAACGCCAATCCACCCGATCAAAGACTTTCTCAGCGTCTGTACTCAGAAGAACACAGAGGGTACAGGTTGTATTTGTCACATGTAAAAGTTAAGAACTTTGATTGTGTTGTTTCGTGCCTCACAAGTAGGCACAAAGCCAACCTGGTCTAGGTGAATTAATTTTGGCAGGTGTTGTTGGATCCTGGACGCTAGTATTTTGGTGAAGAGCTTAAGACCAGTATTTAGTAAAGAAATCTTCCTGTAGCTTCCACAAGACATATGATCTTTCCCCTCTTTGGAGAGGACCGAGATGTGAGCCTGTAGTGTCTCTTTGGGCATTGACGCACTAGACCCCAATGCGTTAAACAGATTTACCATAAATTGACCAAGTGATGGCAAAAGAGTTTTATAGTATTGAACGGTGAGGTAGCATTGATAGTTTCAAAAAACTGTTAGATGGGCACCTTAGAGACCACAACATACAGGGTTATACAATGTACGGTTAAAAGCAAACACACACACATCATAGGTTGAACTGGATGGACTGATGTCTTTTTTCAACCTCACCAACTATGTAACTATGTAATGTAACTCAGAAGGACTGTCCCTGGCTTTGGATAAACTCAGTGGGCGATCACCATGAGGCAGTCAGTACTTAATTGGCTTTTTGTTTGCAATCTTCTACTGGCTTTGTTGGGGCCCAGTCTTAAATGGGGTTTAAATTATTACTGTCCCTTTAGGATTGATACTGCAATGTCTTCTCTGGAGACTTTTTACTTTAACACTGACTGTAACTGCATAGCAGACAACGGAACCTGTGAGCTGCACATATGGATCCTGAAGTACCATATTTCTTGATTTCCCCCCTTACTTTCCCACCCCCTTTTTTTATCTTCTTCCAGATTCCTCCCTTGGTGCAGCATGGCCACGAACATTTCCCTACTCAAGGGGCCCTGATACATTACTGCTACCCATCCTGGGAGGTCTTGGTGCCTCAATGTTTTAATGCCATATATGCCTTACTAACCATGTGATGATACCTATCGTTCCCTAAATTACATATTGTCCTTCGGGTCGATCCTGCACTTGTGCGATGTCACACATTTATATGTCGGCCCAGTTTGCATTTATACGAAGGAGCATAGTTAACGGATTTCGTTCCTTTTAGTATTCAGAAACATACTGTGTACTGTTTGGGTTTTCGACTTTTCCATGTTTGTTTTTTTGGTTTTTATTTATTATTATTATTACTCTCTCCCAGCAATACTGCATGAGATGTATGTATTAGTTCTTCGCTGCTCATTTGTGATACTGCCGGGCTGGGTAGTGGGGCCGGGGGCTCACCCCTTGGCTTTCTTAACCCACAACCCCACATAGGCATTTGCTCAAATGCTCAGCCTTACGTTGGCGAGCGTCCTAGCATTTCTTTTCTTTCCTTTAGTACCCTACGGTCTCTCTCTAGATTGACCTTTTGTTCTCTTTATTCCTTAGTTTCCTAACTGCTTGACCTTGCTTTGCTCTCACTGCCCCTCTCTCTCTACTTCTATTTCTTCCCTCCTGCTCCTAATGCACTTTCTATTCTCTTTTCTCAAACTCCCCTTTCTACCCCCCTTTTTTGCAACCCTCCTTAACCTTTTACCTTCCTTCCCTGCACATGGATACCATCAGGATTCTCTTGATTAATGCTAAAGGCATTAATGTCCCAGAAAAGAGACAAATGTTGTTGAATAACCTGAGGAGATCCAAAATTGACATTGCCTTCTTCCAAGAGACCCACTTCAGAGAGGACAAACTCCCATTACTAAAGAGCAGATTTTTCCCTGTGACATATCCCTCTACTAACCCGGAATCCAAATCAAAGGGTTTCTCCATTATTATCTCAGGACAGCTACCGTGGACCTGCATGCACACCTTTTTGGATCCCAACGGTCGTTTTCTATTCCTGAAGGGCATGGATGGGGATGTCAAAGTGACTTTGGCCACTTTTTATGCTCCTAATAGCCAGCAAGATGTGTTCATTACTAGAGGCATGGAGAAGCTCCTCCAGTCCTCTGAGGGTCAACTGATCCTTGGGGGAGATTTTAATACCCCCCTGATCCCTTCTGAGGATTCATCCTTGGGGCTATCCTCTGTACCTTTTAGCACCTGCAAGCGCATAGCGAAATCCCTCCACAGAGTACAACTAGTCGATGTATGGCACTTGACACATCCAGGTGAGCGCGATTACTCGTTTTACTCCCCATCTCATAAACTATACTCCCGCATCGACTATTTCTTGATTCCGCACTGTGAACTACACGCGATTTGTGACTGCTCCATAGGCTTTATTACCTGGTCCGACCACACCCCTGTAGTGGTATCCTATGCGCTGATGGACTTCCATCTATCCAGAACCCGGTCATGGAGGTTGAATGAAACCATCCTTCAAGATGAGACAGTCTTAACAGATGTCACTGCAGAATTAGAACATTTTTTCTGAACCAACACTACTGCAGACTCTGACTCTGGAACTATCTAGGAGGCTCATAAAGCGGGGATTCGGGGAGTGCTTTTTAAGCACGGCTCATGAATCAAGAAACAACGCACAGTGCAATCGGACTCCCTCCTTCAAACCTTGCATGCATTAGAATCCCTCCAGAAACATGCACCATCGCACTCCTTGGAGGGAGAACTTCTGACTCTGGGTAAACAAATCAGCGATCTTCTACGTTACAAAGCCAAAGCGGCGATGCGAATATGTCGTAAGGCTTCATATGAATCCGGGGATAAATGTGGCAGACTGCTGGCCAGAATCCTTCGGGATCAGACTCTGGCGATATATATCCCCAGGATTATTTCTGCCCTAGGTTAAAAATCACATTACCCAGACATATTAGCCAGGAATTTAAAACCTTTTATACATCTCTGTACAATCGACAAGCTCCAACCCCCCAACAGGCTCAGATTGAGGAATACCTAACCTCCTTCCAAATGCCTCAACTGTCCCCTACAATATGCAAAGCTTTGGAGGAACCCATCACCTTAGATGAACTAAAAGGGGCAATAGGTAGCACCAAGGTGGGTAAAGCACCGGAACCTAATCAGGTCCCGGTGCATTACATACCAAGGGCACTTTAGAATGTTCATTGGTTACAGTCCAAAAAAAACCTTGCTATAGGTTACTATACTAATACTGCTTTTGCTGATGTTATTCTCTGCTTAATGTATTTCTGTGGTATAAGTGTCAACTATGAGTCACCATAACCTAAAGCCAATAACTGCTAACCAGTACGGAGTGATAACTCATTCTATCGCCAACTGATAACATTCTTGCATTGTTGCTCACATTTAATTTGTCACAATCTACTCTACTTGTAGTCAACTAGTCTGGTGTCCATTTATGGTGCCTTTTTTTCTTCTCCTAGTTGTGTGCAGCATACTTATATTTGTGCATACATACAGTAGGTGTTTGCAACACCTCTATATCCAGCCAGGTGTGCCAGGGGGGACATAGCTGTGACAGAATACCTTAGAACCCAAAAAAAAATCCAGTGGCTCTTTCGGGGTAAGCGCTACATAAGTGACAGCCTCCCGCACAGTTCTCTACCATTGAACATTCAGCTGTCAGCCAGGAGATTCCCTGACTGAAAGAAAAATGTAAACAGGGATATAGGGGATGCCATCACCCAAATTTGGGCAATGCCCATGTTTGGGAAATTACTTGTCTCTGTTCAGGGTGAGCCTGATTGGGAACTGAGAGATGAGTTCCCTATCAGATCAACTTTACTTTTGATTGACAGTGCATGGCAGTGGGTGGATTTAAAAGGCGCTATTGCATTGACAGTGTGACGGGCACGGCAGCCGGGGAGGGGGTAATGCACTGAGAAAGGAGTGGAGTTCCCTTCTCCAGTGCATACACAGCCATATTTATGTATCTTACAAACAACAGAAATATTATCAGTACATTTACTAGCTAGCCTTCAACAAAACCAAATTAACAATTAACAGGTCATGTTAGAACAGAGGTTTTAGTTGGACACATTTTCAAATTGGCATGCGAAATAGGCACAGGGACACATTGGACACCCAGCAAGAGCACAATGGCAGCTAAAGGTATCCAGTGTGTCTGTGACAGGTACATGAATCAAGAGCAAGCACCAGTACTTTCAGTGCTGCACATCAACAGAATTCTAAAGTGTGTCTACGACACCCTTTATGAATTCCACTGGGTGGGAACACACTGTCATTACTCACTGCTGATTACTCCTATTTTAGGTACTCTAAGTGTGTTGTAAATTATTGTGGATTACAGTCACTATAGAGCACATAGTTTCACTAATTTTTTGCTCCTACTGACATTGATGCAGCACATTTTTCTTTCCAATGACACCCTGACACGGGGGTATTTTTCCTCATACTAATGCAGCAGCCTTTATTCCTTCACCCCTGTTAGCTTCACATTTGCACTGCTTTTAAGCTATTTGGTACATTTTGTGTGCTGTTTGTCTACCCAGAGTCACCGGTATTTTTATCTGCAACTACTATGAGTGTATGTGTATGTCAAGGCAAAAAATATATTTCATACATCTCTGCAAAACATGCATATTTCAACTTTTCTAGGCCTCATGCACACTGGTTTAATTGTAAATGCTGTTTCTCCTGATAGGTAAAATTCAGCGTTAGCATTAGACAGTGCCAAGCTGTAAAGACAGCAGGCCTGTTTTCCCAGGATAGCACGGAGAGACATACAAATGTATTTGTTTCATTGGAAGTCAATGCCTTTCCATGAAATTGTTACAAAGCAACAGTGGGCACCCTACAACAGGTTTGCAGTTTAAAAATGGGCAGATTGAGAAATATGAGCAGTAAGCTATGTTTTTTGGCACAGGTGGAAGGAACCTATAATCTGCTTTGTCTCTAAGAGCCGGTTCACACTGAGGCGACACGACTTCGGGGGGCGACCTGTGAAGTCGCGTGCACCGCTGTGCACCGCGACTTCGGCGCGACTTGCAGGGACTTCACATAATGGAAGTCTATGCAAGTCGCTCCGAGGTCGCCCCAAAGTAGTACAAGTCGCTCCTATTAGAACGGGTCCTGTACTACTCAATGGACCGCGACCGACCGCGGCAGTGTGAATGGGCTCTTACTCTTTTAAGGTACTGAGCATCGAGAGGTGGAGCAGGCAGAGCAGATGACCAAGCCAGAAGGGTTGAGGCAGACCAGAAGATCGGATGAGAGCCTGAGGAACATGCAGATGATTTCCTAATGGTGGCTGAATTGGAGTGGACTTTCATCTGAGCATTTCCTTATGACCAGGAGGACAAGGAAGGAGGACATGGGATTCTCCTCATCTGGAATTGTCTTTCCACAGACTGCGTGGGACATTGCTAACCCTGCTCAAAGAAATGTTGATTGCCTAGAACATACGGAAGTCGAAAGGGATTTTTTTACTCCCATTACAATACGGGGGGGGGGGGGTTTATTTCACTCTTTCTTGGACAAAGGCTTTAAGCGCTATGAGAATTCTATAAAAATCAAGCGGTGGAATGTGTTGCTATGGATATTTGATGATTTTATAGCAAATGTATTTGTTAGTTAGATTCTGTGTTCCCCCATTGATATGCAAATAAATCAGTATGATTGGTTTAGAAGCTAAACATGTAACAAGAAGTATATGTGGGGGAGGTGTTTAGGACTTCTTAATCAAGCATGTGTTCAGACAAAGGAGAATTGTTTTTGGAACACAAAAGGAACAACATGTCTACCCAGAGTCACTGGTGTTCCGTGAAAAAACCCTACCCGTGAAAATTCCCTACCCTCGTCACTTCCGGTGCACCTACGGCGCACCTACATCATGGAACAGCTGAGCAGGTTACCATTGCGCATGCTCAGAGGTCCGGAGGGTAGGGAATTTTGACGTGGTAGTGTGTTGTAACGTTACACCGCATCAGCTGTTGCCACGGTAACATTAAAACATCTCGGCTGCAACATGAAACCATCTCCGCTCCTACCACTGTCACTTCCCTGATCTCGGCTACTAAATGTAAAAGCGGAGGCGGGTCTATGAAAATATAAATCACGGAGCCGAGATCTCCGTGATTTATATTTTCATACACCCGCCGCTTTTACATTTAGTAGCTGAGATCAGGGAAGTGACAGGGGTAGGAGCGGAGATGGTTTCATGTTGCAGCCGAGATGTTTTAATGTTACCGCGGCAACAGGTGATGCGGTATAACGTTACAACACACTACCCCGTCAAAATTCCCTACCCTCCGGACCTCTGAGCATGCTCAATGGTAACCTGCTCAGCTGTTCCATGACGTAGATGCACCGGAAGTGGCACCGGAAGTGACGAGGTATGGAATTTTCACGAGGTATGGTTTTCTAATGTTACACCGGTATTGACTTGATAAGAAGTTTAGACTCTGAGCTAAGAACGATGAAGATTCTATCTTGATTCCATCTTTGAGTAACTGTTTAGGATATTTTTTGCATACACATTGTACATGCTTTTTTGAAAATAATTAGCTTGTGCTGTTGTGGGCATATTTTTGTAACTATGAATCGTGTGATGTGCATGATGTATATAGGGAAAAAAGCATTGAGGAAAGCTAGGCCCCTACGAGAAGTAGAAGTGTATGAATTGTAATTGTCTATGTATGGGATCAACAGGTGGATTGTATCAGTTGTGGATATTTTTAACTGATTCATGACAAATGTTCCCATACATGTGTAATAGTATCTCTCACCCACAGGTGGTTTAGTGAGCTTTTTATGCCGTGTATTTAAAGATGGCTGCCGCATATCCAATTTACCATGCGGTTGTGGGGGGGGGGGGGGGAGCAATCATGTGTTTATGACCCCAATCACAAAATGACCTGTGAGTGGTCAAGATGAATGATTACATCCTGTGGGTGGTCTCTGGTATACAGGACTATAAAAAGAGTCCATAGCATGAGGAATAGTCTTTTTTTTTTTTTTGGTGCTGTGAAAAGACCAAGCATGCAGCCAGGATTTCTTATTGCCCTGTTCCTCCAGCTATCCAGTGTAAGCTCTTGAAATTCAACTACCAGAGCTAAGTATTATTTCATGTTTTGGGATATTGGGAATAGGAGTGTATGTTTAAGTTTTGGTGTTTTGTGTAATGTTTATGGAAAATGTTATGTGTAAGAAGCTTTATTTATTTTGATGTCCAGTAAAGTTTTGTTTTATGCTTTTTATCAAAATTGCTCTTGGTGTGTCTGTTCATTTGAAATATTCACTAGATATTTCAGTGGCTGTCCAGTATACCTTCATTATAAATTTTGTTGTTTCCACATTTGATACAACACCTAAGTTTACAAGTGTACAAGAAAAGAAATAGCCTTTAAAACACTATACTGTATATGTAAAATTATTAAATAAAGAGCATCCATGTATCTACAGTGTAACCTTTACAGAAAATCAATAGCCCTGTTAGGTTATTCACAATTAAAAATAAATCTTATGGGTTGAGTCAAATTTCATCCATAAAGATTTAGAGATTTATGAGTCTAAACTTCAAAGGGAGTGGACATTTTCTGCGTATGAGGTCACAAATAAGAATTTTTCTGCATGCTGGTGGGTGGGCCTGGTTTAAAGTATATGTGAGCCTTAACCTTGTACAACAACCAATTCAGTTTAAAGTAGAAATGGAAGACAAAACATTTTAGTGTATATAGAGTATCTCACAAAAGTGAGTACACCCCTCACATTTTTGTAAATATTTTATTATATCTTTTCATTTGACAACACTGAAGAAATTACACTTTGCTGCAATGTAAAGTAAGGGGGGTACAGCTTGTGTAACAGTGTAAATCTGCTGTCCCCTCAAAATAACTCAATACACAGCCATTAATGTCTAAACCGCTGGCAACAAAAGTGAGAACACTCCTAAGTGAAAATGTCCATATTGGGCCCAAAGTGTCAATATTTTGTGTGGCCACCATTATTTTCCAGCACTACCTTAACCTTCTTGGGCATGGAGTTCACCAGAGCTTCACAGGTTTCCACTGGAGTCCTCTTCCACTCCTCCATAATGACGTCAGGGAGCTGGTGGAGTTGTTAGAGACCTTGTGCTCCTCCCCCTTCTATTTGAGGATGCCCCACAGATGCTCAATAAGGTTTAAGTCTGGAGACATGCTTGGCCAGTCCATCACCTTTACCCTCAGCTTCTTTAGCAAGGCAGTGGTTGTCTTGGAGGTGTGTTTGGGGTTGTTATCATGTTGGAATACTGCCCTGCGGCCAAGTCTCCAGAGGGAGGGGATGATGCTCTGCTTCAGTATGTCACAGTACATATCAGCATAAATGGCTCCCTCAATGAACTGTAGTTTCCCAGTGCCAGCAGCACTCATGCAGCCCCAGACCATGACACTCTCACCACCATGCTTGACTGTATGCAAGACACACTTGTCTTTGTACTCCTCAACTGGTTGCTGCCCCGCACGCTTGACACCATCTGAACCAAATACGTTTATCTTGGTCTCATCAGACCACAGGACTTGGTTTCAGTAATCCATGTCCTTAGTCTGCTTGTCTTCAGCAAACTGTTTGCGGGCTTTCTTGTGCATCATCTTTAGAAGAAGATTCCTTCTGGGAAGACAGCCATGCAGACCAATTTGATGCAGTGTGCGGCGTATGGTCTGAGCACTGACCGGCTGACTTCCACTCCTTCAACCTCTGCAGCAATGCTGGCAGCACTCCTACATCTATTTCTCAAAGACAACCTCTGGATATAATGCTGAGCACGTACATTCAACTTCTTTGGTTGACCATGGCGAGGCCTGTTCTGAGTGGAACCTGTCCTGTTAAACTGCTGTATGGTCTTGGCCACCCGGCTGCAGCTCAGTTTCAGGGTCTTGGCGATCTTCTTATAGCCTGGGCCATATTTATGTAGTTGTAGAGCAACAATTATTTTTTTCAGATGCTCAGAGAGTTCTTTGCCATGAGGTGCCATGTTGAATTTTCAGTGACCAGTATGAGAGAGTGAGAGTGATAAAACCAAATTTAACACACCTGCTCCCCATTCACACCTGTGACTTGGTAACATTAACGAGTCACATGACACCGGGGAGGGAAAATGGCTAATTGGGCCCAACTTTGACATTTTGACTTAATGTTCAGTGTTGTCACATGAAAAGATATAATAAAATATTTACAAAAATGTGGGGTGTACTCACTCTTGTGAGATACTATGTATGCATATATATATATATATGTATATATATATATATATATATATATATATATATATAATCATATAACCTGCTGCATAAGAGGCTTAGAGAACTGGAGGTGGAGACTTCTTGTGATGATGGGGGGAGGGGGTGTGGCAACAACAGTATAAACGGAGCACGGCACAGTCCAGTGTAAAATGTAGATACAGGAATACACTGTGATTAGCTGGGCGGTGGGCTTTGGCAGCAGGAGACAATGAAACAGCAGTATATTGTTCTTATCAGTGAAGAACTGTAAGGGGGGGGGGGGTTTATATCACCAGAAGTCTGACCATTGGGGGACAGGGAGGCTGTGCTCCCAAGTAGAATGCAAAGAAAAAACCTGACAACATTTCGATGGATGTGCTTCCATGCACTGGTATGGTCAGTTTGAAATGAGAATGTAGGAGGACTGGCATAATCACGAGGTATTTTTACACATAGGAAGTGTAGTGCTACCCCCAAAAGAGCTGCTTGGTAATTTGCGTTCTCTGTTCGGTGCCTCGACTCCAAGAACAACCTCAGCCCTTCTGGCACACCTGCCTGAGTGAAAGTTACTGCAGGCACTTAGGAACAAAAGTGTGGTTACCTTTAACTTAACTGTGAGTTAATATCAGGAAGTAGAAACAAGAATGTTTAGTAGTAAATTACATAGTTACATAGTAACATAGTAGTTGAGGTTGAATAAAGACAATAGTCCATCCAGTTCAACCTGTGTAGGTGTGTGTGGCCATAATCATCTCTCATACCCCTGAATGTTCTGATCACTGAGATGTACGTCCAAGAGTCTTTTGAAAGCAACCATACTTCCCGCAGAAACCACCTCTTGTGGTAGAGAATTCCACAATCCTGTAGCCCTAACAGTAAAGAACCCCCTGCATTGTATGCCCTCGAGTCCTCATGCAATATTTTTGACTGAATAGCTTTTTTTCTATGCTGAGATCACCATTGAGGTATTTATAAATTGCTATCATGTCCCCCTCTCAGGTGTCTCTTCTCCAGGGAGAATAAATCAAGCGATTGCAGACGCTCTGCATAATTAAGGTCCTCCAATCCCTTAATTAGTTTAGTTGCCCTTCTCTGGACTCTCTCCAGCTCCAACACATCCCAAATTAACTCAATCTATTGGTATTGGTTGGAGTAAATGGTGGTTTGAGCATAAATAAGCATACAGAAGATAGATTCAGACATAGTCTGCTAGACAGGATAATCACTAGAATAGAGTTCTGTACCACTAAAGCGGGATTAACTCATGAATCAGCAAAGTCAGTAATAAATAGAGTAATACAGGCATTAACTGCCATGTGATTAGTAATACTACAACTAGTCTACAGTGCTCTTTAGGAGAATGGCTAGGATGTGGTGCAATGTTCCTTAAGAGGTACCACTTAGCATAGGCAATAAGAGAAGGCCTCTGTGTAGCAACTGTAAGGGAAATATTTTAGGCCCAACTCTTCAGCCAGCTAGCGCTGGGGCCCAATTGTACTGTTGGTACATATGAGAATAGTCCCAGTCAAGCCTGGAGACAGCAAAAAGGCTACTAGATAGATTTATGGTCAATTCATAAGGGACTCAGTCTCTCTAGCAGCAAATAGTAAACCCCCACAACAGCAGATCACTAGTCCCAGTGATATTACAGTTCAGCCTCCAGTCAAATACAGCAATTAGTCTACTCTCTACTCTGCAACAAAGTGACTCTGTCTGTAGGCACCCCCAAACTCAGCACTCCTAATCCTGCTCAGGTCACCGACATGCAGCATCAGTGGTGCACATTGGACAGTAATGTGCACTCTCTGGTCCCCCTCACAGCAAGAGCAAGCTGTGTCATGTACAGCCTGAGAAAATGCAGCTCTTTCTCTCTTTCTGGCAACCTCTCTCTGGGAAATGCAGTTCAAAAGCTCTTGATTACAGTAAAGTCTCTCTCCTCTGGACTACAGTTCCCACAGTTTAGTGCTGCCTGACTCAGTCCACTGAACTCTTTCTGCTCAACAGCTCCCTCTTCTCACTGATACAACTGTTAACCAGTTATAAACGATTGAAATAACATACACTTTAATATGCAAAACATCTCACTCACGATGTTATTCTCCATTGTTGCCAAGTAATTTCATATAGCTTTTAGAATCATTTTTTTCATAATCCCAAAATTAAAAGCTTTCAGTAATTAAAATCAGTATCTATGTTTATTCCAAAGTATATTTGATTAAAAGCATATATACGTACTATAAAGTGACTGCAAAATAACTTTTTCATTATTATAAACAAAACATGTCATGGTCTGAAAACTCCTTATTTTGGGCTAGAAATGTAATGTAAACCTGTTATAAGAAATGCCAATTGTGCAATATTTGACCAATGTTAGTTGTGTGTCTGTTTTGCTTACACGACATTAGAAAAGTCAAGTGCATATTTGACTTTAGTCACTTGTAGACAGGTTGAAATGTGTTAGATCTAGCAAGTTAGCGGCTGGCCAGGCTAGAGAAAAGGGTAACTGTTATAAGCTCAGTTCCTGGGCTTTTTGGTCCTGGCCAGCCCATTTTTGCCATAAAAAGAGGGAATACTGAGGCCCAGGAGCCCTTGATAGCTGATTCATTTGGTTCTGTTCCCGCTTGCTTTTAGAGGTACTGGGCCTGCTGAGACTAGCAGTCCACTGAGGACTCTGGGACTTTCGGAGACATCCAAGCCATGACAAATGCCAATATGTACTTTCACATCATGGAGGTTTGCCTGGGTAGTCAAACTACAGTAGTTAGTATAGCGCTCTCTAGTGTGCTAGAAATAGTGTAGGTTGCGTTAGAGTAGGTAAATTTAGTTTAGCTCAGGGCTAAAGCATGAGCTGTGGAATGTGGATCGGGGTTCAGTGACTCAGGGCTGAAAGACACATCCTGACAGCTCATCTGGAGCCTCCCCAGAGCTAGTGGGCAGGAGGATAGGAGGAGTTTCCTGGAATATTTATGAGACCTTGGCCTATCCCCAGTAGTGGGCTAGCAGGGGAAAGAGTTTACCTTATAAATAGGTATCAGCAGGGTAGCCGGTGGAAGGAGATACAGTGCTGAGGAGGCTGTCGGTGAAGTGCTAAAACAACAAGGGGCTGCAAATATCTGCCTGTAAAGGGCCATTGCTAGATCTGACCTGAGAGCCTGTCAGATCAACTAACAGTGATTCAGCGGGAGCCTGCAAGCAAGTGTGTGCAGGAGGAATGTTGAGGAGCCTGTATATAAACTGATATAGGAGGATGTCCCTGACGTTGTTACCAAAGTTTTGCTCCCATCCCCATCCAAGTTATTAACCCTCAATAAATAGCGAAAACAAAGTCATGGACTGTTCTTTGATCCCAGAGTGCCTGTGAAAATTTGGTGTGAGTTGGGGATACAAGTTAATTTGCGGCTCTTTTGGGGGTGCGCTATATTAGTTTAGGGAGGAGGACGCTGTTCGTTAAAACTGTTATACTTGCTCCGTAAAGCTACATCAACTGTTCTAAGCCTGGTCTGAAGTTATTCAAAGGGCTGCATGTTGGTTCTGTCTTATCTAAAGAACCAGGGTTTGTATACCACTATAGGGTATAAAGTAACACCACTACAAAGGGTTGACTCGGCAATACAAAGAAGAGGAGTGTCCGTTGCTAAGAGTAACCTAAGTTCAAGAAACCAGTCATTAGGCATGGTACCTGATGGGGTGGCGGGTTCTCTGATAGCAATGGGGTCATTGTCTGACAGGCTCAGCACTTCCCTCCTAACACAATACACAAGTTAGGCCCCTTTGACTTTGGGAGCACTCTGCCTGCTCAACTGGGAATCCCACTGAGCAGGCAGGTGGCTTGTCTGTGTGCTCTCCACTCATGCAGAGTGGGCACAGACACAGCCTGCTGTCCTCTATGGGTGGTCAAATGTAAATGAACTGCCTGTCTGTTTACACTCGATGGCCATCTGATCCGATCCCCTAGACAATCCTTCTGTATTTAGGATCAGATTGGCTGTCGGCAGGTGTATACAGACATATGTCCGTTGACACCAGCTGCTCCATAGAGGGCAATGGATTGGGTCGCCTAAAAAATGGACAAGTGGACCCGATCGGTCTGCCTATGTGAAAGGGGCCTTTCAGTGTGTAGTGACATGGAACAAGACATTTCACAGAGGAGCTCTGTACGTTTTATTACTGCACACAGTGAAGTTCATGTCTAAGTCAGGGAACTGCCTAAATGTTAGATTCTTCACATGACCGAATTCTTTGCCTGGTGGATTGATGAGCGCACTCTGCAGGAAAGGTACCCCGTTGTGCAGCGGGAAGTAGGCCCTGCCCACACACTGATTTAAAAGTCTGAAGAAAGAGGACAGCCAGAAATCATTATCACAAAAAAAAGCCAGTTTCTGTACAATCTTTTTTTTGATTTATCAGGAATTATATAGAACAAGGACCTGCCAAAACAATCCAATCAGGGAGGCATTGCCCCTACTTAATTTTTAGTAAACTTATAAGGAGATTGCAATTTAAATTGTACCATATATGACTCGATTTACATTGCCTTAGACCTCTTGTACTTGGGCTGTTTGTTTTTCTCCTCTGATTGCCAGATTCCCTGCCAAGAAAAAAACCTGCTTCAAAAATGCACCTAAAGCCGTGTATTGCACACGTGTTTAGACCCGTTTAGGTGCGCCAAGTGTTTGGGCATTACTAGATTCCCTTTGCTAGAATATGAAATTAGTGTAGTGTTTTTCTGCTCAAAAGTTCTTCTCCTGAACACGTTGGTGATGTTTTTTTTTTTTTTTTTTTAGCCTGTAAACGCTCCTCTTCTAATTCGCCTGTAAACGCTCATCTGTGCAGGGTAGCCGGTGGAAAGAGATACAGTGCTGAGGAGGCTGTCGGTGAAGTGCTAAAACAACAAGGGGCTGCAAATCTCTGCCTGTAAAAGGCCATTGCTAGATCTGACCTGAGAGCCTGTCAGATCAACTAACAGTGATTCAGCGTTTGGCACGGTACCTGGAAGCAGGTGGAGATCACTGGAGTGGCAGTGTCTACTTCAGTGATTTCCAGCTTATAGGGTCATCAGCAAGGAGTGGTATATACTGTACATATTGTAGTTACACTGGTCCAAGCTGGACCAATGTAACTATGTATAAAATACACCATACCTGGAATTTCTCTTTAAATATGTGTAAAACTTCTTATGTTTGAT
Source organism: Pelophylax lessonae (assembly GCF_965119305.1). Classification (NCBI taxonomy): domain Eukaryota; kingdom Metazoa; phylum Chordata; class Amphibia; order Anura; family Ranidae; genus Pelophylax; species Pelophylax lessonae. The sequence continues at coordinate 119,374,024 of NC_138772.1, forward strand.
TTGGCACAGATGTATGCTTACTGAAATTCTTACCTTGGAGCTCTAAACCACTTTCAGGAATCCCACAATTTAATGCAGGAGCCTCTCTGTCTCTGTTTGGAATCCCAGGGGGTGGCTGGCCAGAGGTGCAAGCTGAAGCAAAGTGAGGATTTCAGGAAGTGTTTGGTTGGATACAGAGGATTCTATGTAGGTACCTTTCAGAGCCTACAGTATGTTGAGCTTGGAAATGTCTTTGTATTTTTTTCATATGCGTTGCCTTTCCAATGCTCCTTGCTGCAGTGACCAGTTAAAGGTGAGGGCAGTAACCACTTGTTTGTAGTTGTACTATGAATTATATTGGCCAGGCAACGTACTGACACCTTTGCTGCCATAGTGCTATGGGCTGGGTGCTCAGTGTGCTCCTGTGAAGAAGGGGTGGGCTCCCTTCAGGTTTATCTGCCCTACACCTGTCCATCTAAATGCATGTGCTTCCATTGTTGGAGACTCACAGAAATGAGAGTTTAGGTCCACAGAAAATGGGGTGCCTTGCTGGGGCTCTGTGGCTTATGCATGTATTTGCAAATGTGGGCAACTAAACCCCTGTTTTTAATGCATACTGTTGGACAGGTCAATTCGGTTGGTCGCAGACTGGTTCCAAGTTGGAAATGTCTTTGTTTTTTTCATATGCGTTGCCTTTCCAATGCTCCTTGCTGCAGTGACCAGTTACAGGTGAGGGCAGTAACCACTTGTTTGTACCTTTCAGATCCTATAGCCCACTGCTGGACTCCTCTTAGCCTCATACGTGTACACATCTTTATAGCTTTTTTGGCACACGAAAGAACACATGAAGTTATTTTTATGTTACTAACAGATTTTACTCCTTTTTTCAATAGTTCTGTAAAAAGTAATAAACTATTTCTGTAGGAAAAAATGATAAAACGTAAACTATAATTTATCAAAGTAATGATAGTCAAGATAAACACACATAACCTTTTACATTGTCAATATCCATGTGAACAAATAATAAAAATTATCAGAATAATTGATTTTTCAATATTTGTCTTATGGACATTTTCACGTGCAAATAAAAGCCTGTAGATCTTTAGCCGTGACCCTTGAATTCTATATCATTTGTGTGAAGATTGTAGGGTGTGCCAGTGCACTGATCTTTGTAAAATGACCACTAAAAAAGTGTAGCTGTGATGCTGAATTCCTTTTATTTGTAAACCATTTGCCTGACTGTGAATTGGTTTTCTTTCAAGTATCAAAAAAAAAGCTTTTCTTCCAAAGCCCTCAGAAGTCCCTTTTTGATTGGACCTTGCTGCATTTCAAGGGAATTTAGTTGTTAAATATGAATCAAGTCAGAACAAATCTACATCTGAAATTATTGGCTTCAGCGCAGCCTGGGAAAAAAAAGGCCCACTGGTCACAGTCCAGGATCAGGCTAGGAGACCAATAGTAATAGCAAGAGAGAGGCTCCCACCAACCAGCTGGGTATATACACAAGCAGATGACCCTGGTGGATGACGCAGGCTCATCCAAGGTACAGGATCCAAGCACAAACAGGTATTCCTGATGGTGGGGATGGGTTTTGCTGCATGTTAGGACCAGGTCGCAGCCCTCAGGATTGCCTCACCAGGAGGTGAGCAAGCCGGAGGCCAGTAGCAGTTATAGCAGGTAGGGATCAAGCAGAAGCGTAGTCAGTAAACAAACCAAAGGTCAGTAATAGGTGGTTGCTGGTTGCAAACAAGCAGAAGCGTAGTCGAGGAGCAAACAAAAGGTCAGTAACGAGTGGTAATGGAGATAAGGACAGCTGCAGGTATGCAGAGGAGTAAGATATCAGCTGGGCAGAGCTCAAACATCTGGCAAACAGGATATGCGAAAAGGCATGGCTTGAATAGGAAGTACATCGGATGAGCAAAGAGTTCAAGGTTCCCCAGAAACAAGGAACAAAGCGAGATTATCCAAGGGTTCTGAGAAGATGCTGTCCAGCATTTCAGGAGGCTCAGCAAGGAGAGCTACTGCTGGACTCAGCAGAGGATGTGGGTTCAAATCCCATTGCTGACAACATTCAGGGAACTATAAAGGACTGCTGGAACTATGGGGGAAGTAGTCCCCTAGAGACAGCTTCTATTAAGAAAAGTACTGAAGGGGACTAGAAGCCCATGGAGGGATGGTGTGTTGAGAAAGAAAGGAGAATCTTGGGCTGGGGGAGTCTCATGTGGGAAGTAGGAGGTGGTGGTGCTGCTGGATCAGAGATGCTACTTGTTGCCAGGGTTTGCTGCTTTTTCAGAGTGGGCCTGTGCTACATTTCCTCATAGGCCCCTGCTGTCAGAGGAGAGGGGCATCAGTGGAAGAGATTGTTGCTACAGCATCCAGAGTTGCTAAAGATCAGAGAGCGGGAAGAGGGGGCTTCACAACAGACCTCATTACCTTCCTTTTAAAGGTGAAGCATCACTTGAAAATAAATAAAGCGGATTTAAAAAAAAAAAAGGTAAAGCACCATCCCAACTTGGGAAGTAGTTTGTATATTTACACCCTTTACTGTGGGATTGTAAATTTGCTTATGTGCTCCAAAGCAGGACTATGGGCTGCAATGTTTAGTACCACGCTGGGAGAAGTTTTAGAGAGACTCTAGGACTTTTTACCCTCTAGACGAGTATCACTGTTAGTTAGAACCCACCCAGATTTAGGATTTAGATTCCCTAGAGGGAATTGGGTCCAGAATTTTTTGGTTCTTCCACTGTCTTTGTTGTATTGTACAAATTTCTTTTACTTTGTGTCAGTTTATTGTTGTTGCAGTGTGTTTTTTTCCTTGTTGGGTGTGTAGCTCGAATAAATTGACTTCTTCAGCCTTGGTGTGTCAGAGAATGTGGCATTGCCGGAAGGGGTTGTGTCTATCTGAAATCAGAGAACAGCAGCGGCTTCTCTGACAAAGGTAAGTACTACAATTATTATCTATATTAATTATTAAAGCAAATCTCCCACTCAGCTTCTAATAATGTAAGTTGTATGTTTTGTTTGTTAATTAAAGTTGTACTTTTATTGATAACTTAGATGAAGATTCAATTTCATTTTGGGCGCCATTTGGGCAGCAATCCAGAAAATTTCAAGGGTTCAAAAACTTTTTCTCACAACCGTACTTTACAGTAATGATAATTCTTCATTCAGCTATATGATAAAACAGAAAAAACTACAAAATGAAAATGACAGCTCAGGTAAACAAAGAGAATATATTTTATATATACAGTCTGAACAAACGTAAGTATGCTGAACAAAAGAGTGTATGTAAACAGAGCAGCAGAGGGGGAGGGTGATTTACCTTTGAAAAGTATTGCATTGGTTAACAACTGGTATTACTAGATTCTAAAGATAAATTTGCTGTAATGTGAGATTTCTCAGTAGCTGTTCAATATGAGTATTCTATATTCATCCCTGGAAACCAAGGGTTCTAGTAAAAGCATTAGAGCAAATTCATCACTTTGTGCCTGTAAATAGCAGATCAGGAAAATGCAGAACTTTAAACTTCATTTTAGTGCTGTGAAAAGGAATTACAGTAGGAACCCTACTGCTGCACCCTATTTCTTCTAAACTGCTGTAAGCAAAGGCTTAAAATCACACTGCAAGACACAATAGAGCAATGGCTCAACTGCCAACAATCACTGATCAATTAGATATATTTGTTTTGCATGAAAAAGTGCTTTAGGTATAAATGGACCTTTATTGGTGCACAGAAAAAACTGAAACCTTTGCAATTCATACAAGGAGTACTGCGTCTGCTTTTCAGTTTTTCAGCCAGGAATTTTCATAGCACATTATTTTCTGGCAATCTAGTGATCTAAGAATACCTACTTGTAATTCGAGAAAAGTATTGGCAAACATACCCATAGCAGGCTCTTTGTTGTTTCATGTTAAAAATAGCCTAATGTATAGAAAAAAATCACGAGTATACTGTTTACTGTCAATTCAATGCAAACCTGCCTCCAACAGCAAGAAGGGAGTCATAAGCTGGATGCACAATGCCCGATGGGCAAATCAGAGTCATCTAAATGAGTACTGTTGACCCTGAGGAGTGAGAGAGAGTCATTAGGGAGCTGGTTTCCAACACAGTGGTGCTCCCAAGGGAAAGAAAAGGATATTAAGGGAAGATAGCTTTACAGTGAAGTGCAAGTTGCGGCTTTCATGTTTGACTGTTGTGGACCTTTCACTATATGTGATGGGCGAAGTATGCCAATTGGATAGCATGTCTATGTGATGTGATGTGTTCTTTAACCACTTAAGCCCCGGAAGATTTTACCCCCTTCTTGACCAGGGGGTATTTTGCGATTCGGCACTGCGTGAATTTAACGGACAATTGCGCGGTCATGTGACAAATTTGATGTCCTTTTTTTCCCACAAACAGAGATTTCTTTTGGTGGTATTTGATCACCTGTGCGATTTTTTGATCATGTGCTATAAACAAAAAAAGAGCGTCAATTTTGCAAAAATAACAATATTTTTCACATTTTTTTATATGAAATTCCCAAAAAAATGTAAAAATCTAAATTTTTTAACATTTTCGGCCAATTTGTTTTATCGCAAAAATCGCAAAAAGCGTATTTTGATTGGTTTGCGCAAAAGTTATCGCGTTAACGAACTAAGGGAAAGATTTTTGTCATTTTTGTTTTTTTTTTAACGCGTAATGGCGGCGATCTGCGTTTTTTTTGCGCGACTGCGACATTGGGGCGGGCAGATCGGACCCTTGACTGACAATTTTTACACTTTTGGGGTTACCAGTGACATTTCTACAGTAATCAGTGCTATACATATGCACTGTTACTGTAAAATGACACTGGTAGTGAAGGGGTTAACTTTTTTTTGAGAGGGAGGGGTGGTGTGTGTCCCTAGGGGCGTGATTCTAACTGTGATTGGCTGTGCCTTGAGCTGTAGGAACAGTGATCAATGGTCCTACATAGTAGAACCGTATGATCACTATTCCTACACAGGGGAGAATGACAGGCGGCTTGTTTACATCAGCTGCCTGCCTTTCTCCCGCTGTCACGGACGATCGTGAGTGCCCGGCGGACATCGGGTCCGCCGGGCACACGCGCGGGGGGGTCCGTGACCGAGCGGGAGCGCGCCAGAGCCTCACAGGCTAGTGACGTACCCATACGTCACTTTGCCTGCGAGGGGCTGACCGCCACAGTATATGTACTTGCGGCGGTCGGCAAGTGGTTAAGAACACCAGTAAATTGCGGAAACTATACCTTTATGTGGACATGCCATTTTTAGGAAAATAAAGGCTAAGGACTGGGGATTTTGTGGGAAGGCCTGTGGCAAGAAGTTGGGAACAGTATGGCGGAGGCTTTGGGGCAAGAGCAGTTAGTTGTTGTCCTATTCAAAAAGAACCAGGTCGAGAGCTTGAGTAATTTGGAACCAACAGTCAGCCAATCATAAACCACCTTACAAGGTGTACTCTTGTCTGCCAGAGAAGAACTGGGAAGGACTGAAACACTGCTAGGGATTTCATTGCAGCAGGGGCTCTGTTTTGTCAGCCCAGTAGAAAGTTAGTAGCTGCATGCATTTCTAGCTTGATTATTGGGTATTTTTCTATGATTTTCATTGTTTGTAAAGAGACAAGGTACAGTGCCTCCGGAAATTATTCGCAGCGCTTCACTTTTTCCACATTTTGTTATGTTACAGCCATATTCCAAAATAGATTAAATTCATTATTTTCTTCAAAATTCTACAAACAATACCCCATAATGACAATGTGAAAGAAGTTTGTTTGAAATCTTTGCAAAGTTATTTAAAAAAAATGAAAAAAATCACACTTACATAAGTTTTTTTTTCACAGCCTTTGCCATGACTCTTAAAATTTAGCCCAGGTGCATCCCATTTCCACTTATCATCTTTGAGATGTTTCTACAACTTGATTGGAGTCCAACTGTGGTAAATTCAGTTGATTGGACATGATATGGAAAGGCCCACACCTGTCTATATAAGGCCTCACAGTTAGCAGTGCATGTTAGAGCACAAAACAAGCAATGAAGTCCAAGGAATTGTCTGTTTGAAACCTCCAAGACAGGATTGTAGGGAGGCACAGTTCTGGAGAAGGGTACAGAAAAATTTCTGCAGCATTTAAGGTCCCAATGAGCACAGTGACCTCCATCATTTGTAAATGGAAGAAATTTGGAACCACCAGGACTCTTCCTAGAGCAGGCCGCCCGGCCAAACTGAGCGAATGGGGAAGAAGGGCCTTAGTCGGGGAGGTGACTGGTCACTCTGACCGAGTTCCAGTGTTTCTCTGTGGAGAAAAGAGAACCTTCCAGAAGAACAACCATCTCTGCTGCACTCCACCAATCAGACCTGTATGGTAGAGTGGCCAGATGGAAGCCAATCCTCAGCAAAAGGCAAATGGAGTTTGCCAAAAGGCACCTGAAGGACTCCCTTAAGACCATGAGAAACAAAATTCTCTGGTCTGATTAAACAAAGATTGAACTCTTTGGCCTGAATGGCAAGCGTCATGTTTGGAGGAAACCAGGCATTGCTCATCACCTGGCTAATACCATCCCTGCAGTGAAGCATGGTGGTGGCAGCCTCATGCTGTGGGGATGTTTTTCAGCAGCAGGAACTGGGAGACTACTCAGGATCGAGGGAAAGATGAATTCAGCAATGTACAGAGACATCCTTGATGAAAACCTGCTTTAGAGCGCTCTGGACCTTAGACTGGGACGAAGGTTCATCTTCCAACAGGACATTGACCCTAAGCACACAGCCAAGATAACAAAGGAGTGGCTATGGGACAACTATGTAAATGTCCTTGAGTGGCTCAGGCAGAGACCAGACTTGAACCCGATTGAACATTTCTGGAGAAATCTGAAAATGGCTGTGCACCGACACTCCCCTTTCCAATCTGATAGAGCTTGAGAGGTTTTGGAAAGAAGAATGGGAGAAACTGCCCAAAAAAAGGTGTGCCAAGGTTGTAGAATCATTCACAAAAAAGACTTGAGGATCTAATTGGTGCCAAAGGTGCTTCAACAAAGTATTGAGCAAAGGCTGTAAATACTTATATAAATGGTATTTTTTTTTTCGCTTTTTTTAAATAAATTTGCAAATATTTCAAACGAACTTCTTTCATGTTGTCATCATGGGGTATTGTTTGTAGAATTTCGAGGAAAATTATGAATTTAATCCATTTTGGAATAAAGCTGTAACACAACAAAATGTGGAAAAAGTGAAGCGCTGTGAATACTTTACGGATGCACCGTATAAGGAAAATTACATATATTGGAGAGATGTACTACATACTGTATGTTTTTTTTTTTTTTATCTTATCCAAATATACAGTTTCAATAATACCAAAATGATGTGTCTCCTCCTATAAAGTCTTGTTAAAAAATTTACTTCTTTGCCTTATGTGTATTAATTATCAAAATGTGGTTTCTTCTTTTGATATTCTGTAGCAAGCAACGATTAAAGGTCCCCTTCCTTTGTGTAATTAATTCAAAGTATTGCATAAACAGTCTCACCAATCTTGCTTAACCAGAAATAAGGAAGGCCAGGTGGATCAAGGCAAACCTGGAACAAGGCAGAAAATCCCTGTGGTTTCTGGCAGAGTCAAAAGGCAGCAAAAAACGAAAATGATCAGCTATCATGAGATACCTTGTAATAGTAAACTAAAAGTGTTTAGGAGCTCCACTCTAATTACAGAATAGGATAATTGGTTTAAAACAAGAAGCTGCTAAAATATTATATTCAATTGACACTTTACTTATTTTCCTGTGAAGAGATATCAGCTTATATACCAGCAGCTATCCCAACACCTTACAACAGCTATTCCCAGCCACGGTTATGTGGAAGCTTAAAGTTCCTCTAGAGCTTTGGCTGAATGACCTGCCATTTGTTGGTGCATGCATATGAATAGCTCAACCCCACTTGGCAGAGCCAACTGCATGACACCAAGGATCTTTTTATCTGTCTATAAGGGTGACTACCACTCTAAGAAAGGCATTCTTCCCATTGATTACCAACAAATTGGTTTAGCAGGGGTTCCCTAGGACCTGAAAATTAATGAACTAAATCCCATCCACACTACAGTAGTTTTACTGCGGCACCCGTGCACCTAATCATGTATACAGTATATAAATACATAATCTGGCACTTCTAGGTAGGGGACGTGCGTTTGTGCTGCCAGTGGCGTGTTTCCGCTGTGAACACACACAGCTGGAGCTCAGCGGCGAGTACCACCAGCAGCCACAGGTGATCGAGCAGAGAGGCAGAACGGTAGTCTGCCTATGTAAAGAAGACAGATCGCTGTTCTGACAGGAGGGAAGGCATGTATAGCACTGCCCCCACAGGAACTGCTAAATATGGTCTTTACTGCCTCCCCTGGTTACCAACACATGAACAAGTCTCTGGATCTCTCCTTGTTTCCAATGGCTCGTCACACGAATGAGCAGTCTAGGGAGTGTTGTTTGTTTTGTAGATTATTGATCATTTGGTATGGGAGAAGGGGATAGTGGGATACTCCAATTGAACTATTGGATATAGGTTTAAGGACTTCTATCTTCAAAACTCAGCTTGAAAAGATATGGAACAGCCAGGCTGTTACGCCACACTACCACTAGTGTGGATGGGATTAAGTCTATTGTTCTTTTTGCTCTCTAACAAGATGACTTGATGGACGATAATCTATCTTCAGGTTACTCTCTCTCTCTCTAGCATCCTCTTTCCATTGACACTGGTCCACTGACTATCCTAGGAGCAGGGGTGGCTCCCCCTCAGGTCAGGCCCCTTGACACAAGTTTCTGTACTCACGGTACTGCAGAGACAGATCCCCCAGTGTCTCCCCTCTCAGTCAGCTTCCCTGGACCTCTGAGTTCAGCTCCTCACTGCTACTCCTCCGGCCCTCGGGACGACCCCAAAGTAGATCCAACGTCAATCACATCGCCCGCTGCTCCGCCAGACCCGAAAAAGAAGAAGAAAACAAAAACCCTAAAGCCCTGATAAAGGCTTCCGCAGACTGCCAGCATGCTCTTGGCCAGTGACGTCACAAGGGGGTGCAGCCACCCAGGGACGTCACCAAGCAACCCCTCCCCTAAGCTATTTAAGCTTTGTCAGATGGAGGAGCAGGCAGTTGGCGGGAGCCGTTGTGGGGGCCGGAGATTTTTTTTCTCTTCTTCTTTTTCAGGTTCAGCAGTGCAGCAGGCGTCGTGATTGACGTTGGATCTACTTAGGGGGGGGGGACATTTATAAAAAAAAAAATTTAATAAAGGAATTGTCAAAAACTGTGTGTGCTTTTATTTCTTTTTGAGAAAGGGAGTTCCAGATTCTGATAAGCCCCCCACCCACAGACCCCACAGTTGTGGGGAAGAGGCCCTTGTCCCCATCAACAAGGGGACAAGGTACCCCCCCCCCCATGTTAAGGGTGAGTGGTCTGGTATGAGTTGGGGGGGGGGGCGCTTGCTTGTCCCCTCCCTTTCCTGACCTGCCGGGCTGCATGCTCGGATAAGGGTCTGGTATGGATTTTGGGAGGATTTTTTTAAATTTTGGCGTGGGGTTCCACATACCAGACCTGAAGGGCCTGGTGTGCATTGGGAGGGGGGGGGGGGCACGCTGTATTTTTTTCAAACTTTTTCTTTGCCAGCATTTTTTCTTTACATTTAGCAGTCAGCGGGGAATCCCCCCCCCCTCCTTCCACTGCTTTCCTATCCAATCGGGAAACCCGATCCACCAGTTGATCATAGAGGCAGAACCGTTCTGTCCGCCTCTATGATATAGGAGACAGGAATCGATCAGCATACATCACTTCAGGTTTTCCCTGCGCCATTTTTAATAATAGAAAACATTTGATAAAACTGATCTTGGTGTGATCATATGATTTTAAAGGCAGAGGAAGGATCTGGGGGTCTTTTTGACCCCAGATCTCTCCATAAAGAGTACCTGTCACTGACTAATGTTGTCACAAGGTATGTACAGCAATAAAAATGATTTAAAAAAATTTAAGCAATAGTGTAAAGGTAAAAATAAATAAATAATTGAAAAACCATTTTGAAAGCATCCTCCTTCTCCCGCTATGCTCGCGCACAAAGGTGAACGCACACATTGGTCCCGCACACACGCAAACAAAGATCATCCCACACATGTGAGATATCATCACAAACACCAGATAATAATAATAATAATGGGCAATAGTTCTAGCTCCGGACCTCCTGTTTAAATCTAAAGTGGTAGCCAGTAAAGGCTTTTAAAGCGTTGCCAATAGATAGTAAAATGGACTTTGTTTGTTCCAATTGCTCGGGCGTTGGTATATATATATATATATATATATATATATATATATATATATATATATACACAATATATAAAATCCAGTGGTCCAATAATCACCTTTGAAGAATACAATAAGAATACAATAATAATACCTCAATATAGAAAATAATGCAATAATGCATGGCGTTGAGAGTTTAAAAGCTGAATACATTTTATATAATAAAAATTACTAAAATATAAAATTAAATATTATGTAAATTACTATGTAAAAAGGAAGATTAGAAAAGAAAGAATATGGTGGAATATGGTAATAAATCCTCAATATAAATTTGGAATTACTAATAAGATGAAATGTCCGAAGGTATGAATAACTAATAATTAAATCTTATATAGTCCCCCTGCATGGAGAATTTTTGATATAGTAAGATCAAAATGGTATAAGGAAGGAATATCAAACCTCAAGTGTAATCAGGTATGTATATGAAGAAAGGGAGAAAACAGTAAATTGGGAATGGTGTGCAAGAATATATATCTATATATATATAAGGGGGGAGACTATAATCCGTAATAAGCTACCAGTAAAAAAAGGGGGTTATATGTAATATACATGGTTTCAAAAATTAGAGATGAAGCAATTCAGATCTATATCTAGGTTAAGGCCACCAGGCTGGAGGGACTCTAGATGGTATATCCATTTAGTTTCGTTTTGCGATATTTTCTTTGTCTTATTGTCACCTCTCCAGTGTCCTTTAATCATGTCTATACCATAGAAAATTATCCCTTTTGGGTCTCGATTATGTGTCTCCGTGAAATACCTTGACAGGCTGTGCTTCGGGAAACCTTTTATAATATTGTTAATGTGTTCCCTTATCCGGACATGTAAGGGTCTGGTGGTCCGTCCAACGTACTGAAGTCAGCAGGGACATTCCACTATGTAGGTTACGTGGGTGCTATTGCATGTGATTAAGTCTTGCATCTGGAATTTTCTATTATTCACCCTTGATTTAAAAGTAGTTATCTTCTTCTGTTGTAGTGGATTGGTTCTACATGCTAGACATTTACGGCATCAGATAAAACCTTTCATCTCTGGAAATATTCTAATTATTTTAGGTGGATCTACCACATTATGAACCAGGTGGTTTTACCAATGTGGGGGCCTTCGGATAAATACATTTTGGTCTGTTTGGTAGAATCTTAGAAGAGTCTTGTCAGACTTAAAAATGGGCCAGTACTTGTTAAATATTTTTTCCACTGATCTAAATTGACTATTAAAACCAGTAATAAAGGCACAATCAAATTGCAGCTTGTTTTCTTACTTTCTATTTCCAAGTAAGTCTTCTCTTCTCATATTCTTTACTTGGTCTTTTGTAATCTCAAGGGTTTCCCTATGGTAGCCTTTCTCCTCAGATCTCTTGGTTAATATATTTGCTTGTAATTCTTCAAATTTTGCGTAGTTCCGTCTCAACCTCATATATTTTCCCTTGGGGATATTTTGCTTCCATTTAGGATGGTGACAGCTGGAAGTTGGAATATAACCATTCTTATCCGTGGGTTTAAAGTAAGTTCTTCTTTGCAGGTTCCTTACTTCCTTATATATCTGAAGGTCCAAGAAGTCGATCTGTTCTCTACTGTAAATGCCTGTGAATTTGATACCATATCTATTGTTATTAATCTCTTGTAAGAATATATCCAAGGATTCTTGTGGTCCATCCCATAATATAATAATGTCGTTGATGTAACGACGATAGAATCGCAGGTGGGTATTATGTACGCTGTATATTTTCTCTTCCTCTAACATATTCATAAATAGGTTGGGGATGCTGGGTGCATATCGAGCACCCATTGGTTTGTACGTAAAAAGTATTAGCGTACCAAAAATAATTATTAGCCATAGCTAATTGCAACCCCTCTAGAATATATTTAATTTGTATTTGTTTAAAATCTGTCTCACCATATAGGGCTTGTTTGACTCCCTCCAGGCCACCTATTTGGTTAATGCTAGTATAGAGTGAGTTAGCATCAATGGTAGCTAAAATACAGGATTCGCTAACCTCTAGATCTTGAATCTCTCTAATAAGCTGTGTGCTGTCTTTAAGATAAGATTTGCCTTTGCATACTAATGATTGAAGAAACTTGTCCAAATACTCTCCAAGTCTCGAAATAGAGAGTCCACTCCACTTACAACAGGTCTCCCCAGTGTTTTATCTAGTCTCTTGTGTATTTTTGGTAAGTGGTATGTTACCGGGGTTTTGGAGGACTTTGGGAGTAGATATCTCGCTTCTTTATCTGTAGGAATTCCAATGTCTTTACCCTTCTTGATAAATGTTTTGAGTTTCTTCCTATATTCATTTATTGGGTTGGATTTTAATTTTCTATACGTCCCAGGAACCTGAAGTAGATTAGTCATCTCATCCTCATAGTCCTTCTTCTTCAAAATAACCAACCCCCACCCTTTTCCACCGGGCGAATGATCACTTCCTTATTTTTTCAATATTCCTGATAGTCTCCCATATTCTATTGTTTTTTTTACTTTGGACATTTAATCTCTTAATATCATGTTCCACCGTCTTTTTGAAAGCATTAACGCATTCATTATTGGGAACTTTAGGGTTAAAAATAGAGTGGTTCCGAAGATCAGTGTGTCTGAATTGAGTAGAAGGTTTAGATTTGTATTCTCCTTTTAGATTAAAAAACCTTTTGATATTTAATTTCCTGATAAACTTTTGGACATCAATATGGGCCTCAAATTTGTCAATATCCTTATTCGGGGCATACTTGAGGCCTAAATCCAAGACTGCAAGTTCTTCCCTAATAAAATTCCCTCCACTTAAATTAAAAAATCCGGTGCCTAATATTCTTGTCTTCCTCCCGCCGCGTTTACCTCTGGCCGGTTTCCTCTTTCCCAATTTTGATTCCATACGTTCGGCCTCCCAGAATTCGGATTGTATAGTAAAGGGTATTCTCCAATGTAAACCAAATAGTCATCAAGTAGATATAAGTAATGGGAGATCCGGACCATAAGGGGGAAAAAAAGGGGCTCACATAGTTAAGTATTGTAAAATATATACTTTTATTATTGTGAAAAGGTACTCACATATGCAAAGTAAAACACGAGTGTATAGTACAGTGTGTGGAACCGCGACTTCCGAAACGCGATGCGTTGACGCACACCTCACTTTAGCACGTATTGCACTGTGACACCTTATAACTTATAATGATATGTATATAATTACCATTGCTGTTATTTATTTTGACAACTTATTATTGTCATTTGCGGGTACATTTACTACTATTGTCACCTATTGCACTACACCACCTCTGTGTATCTGACCCTAATATCTTATCTATTGTCCACACACTATTGCCGCCATAATTAACCAGCAGCGCCAATTCCCCCCTCCCCCCTTACCTTTATTACATTTTATATACCCCAATTGGGGTTATATGTTGGAGGGAGGCTGCAGCCTAATAATTACCCATAAGCACGGATTTTTCTCCTTTAATTTCAGGAGAATGGCGTTTCAGCGTCAAAAAATGCTTGATGCTCCTTAACGCATGTAAACATGTGTGAAAAAATAACACTTGAATATTGGAAAAAATAAATAACACTTGATGCGCCTGAACACATATAACATGTGTGAATAGATTCATTTTCTGGCCAATGGAATTAATGAACACCCAAGCGTTTGATGCACCTAAACGTATTTGCAAAACGTGGCTTTAGACGCATTTTTAATGTTGCTTTTTCTTCCACTGGAACATGGGCGCCCAGGGTTGGAAAGAAACATTTTGTGTGCATAAGGCCTAAGGCAGAAAGCATAAAACAAAAAAAAAAAAAACATTTGTGTGACTTTGGAAATTATTAATCTTAGTTTGTATGATGCAAGTGCCATCTAGTGTATCTTTTTAGTATTACATATTTTAGGTAAAGAATTCAGTATGTAAACCCATTCCCTTAAATCTCATATACATTTTAACATGCCTATGCAATATAAAAATGTATTTCATTAAAAGCTCCATAAATGTCAATTACAAGCTTAGGTCTCGGTGGTACCACACTCCCGTTCTCTTGCACTATATATCTACAGACTTCCCAGACACATGGTGCAGATGCCATGGCTTCAGTGGCTCCCTCTTACATATACAGTATGGATAATGTATGGTCACAATGCCTGGGGATTCAACCATTCTGGACCAAAGTCCACTGCCTCATTGCTGATATAACCAACATTAGGCTGGCCATACATTATATAATTTTCCTTTAGATTTACTAAAATTGTATAATATGACGTTAAATCTAAACACTTTCAGTTTGTATATAATTAGGATTTAGGAAGCCCTTTGCACAACTTAGTTAAATCCAAATCAAATTGAATACCAAAATTGTATATGTGTGACCAGCCTTAATGTGCCTTTCCATCCTTCTCCATTCCTACTCCACTACACTGTCCTGACTGTGAATCAATACAACCATTCATTAAAATGTTACTAAACCCAGGATCCTGCATTCACTATATCTAGTCTCACATAGTACACAGAACATGGAAATGCAATTATTTTAGTAAATATAAACTGTTAAATACCCTTTCTCGTCAGCAGTATATAGCAGTCTTGTGATTTCTATCAGTGTCTGGTTAAAGCTTGTAGGAGTACTTTTTATTCTTCCCTTATTGTCCTATAAGGATGCAGGACCCCTGACCCTCTGTCTGGACAGTGCTGATTGGCCCTGTGTTGATCACATGTACTCTCCTAAGAAAAAAAAACTCTCTAGCAATGCACACCAAACTGAGTACATGCAGCCTATCCCCTGGCTCTGTATTATCAGGAAATATATTGGGGACATGGAAGAAGAGGAGGATCAAAGGAGACAGGATCAAACAGCCTTTTTACACAATGCAGAGGATTAACCCCTTAAGTTCCACAGTGAGTATAAAAGTGTATAGGTGCAGCGCCTAAATATAAATTATTTTGTTTAGTATGAACCAAAACAACATCACATAAAATGAGGCCTATAGCATAAGTCCCTTAAAGGAAATCCTTATGGAAAAGGATGCACAAAAAGAAAAGGCCACTGATGTAATAACACCACAGTCTTTAACCAGCATTCAAAGTTGAGGAAGTGAAGACAGGAAGCCTCTCCCGACATAAAATGACATCCACCACCGTGTGTGCTGTAAGAATACTCTTACCAGACTGTGTGGACCCTCAAATTAATGAGTTGTCAGATGGGCATGGGTAATCAATCCCGTGGCAGGTCTGCGTGTGGGGGGCTATCCTCTGGTCATTCCGCTCCTCCAGTGCGTTAAAATTAGATATGAACAGAGACCTCTCGGCTCACAAACTCCCCAAACTTCCAGTAGTGACCTCTTATGGAAAGAAGGGGAATCCAATTGTGTAATATGTACAAACAGTTTTATTAAAAACATCAAGAAAGGTACTCATATGAAGGCTTATGAAAACGAGCATGTAAACAAAGATGGCCGCAGCGGGTGCGTGATTGCGGGCGTCATGCGGGACTGACGCGTTTCGTCATCATAGACGTTGTCAAAGGCGTGGCCGGCGTCCGCAAGCACGTCTTATATATAACAATCACAGAGGATGGAAAGCAATTAGCCAATCAGAATCCTCCCGGAAGTGAACCACTAGCCATGGAGAGCTTGCGTTCCACCACGGTAACCCAGCAAGCAAGACAATAGAGGACACAGAATCCAGCTCAGTGGAAACGGAACTAAAAACTGTCGACATGGATTTTGCTGACACAGCCTCACTGTCTATGCCAACTTACATGGCGATTAACATTAATATTTTTAAAATAGACATTTATAACAAAAAATGCCCACAGAGTACACAGCGCAGAGATGCACAGTTAAAACATTAACATATCAATAAAAAAAAATTTGAACTTTCAAATAAATAAACCAGACAGCAAGAACTTAGGGTAGAATAAACAAATAAATGCAAAACCACCCTAAACAACTGAATAGTTCTTGCTTTGGACAATAAAAATGTTAAAAATATTGAAACATATGAATAGGAAATATAAATAAACACCCCAGAGCCCTCAGAGTATAATGACCAAGGGAAGCTCATAAAAATTACTACGTCACTCCATAACCACTTGCCGACCGCCGCACGACTATTTACTGCAGCAGTCAGCCCCTTACAGGCAAAGTGATGTAGTACTACGTCGCTTGCCTACGAGCCTCTAGGGGGCGAGCACGCGCCGCTGGAGGGGCGAGCGTGCACCGTCGGAGGCGCGCTCCCGCCCTCGCTCGTTCCCTGACATGTCCGCGCGAGTGACCGGCGGTACCAATGTCACCCGCGATCTCCCGATGCAGAGGGAGAAAGGAAGGCGGCTGATGTAAACAAAGCCGCCTGTCATTCTCCCTGATCTAACTGCAGAGATCATACAATCCTGCTATGTAGGATTGTATGTCTCTGTGGTTACATCACTAGCTACGCCCCTATACAGTTAGAAGCGCGCCCCTAGGGACACAATTAACCCCTTGTTCACGAATAAAGTTAGCCCCTTCCCTGCCAGTGTCATTTTTACAGTAACAGTGCATATGTATAGCACTGATTACTGTAGTAATGTCACTGGTACCCCCGAAAGTGTCAAAAATGTCAGTCGAGGGTTCGATCTGTCCGCCGCAATGTCGCAGTCCCGCAAAAAAAATCGCAGATTACCGCCATTACTCGTTAAAAAAAAAAAACAATAAAAATGACAAAAATCTTTCCCTTAGTTAGTAAACGCAATAACTTTTGCACAAACCAATCAAAATACGCTTATTGCGATTTTTTTTACCAAACATATGTAGCAGAAAACAAATTGGCCTAAAATGTTAAAAAATTTTGATTTTTACATTTTTTTTGGGGAATTTCATTTAAAAAAATGTGAAAAATATTGTTATTTTTTCAAAATTGTCGCTCTTTTTTTGTTTATAGCGCAAAAAAAATCGCACAGGTGATCAAACACCACCAAAGAAAGCTCTGTTTGTGGGAAAAAAAGGACGTCAATTTCTTTGGGTACACCGTCGCACGACCGCGCAATTGTCTATTAAAATCACGCAGTGCCGAATCGCAAAATAGGGCCTGGTCTTTGAGCAGCCTAATCCTCAGGGCCTTAAGTGGTTAATACATCATATATTACAAGATGAATAAACAGAGGGAAACAAACTTATAATGATGACGAGTAAATGTTAACCTATAGCCTAATCAGGATAATGGAAAAAACAAAAACCCAAAAGAAAGGTCACAAGTCCATGATAATAGACTTAATGCAGACAATCAGTTGAAAATTATCTAATATCTTTGAATCAAAGTTAAAAAAATTAACACCAGATCTTCCATGGCCACATCTCCAGTTAGGAGCATGTGTTGGGACCAAAATCAACCAAAAATCCCAAACAGACCCATGAGATCAATGATGATGAAATAGGTAAAAAATAAAATTAATCAGACGTCCGCTTATCCATAACTGAGCTAGTCTCCAATGAAGGGACATATCTAGGGATCAAAAAAACATACCCCAATCCATAGGAACATATAACATATAAGATATAGGATAGATAATAAATCTTTAATCTTCGCATGAGTACTATGAGTTGCAAGCAGGCCACTCTAAAGGTGGGAGGAAAGGGGAAGAAAGGGAAAAAAAAAAAAGAAGAAAGGGGGGAGGAAGAGGGGAAAAAGGGAAGGTAAAAAGGAGGGGGGGAGGAAAAAAGAAGGGGAAGGGAAGAGAAAGGAAAAAGAGAAAGAAACAAAAAAAGGGAAAAAAAGAAAGAAAAACAAAATCGAAAAATCCAAAAGTACCTCTCAACCTCAATCAACTGTTGTTGATATAACAGTTGACGTCCCAGTCAACATTGAGGCCATGAGGGGTGTAAAACTTTAGGTGATATTCGCATTTGGAGTGGTAGTGGGAGTGGGAGAGGGAGTTTCGCATTTGGAGATTTCTCTCCTGATGTTACTACTCCTCCAGTGGGCAGAAAATCTATCAATGCCAATGATCGAAAGTTCCAGTAATAAATTTGTAGTGGCATTCCAAATAGTGTCGAGAGACACTATGTTTAGGGAAGCCACACCTAATGTTACCTAGATGTTCGTTCAACCTGACCTGCATGGTCCTAATTGTTCTGCCCACGTACTGAAGGCTGCATGGGCATTCTAACAGGTACACAATATTCTTGGTGCCACAAGTGATGAAAGAGTCTATAGTGTAGGATCTATGGGTGGTATTAGATTGGACGATACATATCTTCTTTTTGATAGAATTAATTTTGCACACCGCACATTTCCTACATCACTTGTGGCACCAAGAATATTGTGTACCTCTTAGAATGCCCTCATGGCCTCAATGTTGACTGGGACTTCAACTGTTATATCAACAACAGTTGATTGAGGTTGAGAGGTACTTTTGGATTTTTTGTTCTTGTTTTTTCTTTCTTTTTTCCTTTTTTGTTTCTTTCTCTTTTTCCTTTCTCTTCCCTTCCCCTTCTTTTTTCCTTCCCCACCATCCTTTTAACCTTCCCTTTTTCCCCTCTTCCTTTCCACCCTCCCCCCTTTCTCCCTCTTTTTTCCCTTTCTTCCCCTTTCCCCCTACCTTTAGAGTGGCCTGCTTGCAACTCATAGTACTCATGTGAAGATTAAAGATTTATTATCTATCCTATATCTTAGGGTGTTATATGTTCCTATGGATTGGGGTACGTTTTTTTGATCCCTAGATATGTCCCTTCATTGGAGACTAGCTCGGTTATGGATAACCGGACGTCTGATTATTTTTATTTTATACCTATTTCATCATCATTGATCTTATGGATCTGTTTGGGATTTTTAGTTGATTTTGGTCCCAACACAGGCTCCTAACTGGAGATGTGGCCATGGAAGATCTGGTGTTAATTTTCATTTTGATTCAAATATATTAGATCATTTTCAACTGATTGTCTGCATTAAGTCTATTTAATGGACTTGTGACCTTTCTTTTGGGTTTTTGTTTTTTCCATTATCCTGATTAGGCTATAGGTTAACATCTACTCATCATTATAAGTTTGTTTCCCTCTGTATATTCATCTTGATGTATTATGGAGTGACGTAGTAATTTTTATGAGCTTCCCTTGGTCATTATACTCTGAGGGCTCTGGGGTGTTTATTTTTTTTTTCCTATTCATATGTTTTAATATTTTTAACATTTTTATTGTCCAAAGCAAGAACTATTCAGTTGTTTAGGGTGGTTTTGCATTTACTTGTTTATTCTTCCCTAAGTTTTTGCTGTCTGGTTTATTTCTTTGAAAGTTCATTGATTTTTGATTTATATGTTAATGTTTTAACTGTGCATCTCTGCGCTGTGTACTCCGTGGGCATTTTTTGTTATAAATGTCTATTTTAAAAACATTAATGTTAATCACCATGTAAGTTGGCATAGACAGTGAGGCTGTATCAGCAAAATCCATGTTGGCGGTTTTTAGTTCCGTTTCCGCTGAGCTGGATTCTGTGTCCTCTATTGTCTTGCCTGCTGGATCACCGTGGTGGAACGCAAGCTCTCCATGGCTAGTGGTTCACTTCCAGGAGGATTCTGATTGGCTAATTGCTTTTCATCCTCTGTGATTGTTATATATAAGGCGTGCTTGCGGACGCCGGCCACGCCTTTGACAACGTCTATGATGACGAAACGCATCAGTCCCGCATGACGCACGCAAGCACGCACCCGCTGCGGCCATCTATGTTTACATGCTCGTTTTCATAAGCCTTCATGTGATTACCTTTCTTGATGCTTTTAATAAAACTGTTTGTACATAATTCACGATTGGATTCCCCTTCTTTCCATGCGAGGTCACCACTGGAAGTTTGGCGACTCATTGTGAGCTGAGAGGTCTCTGTACCTATCTCATTTTAACGCACTGGAGGAGCGGAATGATCGGGGGATAGCCCCCCACACGCAGACCTGCCACGGGATTGATTACCCACGCCCATCTGACCACTCATTAATTTGAGGGTCCACACAGTCTGGTAAGAGTATTCTTACAACACACATGGTGGTGGATGTCATTTTATGTCGGGAGAGGCTTCCTGTCTTCACTTCCTCAACTTTGAATGCTGGTTAAAGACTGTGGTGTTATTACATCAGTGGCCTTCTCATTTTGTGCATCCTTTTCCATAAGGATTTTCTCAAGGGACTTATGCTATAGGCCTCATTTTATGTGATGTTGTTTTGGTTCATACTGAACAAAATCATTTATATTTAGGCACTGCACCTATTTACTTTTTTATTCACTTGTGGATTTGGTTTAACCTTTTGTGCTGGCAGCCTTGTTTACTTATTTATTTTATTATTATCAATAATATGTGGTTATTGATTTTGGGTGGGAGATTTATACAACACCCTTAATGTTTCTTATGAACTAGCGCAGCTTTGAAATCTCTTTATTTTGTTTATCTGGCCACAGTGAGTATACCAAGCACGCTTTACTACATTTACAAACTGATTTAACTGTTGTGGGTTTAGTAACACTTTAATACCCCATTTTCTAAACAGGGCCAAATCTTTGATCAAATGACAATGTAAATCACACTATCCCCCAAAAAGTTTACATTGGCTTCCCCGGATAAACATGATTGCCACCATGAAGAAGCTGATTCACCTTAGCTAGCATAATATGACCCACATTTC
Organism: Pelophylax lessonae; assembly: GCF_965119305.1. Lineage (NCBI taxonomy): Eukaryota > Metazoa > Chordata > Amphibia > Anura > Ranidae > Pelophylax > Pelophylax lessonae. Next base: position 119,394,923 of record NC_138772.1, read on the forward strand.
CCACCCTATAAAATCCCCCCCCCCTTTACCCCCTTCACACCTGGACAGTGCCCAACTGTCCCCTAGCAGACTCTGGTATGTGCTTTACATTTACCCCCCCCCCCCCCAACACCACCAGGTTGACTCATTCTGGAAGGAGGAAAATTTGGGGCTTTGGACGATCTTAGCCTCCATTCTACCCTGTGACAGAAGCACTCTGAGGGCCCTAAGGATCTGGGACTGCCACCCATTTGTGTTAACTTCTGGATGTTGGTATTCCTTGTACTGTTTTTTGTTCACTGTTTTTCTATAAACAATATTTGTAAAATTGTGTAATTTGTAAAAATTACATTTAATTCTGCAGTTTTCAAGATACCTGATGATCCTACTCACACTGGTCCAATAGGGAGGCATATTGGACAGTGAAACCTGACAAATGGGTGCACAGGCTTCTGATACAGCCCTGTTGATTTGGCAGAGGAGAATGCCTCAGTGCATGCTGGGATACCGTATAAATACCAGGAGCAAATGTGCTCGGAGTCTTTCAGCTGGAGGCTATGCGGCCTCAGGTAGTCGACCTGAGGGCCTAAAGAGCTATGAAGGAACTGAACCCGGAGGTCCTGTGGAGCTGACCAAGAGGTTAGACACTGAAGGATCTGATTCTGCAGTACAGTGGGTACAGATCTGTGTCAAGGGGCCCGCCCTGAGGGGGGCCAGCCCTGCAGCTGAAAGAGCCAATGGACGGGTGTCAGTAAAGGGGATGCTAGTGAGTATCCTGAAGAGAATGTAGATCACCAAGTCTATTGATGGAAAAAGAGCAAGGAGACTTAACCCTTTCCATACATGTGGCAGTATGGTTTTAGCAGTGTGACTGCTTCCACAAGCAACCTGCTGAGGCCAAGTGAGAGTTGTCCTTATCAACTGTATATGGTTCCAGTCGGAGTATCCCACTATTCCCTTCTCCCATTCAAGTTCCACAATAAATACTAAAGACCAACACCCCTGGACTGTTTATCGAGCACAGAGCCATTGGGAGTAAGGATAAATGTGCGAACTTTA